>NW_008237436.1:6101815-6198896 GCF_000691975.1 Corvus brachyrhynchos | reverse complement strand
TCCCTACAAATATATCTCATGTTTTTCTTGGTAGCTGCTGTGTCTCTTTCCTGCTCCCTTTAAGACGACATACTGTTTTTCTTTTACTTCTCCTCATAGGTACTTTAAATAACATTCTTTTCTTCCTTTTTCTTCTTGGAGGGTGATTTGTCATGGGTGGATTATTCTGAAACTGAAGACAGTGTACTTTGCTTTGACTTTTATAAGCAACTTTTGGCTAGTTTTTTATTACATCGACAACAAGTGTTTTCATTACAGTCTTCATTTACTAATTGGGAATGAAGCATGAGGTGAATGAGTGAGAAGCACTTAGCTTCTTTATGGCCCCACAAAGTACTTGACGTTCTTCAACAGACCATAGAGGACATCAGTGGTCTGCTCACCTCTCAAGGACCAGAAAACAAGGCAGGCGTATTAAAGATATTAAAAGGTGTATGTTGTCCTGGGAAAAGTTTGTGCTATAAACCCCTATATTGACTATACTTAAGTAGAAAGGCTGGCTTGCAGCTATATTTGAATGCTCTGCTGGCCAGCAAAGTAGTATCTCAAAGTGGAAAATGATTTGAAGCATGTTGATTATTCTGCTTCTTTTATAAGGAGATAATGGGCATCATGGCTCTTAAAAGCATGGGGAATATTTCTCAGAGTATTCTGAAAAGCATGTTCAGTTGTAATAGATAGTTCTCTGAAGGGTAGGTGACCATATTGTTGAGACATATAAATGTTGCTTTAAATGTTCATGCTTTCACCTTGGTGGAAATTGTGGTAATAATGCTTAAAGATATGTTATCAAGCTCATCATAAAGATATGCTATCAAGCATTTAATGTCATTTAATTTCAATGTCATTAAAAAAATACTGAAGTCAGGTGTGTCACAGTGCATGACATGGGAAATGCTAGCTGTGTGAGGAGGCTGGAAGGAGGGGTTGTCCAGCAACATGCATTCCTCCTGCAGAAACCTTAGCTTTGTTGTCTCATGACTGCTTTGTATTACATGGGATGTTTAGTGAGAGGGGTTTAGCTGTGAGCTTGGTTGGTGGCAAAATCCACTGAATGGAAGAGTTTGACTTCCTCTTTTGTGTCAAAGAGGAAAATGTCAGAAATTCTTTGTGGGTCCAACATGTCTTTCACAGAATTATCACCTGCATAGAAGTGATGCTCCACTTCAATCCATGTAATCAAATGAAAGTTAGGGTTCTTTTTCCCAGAACAAGTCCACTGAAGGAAAAAACTTGCAATTCCACTCTGAAAGACAGCACCTTTCTGAATTGCTTATTTGTAAGCACCAGAGATCTGTGGAATCCAAGTGTGTAAAAACACAAGTGCAATTTAGGACAGGTCAGATGGAAGCTTAATTATCTATGATCGTAGTTAATGATGTGGAAATGTGGGGAGCTGGAAACCATCGTTAGTTTTTACTTGAAAGGAATATTCTTTTAGTTACTATGAACTTCTTACCCAGACCTTTCAAATCTTGAATATTAACAATGGGTACCATATATGACCATGTTTATAGAGCAGTAGTAGCAGAACTGCTTTTAAGTTCTCTGTCAAGACAACAAAGACAAGTTAAAAATTGCTTTTTTTGCATCCAGTCATCTTCAAAAGAAGGAAATACATGTGTGTGTGTGTATGTATTCCTTAGGGAAGGCATGAGTGAAAGAAAGAATTCTGGACAGGAGCAGGAGCTATCCACCCCACTTTATTAAAAGGGAACATTCAGTAATGTTATAAAACTTCCCTAGACTGGCATGGCTAGTCTCACCTCTTTACCTGACTTTCCCAGTTATTTCCTGCCTTGGTCAGTGGTCACCACCCTACTTATTTTTCAGAGATTTTTTCCAACTCAGCCCTGTCTCTTTGCATTCAGACTCTACCTGTGTCCTTTAGATTATGATACTGCCTTTCTTGACCGCCTGCACGGTGATAGGTCTTGCCCAGTTCCTCATCACTGAAGCACGATTCTATCCAAGCTCAACAAATGGAGCCTTCTCCAGCTGATACCCATCCAAAATGCTGCTTGAAGAGGTCACTTACCTAGAGCAGTGCTTTGAAAGATTTAATTCTCTCTTCACAACCTTCCATTGACTCTTGCGTCTCAAACTTCAGAAATGAGAGGCTCATTTTCTCTTCCAATACCCTTCAGGAAACATTACATTTAGTACTGAGATGTCCTCACCACCTGTAAAAGCCTCTGGAGCCATCCTTTGCTACCTGTTGATCACTTCCTTTGACACTTGGCATGTGTGTCCTGTAAAACATCTTAGCCACCACCTCATTATCCCCTTTTAAATGATTGTTCAAGCTGTTGACTGATTAATTCAAATGTAAGGATTAGTAGATGAAGTCTAACAGACTTGTTGATTCAAAGATACACTTCGGTCCTAAATGTTAGTAATCTCAATGATCTCTGAGTTTTGTTTGATCTTTGTGCATGTGATCACATGCTCTGTGCCATGTATGTAGCTGGGTATACTTGTTAGGTTTTACTGCTGTGTATCACGTTTCTAAAAGTGTTCTTATTATCTGTAAAACAGAGGTATTTACTGAGCCTTTTCTATATTTTTCAATTAATTTATGTGATATCTAATGAAATAGCCTCTTCAGAATCCTTCTGCTCCTCATCACATCATCACATGAGCTTCTAACTTTTTGTTTGCTTCCAGAATTCCCTTTCAAAGGCAAAGGTGTGGTAACAATTAGAACCTGTGTTTCCTGTTGCCTCATCTTACAATCACTCCCACTCTTCTGTTAAACAAATAGTGATAGAATAAAGTTACTATTGTACTTTTTGGACAATACAACAATACTGAAATTTTAAGACATAGGTTTGTTTTCTTTTAGGATGCCCATCACAAGTACTACTAAAAATTTCTTTAAAAGTTTTATAATTTATAGACATATATTAACAAAATCATTTGACTTGGTGTTTAAGCTCTATGAGCTGCAGAGGTCTCTAGAGCAATATCTGTTTCAGGAGAAGAAAGGGGTTTTTATATCTGTAGGGCTAACTATAGCCTATCATGAATTATAAACCGGATCACAGGCTTCTAATATTTTACTATCTGGACAGTGACCCAGAACAACCTCTTTCTGTGGCCATAAAAGTGATTGATTTTCATGGCTCATTCATCTGTAGAAGTATTTTCATCTAAGATGACCAGTTTCTGTAATGAGAATGATTTTGAGTTACAGATTTCTGAAGTTCACAGAGAACATATCTGTTCACAAATCAATTATTTGAAACCAGTATCAGTTCTTACTATGGCATTTATATGATGGCATGCTAATTATAACTCACTTGTATTTTTGGTTCAGTGATCATGCTTATAATTAAATTTTTTTTATACTAGCAATTGTTCTCACTTAAATTTTAAAATTGGACACTTAAAAATATGTATACTAGGGCTGAAATTAAATATTGAAAATTACATGTATTGTCTGAAAATTAGTGTATTGTCATATTTGTTATAATGCTGGTATTTCCCTAAATGTCAAATACTTCATACATCTGACATTTAGAAACTGTAAAGGAAACAAGAATGGTAAAATACGTGACCATAGAGCTGATAATTGAAATGTGACCTTATAAATCCAGGTCTATAGGGCTGCTACCCTGGTCAGAGATGCAGGAGGTGTGTGATTAAGTATCTGAACCTGTGAAGATTTACAAGAGCCATCATTATTCACAGCAGCCATATGAAATAAAAAATGGTACTTGAAAGACAGATTGAGGATGAGGAGGAAAAGTGTGATGAGCAGAGCTGGTGGTTCATCATGATTTCATTTACGTGTCTGTAAATCTGTAACTGCCTGACATCACCCGTACATATTCGGGTTCAGTGCCTGACTGGTATTTAATGATCCCACAGTCCTGGTAGAGAACCCAGGGCTGGTACAGCGATGGTGTAAGCAGTGCAACCGTGCAGCTGCTGTACACATGTAACTGGGAACACTGGGCTGCCTTGGCTTACCCTACTGGAACAGCAAATACAGGCCCAGTAAATATAGCTGTATTTCTATTGCAATAAAGTGTAGAAGGAACTCCTGAGTACGGCATCTATTCAGAGACCTCTGTCCCCTTGCCTTTAAGAGGGATGAATATGCAAGGAATGCCTGAGATGAAACAGTTGCAAGAATGATGCCTGATTATTATGAAGATTCTATCCTTCAGTCTGATGCTTTGCAGTGTAATTTTATCTGCTCATTCTGCTAAAAATTGCTCACTGGGGAAATTACAACCACTAAAAGCATTTGGGGATTTCAAGCCTGGTAGAATGATTTTTCTCTCGTTTTTCTCTCTCTGGCAGGGGTGGAAATACAGCACTTCTTCACAGGGTTGAGAGGAAAGGGGGGTGGGACAAAAACCATTGGAAGTGGTTCTCCTGGGAGCCTTCCCTGGGGAAAGCACCACTTCTGAATCTAAAGGAAAGCTGTTCCAGTGCCTTCATGTAAAATTAGTCCATACTCATAGCTTAACAGTGTAGCAAGCTCTTTCACAGAACTGAAGAATCTAGCCTTGCTTTTTGTATCTTTATCGTGTTGTTTAGGTCTGTTTTTAACCTTTGTGCCACAAAGGCTGCTATAATCCTCCAGGTTTCAGCTGTTTCCGGGAAAATTGTTTTCCAGGAAAATTGCCAATAACTACTGCAGAAATGGCCTGCCAGAAGCTATAACAATACTCTGTCCTCATTTGTGGGTGCAGTGAGTGGTACATTTCTTCTTTCCATCTTTCTTCCTGAAGCCCTGTGGCACAGGGATGGTTTATAGCGCAAGAGGACAGCAGGTAGCTAAGTGGCAACATGAAGGAGTACAATGCTGACCAACTGTAACATGAGAAGTTTCTGAATTCCTGTGTGGTGGCTATTGTATGGAAAAGGTAAATATACCTGTGCTTGCATCCTTGCAACTGTAAAGCTCCTGTAGCAGAAACACTCCAAGCCATGCACTGTAAGCATTCTAGCTTAAATATTTCTTCTTCTTAGATGCTTTTGGCTAATTCTATGGCTGTTCATTGTCAACTTGAGATTAGCCTGTTTTTACATTATTACCTTGTGTGCTGAGCAGGACAAGCTGTGGGTACAAAAGCTGTGAAACTCTGAGCTGCAAATGTGTTAGATTGTGAGTGGTGAAGCCAGTGCAGAACCTTGAAGTTGTTATTGCCCTTCATTGTCACAGCACTCTTAGAATTCAGATAGGCAAATTACAGGAGATTACACCTTTTGGGGTTTAGAATCTTTGTAATATTTTGTCTGAAGTCTTTTAATATCAGAGCAGCTCTTGGGGAAATTCAGTATGAAACATGCTGAGCAGAACTAACTTCTATTGATGTAGGTAGGCCAAGTCAGTTCTCAGTGACATACTGATGCAACATTGATTTACAACAGGTTTCAAAAAAGTTGGGCTGTGGTTTTATCTGTTTGCTGTGTACACACAAGACAGGGAGATCTGGATCCACCATCTGGCAAACATGAGGGATGCATGCTGGTCTGAAAGTGCCCCAAATATGACTGTAATTAGCTGCTTGAAATGGGTGCTTGGAAATGTGACAAGTGTAGTAAGTGAGACAAGACGATATAGCAAGTGCAGTATTAAGCAAAGCAGTGAGTTAAAGAGCACATAGTCACCCCTGATAGTAGGTGGCTGATAAAGAATAGGAAAATGTGTAGTATGGTGTAAAGAAAAAAGAAATACATATACAATGGAAGCTGGAATGCACAGTTCTTGGTCTCAGACTGCTGGAGGGTTTCACCTCTCTGTCTGCATTTTGACTCCTAATTTGCCATGCTTTTGTGTACCCTTCTATAAATGATTAATTTATGGTCTTAGTTTTAGTCTTTATTTCAGAATTCAGATCTGTGGGGAATGAAAGAGGAAAATTCTGGACTACTCAATAGCTAGACAAGAGTAGGAAGGAGCCCTATTTGTGAGAGAAAGAGATCTAGCAACAGTAACTGACCCAGTATATTTTCATTTATGCCTGGAATGTGTTTCCTTGACTTCTACTTTCCTGTTTGGGGTTTTTTTTGTTGTTGTTGTTTTTGTTTGGTTTTTGGGGTTTTGTTTGTTTGTTTTTGTTTTGTTTTCTGGTTTTGGGGTTTTTTTTGTTTTGGTTTGGGGTGTTTTTTGTTTTGGTTTTTTTTTGTTTTGCTTTGCTAAGTGCTCCCTTCTGGATATGGATATGAAAAAAAAAAAAAGGAGCATTATATAAATCATCAGTACTCTTGTGTTGTTGTTTAACCCCAGCTGGCAACTAAGCACCACACAGCTAGTCCCTCACTCCCCACCCTTGCCAGCAGGATGGTGGGGAAGAGAATTGGAAGGGTGAAAATGAAAAAACTTGTGGACTGAGATAAGAATGATTTAATAATTGAAATAAAATAAAATAATAATATTAATATTGGAAACTTATTGGAAAAAAAGAGATGAATAAAACCCTGGAAAGACAAGTGATGCACATAAAAAACAAGGACCAGTGCCCAGCCAGTCCCTGAGCAGCGGCCTGCAGCCAACTTTCCCCCTTGTTTATATGCTGAGTATGACACCACATGGTCTGGGATATCCCTTTGGTCAGCTGGGGTCAGCTGTCCCAGCTCTGTCCCCTCCCAACTCCATGTGCATCCCCAGTCCACCACTGGCAGGGTGGGGTGAGAGGTGGAAAAGGCCTTGACCCTGTGTAAGCGCTGCTCAGCAGTAACCAAAACATCCCCATGTTGTTACTGTCTCCAGCACAAATCCAAAACACAGCCCCGCACCAGCTACTGTGAAGAAAATTAACTCTACCCCAGCCCAAACCAGCACATCTTGATACAAATGGTTAAAACACACTTGTCTCTAAGACACAAATGTTTGTCCACTAAAGTGAAACCTCCAAGGTCACGCCCGCTGGTTTGTACTATTTATGAGACATATATTATTTATTTGACCTAAAAATTCATGTATGCCTTTCCATCACGTAAAAAAAGCACAAGAGATTGTACAGCCAGTGTATTGACAAGCTGCCTGGAACTACTCATCTAAACCATAGGAACACTCTGCTGTGCTCTTTTTTTTTGGTTCTGTAGCTGCTGTGGTGTAGTTGTGTACTGATTCTACAGACTGACTTCTTTGGTCTTTTATTTCAGTGCTTTGACATTTCCTTGCCTGTGCAGTAGGTAAACTCTGGTTAGCAGAGTAACCAAAATTTGGAATACATTTATTTTAAAGCATTTTGGTTCCTCTTTAAAATAGTAGACTTAGGAGTGGGCTCATTAGAAGTGAGTCAATCTGAATTGATTTCAGAGTAAATACAAATGTTGAAAACCAGCCAGGTTTGGTAAAGAAAAAGAAGGAATACTCCTCATACGTTTCTCAGCTGTACCACAGCATGCAAAATCAAGCCCAGCAGAAATCAGAACTTTGCCTGAAATTCATAACTGATTACCTTGGTTATTGTCAAATCATTGTAAAAGTGAAATAAATAAAATCACTCACTATGTAAAACCCCAAACACTTTGGCTGTGACTCAGCTTCCAAAATGTGGAATGCATTTAATACTAGTTTGAATAGACCTATGGTTTGGCCATGCCTTTTCTGTCTGTTCTAAACACCTGTTTTCATTTAGCTGTACAAGATGGACCACAGGTCTGCACTTAGCTTTATACTCCAAACAGCTCTACTGAAATCAGCAATAGCAGTTGATTTTGAACACAATCTGAAGTATCACACTTCATTTCTTCTGGAAACGAAATAGTGGGGAAAAACTGCAGTGTAACTAGCCAAACTGATGGGAATTTTATAAGATGACTGTAGCACATTTAAAACTCAGCTATGCTCTTGTGGCTTCATTCTCTCCTTTCTCTTTGGATGCTAGCTCATTTCTCCTGCCCTTGTGTTACTTGAAAGCTGACACATTTCATGCCAAAGCTCCAGGAAAGAATTGTGACAGGGGAGTATTTCAAGTAAATAGAAACAAAGTAAAAGAAAACAAAATTATATTCAACAAATGAACAAGATGGTGCCTTAAATCTGCATTATTAGTTGATTAGTTTAATCCAGAAATCCAGGCTGGTTTTTGACCTTCTTCATTTTCTGTTCTAGTGGATTCAAAAGAATAAACAACTGCATGATCCACCTATGTGTTTGATGACTTGCTGCATGCAATTTTCAGTTGTTTGTAGTATTCAACTGTGTCACTAGATTTACCATTCTCATATGTCAATTTTTTCATACATCATTGTACCTATCAAGCATTTTCAAACAAGCTACTTGGGTCTGCATCTGTAATAGCTGTGTTATAGAATTATTGATAGATTAAACTAATCCTGTAATTTCCTTATTGCATCAAATCCATCAAAGAATATTTTTAGCAAATGCTTATTTTACTGTCTTGCCCACTGTCTTATGTTACTCAACTGTTAAGATGTGGGCTTGAGTTTTGAGAAATATGAGGTCAAAATCATGTTTTGCTGCATACTTTCTTTGTAAACTAAATCCCTGTGCATGGGAACAAAGTTAGTGTCTTGTACCCTCTAGCCCTCCAGTTTCTCTATGTGTCTAGTTTAAGGTTAGATAATGTCTGAGTGTAATTTCAAGTGTCTTCATTTCGAAAGGACCAGTCACTCTGAAAGTGATGACCAGTCACTCGCTTCATGATGAAGGGAACCCAGGTTCATAATTCAGATTGAGAAACTAAAAGTTCAGTGAGGTGAACCTCAGTCTTTCAGTGTTTCAGCTTGTCCTCTCTGAAGCAGACATGGCAGCATTACCATGCCTCAGGAAGCTGCCATGAGGATGCTAAAAATTCTGAGATATTTATGAATCATAATAGAAGCTTATATGAATATTAATATTTATCTCATGCAAAAAGGAGAGCTTCTACCTCCATCTAGTTGAGACTTCCTTGTACTTTTGCATTTACCAAATATATTTTTGCCAGCATTTGGTATTAGAGAGATTTTGCATATAAAATGTGTGAAATCTGAATTTTTACATATTTTTACAGGCTTACTTAGAAGCAAAAATATAATGGTATGTATAGTACCAAGACTTCTAAAGAAAGGACAGACTCTTAAACTGTCTTACTGCACCTTAAAAAATAAGCAGCAATCCATCCTACAGCCATCCCTGGGAGAAGTTCCTGTATGAAGGGCCACAGCAAAGAGGGATTTGAGACTTTCTAAATATGGTGTGGAATTTTTTCCTTTGACTGTGGAATTTGAAGGGAATCTGTGTTCTGGAGTGCCATTTCCAGCAGTGAATGTAGTGAAACATGGACAGCCTGAATGAATCATGATGACCTCATGTCACCTCACAACAAAGATAGGAAGCTGCATAATCAAAAAGTGTCTTAAGCTGGAGAGAGAGGCACTTCAGAAAACTTTCCTAAGTTTATCTGACCTTTTTTTTTTTTAACAGGCTGCATGGAAGGTGACTCAATGAAATGTCCCAGTATGAGTCATTATAGCCAAAGAAAGAAAATAAGGCATGAAGTGGCAAATCTGATGGTGACCTCCCAAGTCTCTCTGATGGGCTTTGTTGCTGTTACCCATGTAACTTTCTCTCTGTGTATGTAGGAGTGGACCTCTGGTGAAGCTGGGCTGTTTGAAGCTGGTTCCTCCTCCAAGTGGATAGTACAGGCTGTGTTTAGGGGGTGAATATTGGTGTGGTGTGCTTCATGGGTGAGTGCACTCCTGCATTTGCTGCAGCATTCCAGGTGCCGTGTCACTTAGCGTTATGTCACTCGTCGCTCTTTTTTTTTGGTCTTATTGCAGCTCAACAACTGGTAAGTTCAGAATTAATGTGCAGCAGTAACTCCCCATGGAGCAGATATTTAAGGCCAGTATTTCAATATCAGAATCCCCTAGTCATGATTTGAAACCAGTCTCTCCTTGCAAGACTTGCAGCTCTCTTTCTGATTAGCAAGAGTCGGACATTGTTTCTTGAAATGTCAGTTTTGCTGCAGCTCAGTAATGGATGTGACACTGATTAAAGAAAGCAGAGGAGACAAAAGCATTGCTGTTATAACTCTGGCAAAGCTGCAGGCAGATATGTATTTGACTCTAGCGTTGCATTTTGGATACTTGCACAGAGTAATACTTGTATCTGTGCCAGTAGTTTGTAGAGCAGGTTACTTCTCTTCTGCATATTCTCTTTTGTATTAGGTGCCTATTGGCAATGCAGAGGCATTTAGCTTCTTTCTCCGTGGAGCAGGCTGTGTGGTTCAGGGAAAGCACATTTTATTTCATGTGCATTTTATTACAGAGCAATCTGTTCTTCTGTCTGTACAATGAGAATGAAAGAAGTCTGAAGAACTTCAGTGAGAGCCATGCAAAAAGTAACGGAAATCTCTGATACAAATGGGATGGAATACATGAGAAAGAAAATATCACAAGGCTATATGTCCTCACTAATTAAAAGGAAATGGTCTGTGCTGCAGTACTCCACGAAGGCAGCATTGCATTTCTGTATAACTGGCTACAGACTTTTTGAAACAAGCAGAACTTTGAGAGAAGGCCCTGACCCTCTTAGCTTCTCCTGGTCTGCAGCACTGACCTGACAGCTGGAGCCATCAAGATGTAAACTGAACTTCAAAAAGTGCCAGTAGCTCTGTATGAAAAATGTAAACAAGGATCACAAACTTGCTATAAGGGAGAATTCAGCCAGTTCTTGGAGTTTGGAGGTCCTTTTTTTATTCCCACTGTTTATATTATTTTGATCAGGCCTCTGATGAAGTGCTGCCTTAGACATCAAACCCAGAAATCAATAAGTATTTTTTAACTTTAAGGTTGTTGGGATTCAACGCCTTGGATGGGTATGTACAGAGTGCATGGATGGAGAGATTAAATGTAGCAGTTGGTTATTTTCCTGATTATGCATCTTTTGTAGGATACATTCTTGAGCTGGTAAGGGAGTAGGTAATCGGGATTTACTTGGCTGTGACAACAGCCAATGCTGAATGAAATGCTTGGATGGACAGAGGTTCTAGAAAGCTGCTGTGTTTTCCTCATTAGCCTTTTTCAACCCCTGTTCAAACAGTCAGATTGCTTTAGAATTAAGGTCAAATTTAAGAGAAATGGTTAGTTCCTCCATAAATCAAAGATTTCCAGACACAGTGAAGGAGAAATTCCTCCCTGCAAATGTAGTATGGAAGTATAAAAGAAAGAAAATATGTATATCTTAAGCTCTTTTAGGTAAAAAGGGAGGGTTACAAATACTCCACTTGTTTACTTGGCACCTTGGCTATGTGATGTACATGCACTGTACATCTCTTGACTGGGAGAAATGGAGAAAGGCAGGTGGTTCCCCAATTAGTTTATGCAGATATATTTTAATACCTATCTGTGCAAACACACATCATGTGTAGCATGCAAGGGACACTCTTCTGCTTTCTAGAGAAGGAACCTAACCCTCCAGTCTTTACACACAATTCTTTGCACACCGAAGTGGGCACTTTCCCGGCCCAGCCCTGTGTGGCTGCGCAGGGTCCTGCTTTCAGCAAGCAGCCGATGAATATTCAATGCCAGGTTCTCTGTAAAGAAATTGCAGAGTTAAATATTTTGTTCATTTCAACATTACTGCAGTGTTTTTCGGATTACCTTCTGGCTGGTGCCATTACTGGTTGTCACAGCGTGCTCATTACAGCATTGCAGGGAGCTGTCGCCACTACAGAGCAAAAGCAAGCCTGTCTGCTGTTACCTGCCAAGAGGTCAGGGCTTTACTGGTCAGTGCAGGAAAGACAGACTGCTGTTCAAATAAAACTGTCCAGCACTGTCTGTAATGGTAGATATGGTTAATTGTGCCATGAATAAAAATCCTGAATACATAAAATGCTGGAATAGCAGTCTTTGTTTCCTTTAGGTAAATGTGTTCAGCTGGTTCAGGTGAAAATTGTACTGAGCCATGGTCCTCTTATTATCCCACTACTGCTAACTTGATTAACAGCTCAGTGCTGACAGGTATAATTTTGTGCTACTTGCTATACAACAATGTAACACAGAGCTTACCAGTGAAGACAGTGGAAAATGTAACAGATGAATGGGAGAAAAAACACCCCAAACCAGATGAGCTGGAGAACAGGTGGTATGTGTGAGAAGGGAGATGACAGGGCAGCAGGTTTTTATACACCTGATCAGTAGTTTGGCTCATGTATCTGTTTACTAGGTACGCTCAGCTACAGTACATAATAGAGCTCAGTCTGGAGGCATTTAAGGCCACAGTGGCTTGATGAGGGAGGACCCAGTTCACATATGAAAGGCAGAATCTGAGAAAGTTCTGAAGGAGGGAGAATTACGCTTTTGGGCATGTATTAGGGTAGCAGTGAAAGTAATCTCTGGTTTAACTGATATGGGAAGTTGCCCTCACTCAGTGAGTTGGTGAGTTGGCCTATTGGATGTTTTTTTATTGTTTTATTGGTTTTTTATTGTTACTTGATGACCCAGCTGGCAGCTTTTAGTATTCTCTTTTAATATTTAATAAATTACATATGTGTCTGCTGTGGAGATTCATTACACAGCTTGACTCTGAGTTGCTTTTTTTCAGTCCTTTCTTCCGCACAGTTAGTGTTTATGTGGCTTTTCCTCATAGTGATGTGTTCTGGAGCAAAGTACATCTATCTTCTCTTAACTAAATAGCAGCCCATAAGACACAGTGTTGCATAGCAAAGGGGAAAAGAGAAAGTGACGAAAAAAAGGGGTTTATGAAGTATAAGATCCTTTTCCTATATGCAAGTCCTTAAATGAAGAATTGTTCATCCTTGTTTAACCAACCAAGTGAAACTTCCTGAGGGGTAAGAAACAAACAATTCCCACCATGAATGAACTGTGAATTATTTTTGCAAATAACTTTTTTACCTATACCATATCTGATCCTCCTGCTGCTGGGAGCAAAATGCAAGAGCCTGTAAACCAGAAACCAACCAGTTCCATGTTCATTGAGTGTTTATTGCCTGTTTTCTCAGATTACAGTGGTAGTTTGTTTAGCCATTCTCTGACAGGAGAAGAAAAAGTTGAGAATTTTGCTGATTCATACTTTCAGACCGACAGATTTTAAGGTTGCAGGTCTTGACATATTGCAGAATAACATAGAGAAGTGTGTCAATGAGACTGCTGCTCTACTCAGAGGCAGCAGTGAAGAATACAGGGGCAAAGCCTGCAACCTCAAATATTTGAAACCATGACTTGCACATCTAGTTTGTGATAATTGCCTTCATAATATGAGGTGCTTTTTTGTTTATTTAGTAAAGAATTGTGGTTGTCTTATTTTCCCTCTGTCTTTCAGCCATTAGGATTCCCAGGAACATGCATCCCACATTTGTAGCTAATATGCTGTGTTTTCCACACACAACAGTGAAGCTAGAAGTGCTGAAATTATGTCTCTGTTGAAGTCTCTAAAAGTCTCTACCTAAAAAGTTTTACTATCACTTTTTTCCATGGTAGATACATGTCCAAGAATTCTGAGCACAAACACCATTCTTTTAAAGGTGATGAACTGAGGCAGAGAGATGGAGACCATCCTGCTCTTCCTTTTTCTTATTAGATACAGTTATGACTGTAAGCTGTGTGATGCAGAGGGCTGTCTTCATCTATATTGCACTGTGTATAATACAATGCCACTGGGATATAAATAGTAAACAATGATGATAAACAAATTCAGGTAACTAAGTAGCTGCCTCTACCTTTGTTGCTTTGAGAATTTGAGATCTTGTCTTTAGTAGGGGAATAAGGCAGACACATACAAATTGAAGCCTTTTTTTTTTTTTTTAAGTGAAGGTTTGTACCTTATGTTTGAAAGATATTGTGACTATTAAGGCCCCAAGAGAAATTAAATTGTGCATGGCTTAATTTGAAAAGTTGCTTCTTTATGCATCCAGAGTGCTAGTGCCAATTCCAGAAATTTTGTTGTTGTTTAGGGAGGGAAGGCAAACAAGCAGAAATATCCAACTTTTATTTTAAGAAACCCAGGAGATAAAATGAAAAAAAAAAAGGAAATAACTACAAATCTCAGATATACAGAGGATCCATGAGCTGCTATAGAAACAGCCTATTTAAAGTCATCGTATTTTATAAATAATCCAGCAAATTCTGGAGTGTGTGTGTTTCCCTGTCTATTGTTCCCATGGGGCGTTGCTTGGTTTGATCGATGCTCTTTTATGTAGTCAACTTGAGTAAGAAGACAGTGCCAGTTTTTCTGTTGAAATACATGTTACCTGCCAGCCAGCAAAATCCAGCATTTTTAAGAAAAATGGACATTTTAATTTGTGAAAGGCATGTCCCAATCACTTAAAATATGACAGTGAAAAAACTCCAAAGCTTTAATCAAAAAAGCTAAATGATAAAGGCAAAGTGCTGGACCTTGAGCTGGATGTCATTTGGTGCAGATCTGTTGAACCCTCATGCTGGTTGCCAGGATAAAAATGTGATGCATGTTTCTGTTTATGTCTCTGGTTTTATTTGGATCTCTCTATTTTTTTCCCTCTGGGGGAGTTGTTCTTTGACCCAATCATTTTTACAAGGCAAGCAAATATCTGCAGTAGCTATTTTCTTGCTGAAACAATTTATTTTCTTATTATTGCAAACTTTAAATAGATGTATACGATGATGCACCATGGGTACAGATGGGAACTGTAACCAGGTAATACTGTAAGCTTTGAAATAAGCTGACTTGAAACACTGAGTAGTTGTAGAAAGCCTTTGGTGTAAAAAGAGGTATAGCAGTAAAATATTTCTGAACTTCAGTCTTGAAGTTAATTCTCAGGTTGTTCTCAGAGAAGGCACTTAGCCGAAATTTCTTTTCAGTGCGCTTCTAAATTTGCTATTGTACTGTACCAGCCTTCAAAGAAGAAAACAAAAAGAGGACAAGAAGGTTTTGTTTCCCTCTTGCTCCCCAATATTTTTATGCTTTTATTGGGAGTGAGCCAAGGGTCCTGTTTGACATGACAGCATTTTCCTTTGTTTTGAGTCAATGCCCTCAGAACTGCAATCACACTATCAGCTATTACCTTCCAGCCTCTGTGAACCCTCATTGTCCTCACTCCACTGAGAAGCATAATTTTTCTCACTATGCCCTCTTCTTTCCTACCCCTGCCCAACCACTAAATCATAGCCAATGTTTTCTTCCCACTCCATGGGTGCTTCCCTGGGCCCTCTGCCAACCAGTGCCTGCCAGACCCACGTCTGTGTATACACACTGTCAGGCTGTCCTTCAAACAGGAGCGAAGCAGGAAATTATAGAAACAAGCTTCCAGCCATCTGCAGCGTGTGTCTACACGGGGCCTGTCAAATCAGCCAGCAAAATACTACAGGCAGCACAGGCAGCATGGAAGTGGGAAAGAAATGACCTCCTATCAGCTGATGTGCTGTAACTGTGCACACAGTCTGTGGCAGAAGCAAATCACAGCCACCAGTCTTTCCTTGCAGACATTTAACAGCATCAGTGCAGTTAGCCATTGCAGGGTAGCTGACACACAGTGACTTGTCACTGTATGGTAACTTGTCTGTATGCCTGAGGCTTCTCGCTTTTGGCCACGTTGCTAAGGTACATTCAAGTTAGCCATGGTAGGAGCGTGATGTTTGTATCTGAAAACATGTCCTGAAAACACAGTGTCTCAGAGAACTGCAGCTGGAAACCCACTGCATAAATGTACTGGTCTGATCCAGCTTCACAGGGAGCATATGTGGGGTATCGGTCCCGGTACAGGAAACTGTACAGGACAAGGCAGAGAAAAGGGACTGATGTGATACTGCTTTGTGTGTAACTTGCTCTGTCTTTCTTATTCTATGTGCCACCTGTTTGGACATGGATTAGTCTCTGCAAAGCCAGGAAAATCTTTCTTAGAAGAAACCAAATGACAAAACTCAAAAACATTTATAACCCTGTTTGTGTCTAGATTGTACCTGCACAAAACAATTGTTTGGGCAGTTGGCAGGCTTCAGTGCCAAAATAGAAACTTACAGCAGGAAACACATGTGGGCCAAGAAGATTGTAGGACCTACTGTTACTAGAGAAATTTCTGTTCTGTACTGCTGATTTCTCTTTTGGGATTCAGAGTTCAAAGGAGGTCACTCATGGTTTTTCCCACCTCCAGTCCTCACTGTGTTTCTATCCTTCAGCCAAAGATTTCAGTCCTCCAAGTTCTGCTGAATTTTATAGTGAGTAAGTGAGCCCTTGCAGTGGTTTCTTCAGTTTTCCTAATTTTTTGTGTGCTTGTCCTTCAATCTCAAACTCTTGTCTCCATCCTAATTTTTTGAAATATGTCACCTCAGATCGTTTGTGAATCTTTCAGTCTCTGTACAAAACTTGAAGGGGATTGATTTATTTTTCTAGTTTCATATGTGTTGCTGAAGTCTTCTGTGACTACCTTGGCACTCAGAACGCAACAGCAGCTCACTATAGTAAAACACCTGAAGGCCTGATCTTTCCCTCTGAGTATTGAACTTACATTAGAAATCCCAAAGAGCCTTAGTAAACCTGTTTTCAAGTCCTGCCAGAAGCATTAACTTGCTGCTCAGCTTCTGAACCCAGCAGAGCAGGCTGGTGCCTGCAGGCAGTGTGCCAGTAATATTTTAGTGCAAGGTAGGAGTGCGCTTTAGCAGCAATTGCCCCCTTAGCATGCTTTGGTTCACAGCAAAAATTGGTCTTGGAGCACACAGATTGAATTCCCTTCAAACATAACTAAACCAAAGAGGCCCTTCAGGAGCACCCTGTGCACTGCTGCTGCTTGTGGGGTATAGGTGGCTTGTGTAGGTGGCAGGTGGCTGTTTCACTCAGTGAAGGCATTCCTTTTGCTCCTCAGTATGCCACAAGAAGGTATCATTCTATTGTCCTCACAGCCACTAACAAACCTTTCTAGAGGTTTGGAATTTAATTACTTTTCAAGTTACAACCGCAAAAAACAAAGGTTTAGGGAAGTACCTTACCTGACCAAGTCTTAACTGAGAAGTCTGTTCCATAATTTTTAGTACAAGTATCCCATTCACTTCCACCTTAGGAGAGGAGGAAAGAAAAATAGCTCTACTGGTTTTGGAGGAGCTTTGTCATTAGTACTGCTAAGGTACTATAGTTTTTTTTTCAGGCTGCGCTCTGAGTGGAAGATTAATCAGAATCTTATTGGTGCTCTTCAGAGGCTTAATTAATTGATTCGGACCTCATGATAAAAGAATCTTTAGCATTGGGGGGGGGGACAAACCTGTGGAACAAATCAAGGAAATAAAGGATGTTCTTTAAGATATAGACTGGATAATGATCTACCTGAAGAGATCCCAAAATCAGCTTACTGTTGTATAGATTCTATAAAGTTCACAGTTTCACCTTGAAGCCATATTATTCAGTCTTTTTAGTTAGGTTCTTAGCTCAAACCTTACTTGCTAGTGAGCTAATTTGTTCTTTTCTCAGCGTCCCAATTAATTTTCTCAGTCACCTGGATACTCTGCAGTTACTTCCAAAAGCTGGCAATAGTGTCTGTTGCATTTCATCTTTCACCTTCTTATTTGTCTATATTGATATAACTTTGACATTTTTCTTGTTGTGCAACTTAGTTTTCTTTGATGTGCTTTGACACAGTTTTGTGTTTTTTTGAAAGTATCAGGTGCTTCCCATGGATTCCAATTAACGTTGTTTAGAGGTTGAGTTTATGGCATGACATAGCTATTGTGACAATGCTGTCTTCTCAAAAGGAAGGTAAATGAAGGTGGCTTCAGCTAAACAAACATCCACAGCTGCAGGAGTCACCACTTAAAAGTCAGTCTTTGCTCAGTATGTACCACAGACACCAACTATTTCTTGTCATATGCTGCAGAAATGAGCATCATTTTGTGAGTACTGATAGCAAAATCCAAGATTTTCAAGCCTTAGTGTCATGTACTAGGGTTGATTTTTTTAAATGGGACATCACCACCCTCACAGACAAGTTGAAATCAGCTGGCTGTGATATACAGACACCATAATGTTTCCAGACCTGCATTGAAGGCATTTTGCTGCAATGCAGCTATTAGAGTCTGGAGTTTCAGTTCACACTGAAGCTCATCTGGTGCTGTTTTATAGATGTATTCAGTCAGCTTTTGCAAGAGTTATTCTAGCAAGCTCTTACATGCAGGCTCTGTTGGAAGCCCAGGAGTGGTCCCACAGAAACCTACCAGCCAATTCATGAGTTTAAAGCTATTCACTCTTAAGTGCCTTTGTGGAGTGAAGCCTGAAAACACTTTGATAACATCTAACATCTATCATTTACTATAAATGTAATCTGCCTTTAACTATTGGTGACTTACATACTGAGGAAATATCCTTTTAGAAGTAATTTTTAGGGGCAAAAGATTATTTCATCCATAGTTTTCCCCTCAAAGATCCCCAACTGAAATAAGTTTGGAAGAATAATTTCTTCTTTGCTAGGAGTCACTGGATAAAATTGTACACTTAATACATGCAGTGGTTACACAAGAGTTAATACAGGCTAGATGATGCCAGAAGTCCCTTCAGGCTGTAAAATCTATTAACCTATAGGATAATTTACAAATGGAACAATTTATGGAGTGATAATCTGTCTACCGTGCTTGAGGAATGAAACTGCATCATTTGTTCTGATAGAGCTCCTGTTTACACAGTGTCTGCATGCATATTACAAGGGAGCAAGAATAAATTAGTGAAGACTGATGAGCGTTAATGTAGTATTACAAAGGCTATCTGTAAGCAAAAGTCTTCTCTAAATTTCATCTTGTTTTTTTAATTGATTCCTTCTGCAACAAATGCAGCATCGTGGAATATTCAAATCCAAAGGCAATGATAACAACATATCATGGGTTGGGCAGGATGGGGACATTGACAAATGAGAGTAATTTGCAGCAGTGGTAAAGATTTAGGTAATTGCAGTAGCCTACAGCACTGCAGGTTGGGTTCTTCATAACAAGCCATTCTCGCAGCTCTTCTCAAGGATCTGCTTACAGTGACAGACTTTGAAGTTTTTAGAAAAGGAGGGCAAGAGACATTATGAATAAGTATGATTTCATCCCATTAGTTTTAATTAAATCTGAAAAAGCTGGAGTCCTTGAACATTTACAGCCAAGCTACTGCCAGGGTCCTTAGGGCACTAACAGGCTCTGTTGGCCTTGCTTGACCTCCTCTAGGACCTCCCCACATTGTACCCATGGGCCAGGACCCCATTCCAGCCCCTTCCCCGGCCACGCAGCAGCAGTGCGGGTCTCCAGCTCTCCACAGCCCTGCCTGGCCATCCCAGGGCAGTTCTGACCCTGGGTGCCTCTGTGGAGCCTGGTCCTGACCTACAGGACCTGCCCCATCATGGCAAACCTGCCTGATAACTTGAGTGCTTGGTTGACCCTGCTGCCCTCCAGAGTTTTCCCTGTTTGCCTGCAGGAGCAAGTGCCCACATCAACTATTTCCAATGCCACAGAACTAGATGATTAAAAGGAAAAATAATCCCAGTGGTTTCATCTTCTCAGTCTCATGTTACGTGAGCAGCCAGTCCATTTCACGAGCTCCTTTTCCAGGTCTCCTCTAAACTCAGGTCTGTATGAGGCAAAATTTGGCTTCCACAGTGAGGGAGGGAGGCAGGTAACTTGTGAGAGGGCTCAACCCAGTCTAGGATGCCTTTGGAGTTCTTTTTCCTTCTCCTTGGACTGTTGGTTTCCAGCCTCCTCCTTTAAGTGTCAACAGCTGGATCTGGTGAATACATCTGTGGCATTTGCCTCCATGTATTTCTACCAGCAGTTTCCATGCACTGATTTGCTGTAAAAGGCCTCACTGGCATTTTCTGCCTAGAGATTTGGTCACCTTCCTGAAAAAGGGCAGCTTCTAAATTATGTGCAAATGAACAGCATTAAATACTTCCTTAAGAATAAGTTTTCGTGGTAAAAGTTGCTGCCATGGCTACAGAGACTACAGAGCTTTTGTTAGCCTGAAGAGGGAAAAGGATCCGCACAAATGTGGACTGGGAGAAAGTGAGAAAGTATTTTCTTTGAATTGTCTATGCTATGAAATGTGCTTGCTGCATGGATCTGAACTGTATTATTTGGAGGTAAAATAGGTGCCAATGTAAACTATGTGTGAATAAAAGAAATTTGCAAGGATGGGGTTAGAGAGAGGAAATCATGAGAAGTTACCTATGTATCATCCTGTAGGAGTTTTGTTTATTCTGCTTTACCACTGTTGACTGGTTGCTCCTTCTGCTAAAATTTTTCCCTCCTGCCACAATCTCTCCCTTCTGCTCATGAGTGTGTCGTTCATTGGCAATCATTTACTTGGAGTCTTCCACTTAGATTACCTCTGTAGTTGTCCCACTAGAGTGCTGATCCAGGCTCCATCCAGGTCGTGGGAGCCTTACCACTAACTTGTGGAGGTTTGGATCAGGACCACATATCTCTCTGTCAGCATGTACCACAGGCTGGATGCTGTGCTGCCCTTGGAGCTGGTGCGGTGAGAACTGTGCATTTATTCCCACCCTGAGCCTTACATACAGGCAAACATGGTGAGAAATTAGGTTCCTAGAAGGTGTTGCAAACCTTGCCTATATCTGGACAGCCCTTAAACAGGTGGTCAGTTGCAAAAGAAAAATAAGGAAAGGTTCTGGTGCAATGGCAAGGACTTGCAAAGCCTCAGTTGTTCCATGGTGGAAAACTATGAGAATGGGATAAAGGAGGATGTAAGGAGAGGTAAGGTAAACCATATGAAAAAGTTAGTTTGGTCCATTCAAAATTGTCTCATGCCATTTTAATTATGTTGAGAAAAATTTGGTGAATTCAGCTCTTTAAATGCTAAACTCAGTTTTTGTTTCTCTTCTTGCTTTCTTGCTGTTGCCCCTGGACTGTCATTGTATCTTCATCAGAGTAGATAGGTGGCATCTGAGACATGGGAAGTGGCAGAGTGGGGGACTTGCAAAATGCCAGAAGCCCTGTGCAATATGAACGCCAATCCACAGCTCAGGGTTCCCTGTGCGTGGGCCCATATTGCACTCTAGAGAGCTTCCTAGACTATTTTTCCTTTAGTGAAATTAGTATCTTCCACTTTGACTTCCTTGGGTTGTGCTCAAAAGATTTTGGCGTCATTCAAACTGAAATTGGAAAGTAGACAGATCCTGCTTAGCACTCAGCCTAGAAGTAAATCCATGTGGGGAAATCTGACACAAGCGTTCCAGTGGCTTTCATTTGCTAATGCGTTCACCCAGGGCCTACCATGCTAAGCTGCTTCCCCTCCATCTCCAACACTATCATAAATTAAGTGATACAGTCCTGATTTTGCTGTCAGATATTGCTACCACAAGTTTTTGAAGCCTGGTGGACTTCTGGTGACTTCGGAAGCCTGCCAGTGCTGGATCCACCCAGTAACTGGAGCAATGAGCAGGCCTAAAAGCCTGTCCTGTAAAGTGAATGTGAGTCAGTGATCCTCACTGAAGGAGCCTTTATCCCTCATGCCATGAGGCTTTGAACAACACTTAGGAGGTTGGCAGAGGGGTGAAAGGCAACCCCAAGGAGCCCACATTAAGCAAATGTAACTAGGGATCAGCTGGATGTAGCCATGGTGCTGATGAAAGTGGCTCCAGAAGGATGGGGACATTTCCCTGCCACTTGGATGCAGCTGCCACTTCCCTGATGTCCCTGCAACAATGTTAGCGTTTCTTTGCCTGTTACAGGGGACAGTGATATAAAGTATTAGAGATAGCCAGCATCGCAATTGGGCTTTTATTAAGAACAAGCACTTTTGAAAACCTGTCTGCCCCTGAAATGGCTGTTGAGGGAAGAAAAGTGTTTGACATGAGAGCTTAAAGTTTTTGTGTGTGCCTCTCTCTTGTACCGTCAGGTTATTGGGAGAGACAGGGAGAGGAATCGTTCCCATGGGGACAGTTCAGATAACATGAAAAGGGAAACTCAAGAGCAGTTCTTTTCTTTCTGCTCTGTGACAGTCCTTGGTGAGGTGGTCTTGCCTTATACAAGTTCATAGAGCATTTGTGTGGATTTTCTGGTGCTGTGATTCTTTTACTGGGCAGGTAATTATCTTCTGTCCCAGAGAAAGCTATTGAGGACGTACCTGCCATGAGAACAAGCTATTGCTACAGGAACCCAGCGGTCCCTGTGGGCTGGTGCCAGCATAGTAACAAAGCTGTGTGTTAAATTATACAGAGGTGGTTAATGAGTTTTCACCTTGTCAGGAGAGCAGTCCAAGGTTAACAAATGATGTGTCCCAAAAACAAGAGTGAGAAAAGCTGAGGTTTGAAAATATACGACCTGCAGGGTGAGCCAGTATTATGAAACAAAACTATGATAGTATCTTTCTTTTTATGGAAGCAAGGCTCAGCATAACAAAAACCAGGAGAGAGGCACTCTGATTCTCAGTGCAGTGTGGCAGCTAGAATAAGCTTAGCATGTTATTATGCTATCAGTAGAAGTGTTTAATGAGATTTACTAGATGTTCCCAAAGCTGCCTGTCATGTTTATGTATTCAGACAGGGACTCAATGAAGTGGCCTGTGATTTATTTGGCTGGCAAGCCAGGGCAATGGGGGATTTCAATATTTCATGCTACATCTCATCAAGCAAATCTGCTTTCATTTTTGCTGAGATTATAAATGCTACACATGATTAGTATCCAGCTAATTGGTGGAGGCAAAAAAGAATAATATTTATTCAAAAACAAGGAAGGGAGAAAGATTTGTAATTATTTATGAGAAAGAGCTTTTGCCTTTGAATATTTGGAGGTCCCATCCCTGTTGTGCCACATCCTCAAAGCAGTGCTTCCCACATCATCCATCCTTTAAACACTTGGATATGAAGCTCCATCCTCTTCTCTCACCCTATGTCCACAGATCAGAACCCCAAATCAATCCCACCATGCTCATTGCCCTCTCATCCTACTCCTGATAGTCTCAGGCTGGTACTCTCTTGTCTCCACAGCCTTGACTGCTTCTGGCTCACATTTGTAATGAGCAGAGCCTGTGGTGGGTGGCAGGGCTGGGAGTGCCTGCCTCACACTGGCACAAACTTCTGATGTTAATTGGCACTCACTGCATGTGTAAAAGCTCTCACTCCCACCCTGTTCACACTTCTGCTCGCTTTATTTTGATACATATCACACCCTGGTCCATTTTTGTTTTGTGACAGCCATACTTAAAGCCAGACTCTCCAGCACACATCTCTGGATTGCTCATAGAAAGCAAGATATGAGTAGCATATAAGATGTATTTTTAGAGCAATATTCCTAAAAACACCTTAAATTGTCTTGAATTTGCGTAAGTCTAGAAGCTTGTCATAGGAAATCATCGCCAGATTAAAGTGTGTCTCATGAAAGTCTTCAAGGCTCCATACAAGTACCAGCACTATTCAATATTTTTGGTACTGAACTTGAAGCCAGAAGAAAACTTGCAACTCACACAAAGACTGTAGAAAGACCTGTAGACATAAGGGGGCAGATCTACTGAGAAGTCTGGAGTGCTGGATAAATTGGCCTTGTTACACAAAGTTGTATTTAAGTGTAATCAAACAGATGCTTTACATAGGAAAACAGTGATGCTGATAAAAGCTTAAGAATCCCAATGAGCATGTACTTGAATATTAAATTCTAGTTTGGTGCTACAGTAAAAAATGTTCTTGAGATGCGCAGCTAAAGGACTGCTGAGTCAAAAGGGAGCTGAACTCTGTACTTAGCACCAGTAGGGTTGGTACTCAAAGGCTGCACCCAGTTTATACATTCAAAAAAAGAATGATAAAAGTTTGCAGAGGTTGCAAAAAAGTCACATACTTTTTCTGAAGGTAGTGCTTTACAATGAGAAATATAAAGGTCATTTTTAGTCCTGGATGCTCACTTGATATTGATCTTTATCACTTTGCTTGTTTATGCTTTGTCTGGTCCGGGAGGTCCCAGAGCCACAGCCTGAGGGGGCCCAGGAGCATAACCAGGGCAGGTGCTGATGGGTGCTTTCCCTGTTGTCATGCTTTGGCCTGGGCACCTGTGTTTGGGCCAGACAGAGAATGGGAACAAAACGGAGGACTGAATGGACCATTGCTCTGTACATGCATGGCTGTTCTAATGCCCCTGACAGTTTGTCCAGGTCCTAATAGTTCCTTAAAACAAAATTAAAGTTTTGGGCTGATTGCAGGGGTAATCATGGAAGAAACACCCAGAACTTGTGATGGATGAGGTAATGCACACCTGAGCATCTAACAGTTCCTTTTGTCCCAAAAGTGTGTTCCCATTTGAAATGTTTACCTCAAGTCTTGAGGTAAATTTTTAAGGACAATATCCTGTTCAAAGGCATGGGTCTAGCTGCATGGTCAAGGGACAGCTTGTTTTGACTCCTTAAAGATCTCTTCTCCTCTTAAAATATGCCAATACCAGCTTCAAATGACAGACAAGATGACATGCCTACACCATCCTTGCTTTGTAACCAGGTTGGTGGATCTGGCAAAACACTGCTCTCTACAAATCCCTGAAAGGCTACTCATGTATTCAGCTTACTATTAATGAGATCTCTTGCTGTATCTCTTCAGTGTATAACCATCATCACCTTCAGGGAAGCTTGGGGATGCCTCTCTGCCGCCATAGACGGAGGGCAGGATTTGAACTAGGTTGCTATTCCTTGCCTTGTGCAGTTCCCTGCTGCCTAGGGTGCACCCCAGCATGAGGTATGCAAGTGATCAGACCATCCGTATTCCATCAGGAGGACAAGGATGCTGAAAGCTGGGCATTGCAATGGCACATAATGGTAAATTATTGTTAGTGTCCTCTTTCCAGGATCTAAGCATTAGCCTCTTGGTGCTGTAGTTCCTCATATGTATAATATTCTGTGAAACAGTGGGGGTAATGTGAGGTTAAATATGTTCAAATTGTTAAAAGATGTTAATTGGTGAGCCATTTGAATAATTCCATTAAGCGATGGAGACCTTGCCAGTGCTTTGGACAAACAAATCCTCAGATTTATGGGGTGCCTTCAGCTGTGAGTCAGTTTGGAGACATCAACCAAGTGGCAATGGAAAAAATCCTACTAGGATTGCACTGACAGCTTTGCATTTCTCTTTGGAAAATCTTCTAAAAGATTCCATGAATCCAGTAGAATCACAAAGATTTGTAGAAGTGCTTGGTAGTGCTGAAGCTTAGATGTAATGCCTCTGGTGGAGGGGTGTGGGTAGTTCTTTTGTCTCCTCCCTGAGAACGTAATTAGTGTACATGAATCACTGTCAACAAGATTCGTGGTCAGACACACACGAGAAATTGTGTATGTCACTACTTCTTCCTTTAATTGTATCAGATGCAAGTTTACTGGCAGCGTCTTGACACTTGTGTCCTCCAGGACAGTATTTGGATCCAAATCAGAGGGAAAGAACACAGCTGCTAGAACACAGACTTTCCTCTCTTGATTCACCTCTGTATTCAGATTCTGTATTTTAGCATACATTCAGGTTTTCAAAAGTTGTTTTGCAATGTCTTTAATACATAGTGTTTTATGATGGTGCCTTAAGAAATAGTTACCAGTGACTGCAGAGTTGTTGCAACCATTATTTTTGTCAGTACTGTAATTGTTTAGTAAAGGCAATCAAGTATTGATTTTATAATGAATTTTTACTGCTCAGACCACATTTGCACAAGTTTATTTCATTACTATGTACCTTTTCCAGCTGGGCTTATGCAGTTTGCCAAGTTATGCTCATAGATATAATAATGAATGTTTACTTTAGTGTCTGAAAGGCAAGTGAGAGGCATGGTTTCTCCTTAATTTCCATTAATAACATAAGCATGTTGGATTTGCCAGGTAGTGCTTTTTTCTAATGAGGAGGTTCAGAAAGATTTTTCTTGTGTCTTCAGAGAAAACCCTGAGACGGGACTGCATGATTTGCCCAATGTCCATAGGTGGAGGACCACAACTGGAGCATCAGAGGTTCCTGGAGCCCTTTGGCACCTTGCTACAATTTTGGCTGGAGACATGACAGTGCACGCTGGACTACCACACATCAGAAAGCTGATGGTTCTTGAAAGTATATCCTGCAATCAGTACAACTTTTTCCATTTTTTTAACATTCCACTGAAATGAAGCAAGTACCAGCAAACTTCTTCCTACATTTTGTGTACCGTGTTCCTTCTGTCTTGCAGATGCTAGTATGTGATTGGCATAAAAAAGAAGTCTTTCTGTGTTGTCTATTTGGAGGATGAGAAGCAACCAAAGCCTCTAAACAGAACGGAGCTAAAAATAAGACATAAATATTCACAGCTGAACATTTTTATTTGAGTCTTATATTGTGTGCATATTAGTAGGAGTGAAACTGGAGGTTGAGTTTGTATTTTGCAGTATTTCATGTTGGGTTGGAATAATAATGTTAGAGCTTTGTGTTTGCCTTGCAGATGGTTCCCCAGTAAAAATCTTACATGTGTGGCAGCAGTTCGGTTTCCAAATCTCTGGAGTCAAAAGCAATTTGTCATCTGGCATTTATTTCAAATGAGAAAAACCTGGAGTCTCTCTGGTAGATAAATAGTCACAGGACTTGAGCTTGACTAGTAGGTACAAAGCAAATAACATGTCTAACACACCAAATTCCACGCTTATTTAGAGGTGAGGAAGGCTGTTTAATCATCTGTTATTTCTAAAGGGTATGCTTTCTATGGCAGTCAGCATAATTTAAACAGATGAAGGGAGATATGAAAGTGGTTTGCTTTTGAATTTGTAGGAAGATTTCTACATTACTTACTACGAAATATGGATTAATGAAACAGGAGTGAGTTTAAAATATGTTTTATGCTTACTAATTTGTAATACTAGTGCTTAGAATGCATCCAGGCCTTTCAGTGCTCCTATTTCAAATTATTCACATTAGGCATTGAAAACTAGAGCTTAAAGCTCAGTTGGGCTGGAAAACAAGGACTCTATCCCACAAAGAGATGCTGCAGTTCCAAAATCTGTTTTCATTTTGTGTCAAAATGAAGCTGCAAACTTTTCAAAATACATTCACTAAGGATGATGAGACGTGTAAAGACAAGGGTAGTCTGTTGGGATGCAACATGTAGAGGTGTCACTGCTTCCCTGATTTGGCAACAAGCAGGGCTGGAACCAGGCCTTTGCACCAACCACGATGGGTACTGGCTATTCTGGGCTGAAAACTGAGTTCTCTCTGACACAGCATCCACAGGCCATTTCAGTTTTAACATTCATGGTACACAAGCAGCATTCAGATTTTGCAGGTCAGATGAGGTCTTTCTCTCTCTGGCTTTTAGTAAAACAACCCTACTTGGACTTCGTCCAGGTTTCTTGAAATAAATACAGTTCTGAAAAACCCCTTGGTCTTGCCAAACTGGAGTTTGATTTTGTGCCATGAATCAATCCATGATAGCTTGGATAAATCACTCCTGCAAATAACTTTACGTTTTCTCCTCTGTCTTAAGAGAAGGTGTAAGAGAACTTGTGAGCTTACCTATGGAAGTTTACTTGCTGAATGTCTCCCTAAGTGTGTGGAGGAGCTCCAGATAAATAGTGGCAAAGTTCCCTCACTGCTTGCATTCTGATTTCCCAGTAAAATCTTCCCTGAGGGGACATTTAAAACAAATCAGTGCTGGTTGTACGCAGAGTGGCCCGTGGACAATCCTAGCGCTGGCTTGTTCCACTCTGCTCTATCCTTCTGCCCAGCTATACCTGCCTCTTGTGTCTCACATGCACATGACAGGGCAGGGGCTGTACCAATTTTAACAGGCTAGTCCTAGGACTTCTGCATGCTAGTAAGGACTCTCACAGTAAAATGAAACATATTTGGGAGTCTCATCTTAGACACACTGCCAAGTTTCCTTAGTTTAAACAAATAGAGAACAGCTTTCCTAGGGTAAGATAGAACTACATGCCTGATTTACATTACGAACAAAATACTTATGCCAAAAAATCCTATTGTGTGGCAGGGCTGAAATGGAGATAGACACATCCCCCTGGATCCAGTCAGTAGGTTTAAGACCAAGAAGGAGTTTATTTTCAGGTCAAACTAGCAAACACTATAAATTTTTCATTTTACAGCTTAGAATCTTTTTTAGGGTCATCTCAGCTCTGTTATGTAATAGACTCTGTGTTCCTGCAGAAACATGAGGAAAATTATGCTTTTCATTTCTTCTGGGTTTTTGGGTGGGGTTTGTTTTTTTTTTTTTTTGTTTGTTTGGTTTTTTGTTTGACTTTTCTTGTGTGCATGCACACTGTCATACCTGAGGCTTTTAGTCTTTTATATGAAAGATCTTAAATTACATGGAGCATGTTATAGCTCTTTTGGTTTTTTTATGGCTAGCATTTGTCAGGTGCACCAGAGTGGATGTTATTTATAACTTATTGTTATGTTCCTGGAACTCTCCTTCCTAGATTCAAACAAAAAACCCAATCACTTCATCTGGTCTTTGGTGTCTTGCAATAGCGATAGGCATATTGTATTTTAGTACACTAGGAAGGGATATTACAACAGCTCTAAATGTTTTGGGACAACAGCAAGTGATAGAAACTAAAGAGGGAATAATAAATTGGACCCTCCATCATTCTGGAGAGAGTGGTGTGATTTATATGATAACCTGAAAAAAAATCATTAGGACATCATTATCTTGTAATGTATTTCAAATTAATCCAGCAAAAACATTACCAAAAGGTAGATTTGAGATCTTACTTATTGCCTCACTGCATATCTTGCTGAAATTCCATGAAAAAGTATGATGGATTTTGTGGGATCTCCTCCCCTACCACATCCCGTAAGAAATGTAGGAAAACATGAGGAATGTCAGCTAGATAAAAAGCCCCAAACCACTTTATTTCTTGTGGCCATATTTATAACCAGCTGTGTATGAATGCAACAGATAAAGAGGCACTGGAGATGTGAGTAATACAGGGGCAAAAATGATTCCAGAGCTCCTGCCCCTGTTCTTGGTACACCAGCATGCTCTGGGGAGTGGGAATCAGGACCTCTAACTCCTCCCTATTTGGGTACCTTGACTCTTGGGCACAGGCTCATGCTCAGTCTTTATTAGTGGCTGACCTCCTTTCCAGCACCACTGAATATTTTGCTGCCCTGTGGAGCAGAAAAAACGATGGGAACATCAATAAGAGCAGCTCTTTTTGTGTGAGGTGAGAAAATCAGAAATAGAAGAGAAGTGGCCTGGGCAGCAGTAGGTCATACCAGTGCATGGTGAGTCCCTGATCCTCCACTGACACAGGGGCACTTCCATGGCAATACCTGATCACCTCAGTGGTGTGGGGCCTCAGGAGAGAGGAGCAGAGGCTGGGCTGGGGCAGTGCCCTGCTCGCTGTCAGCCCTGTGCTGTGCAGCTGCTTTCAGGCTCACTTGCTGCAGCTAGAGCGGAGCCAGGGATAAAAATGCTGCTATCTGTAGCTTGTAAATAAGAATTCACACATGGTGCTAAGCCAATTTGGTGGTGTTATTTCCTTGTTCCTGCTGTTGCTAAAACTGCACTCATAGCAAAAAGCTAAAGGGATTGAAAGTGTCAGAATTCTAAGAAAGCTTTAGACTTTGAAGTGGGCATTTGCAGGGCTTTCTTTTCATGCTTTGGTCATAAAACAGCTTTCATTTCTACACAAGCACTGATGGACTCAGGATTTAGTTTATGGCTGGTGAAATGAGTTGGAATTTGCCTGCTCAGTGGCTGCTTCTGCATCCTACGCATGCAGAGCAGTCCTATTGTCTTTGACAAGGATATTACCTGAGAAAGGTAATGGTCATTGACACAAGGTCTTGCTGCCTGCCAGCTACTTGCAGTGCCTTTTTCTTAACAGATTCCTGTATGCTTGAGATACAGCTTTTCTGGGTAAATTCATCATGTCAAGAAACTAAACATCAGCAGTCAAACTTTGCAAAGGCATTTTCATGCTTCTGTGTTCTGGGTCTTTTTGTTTTGTTTTGTTTCTCCTTGAAGGAACCAGCTGGGATTGGAAGTAGATGATCTGAGATTTGACAAGACAACATTAACTCTACTGGCCTGCTTCTGCTTTCACTGGCTGCCCAGTTATCAGAGAGGCAGGGAGGAGGTGAACAACCAGGGGTGATGCAAGGGGAAGTGCTGGGTGATGAGCAGGACAGTAAAGATATAGGTGAAACATTAGCAGAAGGGGTGATGTGTAAGGGAAAGGTTTTCTCTAGGGGGGGGATCTGCTCTGGAGCAATGACCCTGTGCATGTCCAAGAATTAGCTGAGAGGAACAGTGGGAGAGAGCAAGAAAGAAGGGGTGATGGACTGGAAATGGCGGGAGGCAGGACCCTGATGTGAGAGCTGCTTTGTAACTGCTGTGATTGTAAACACCTGCCCAGGGCCCGATAGCTCCCACAGAGGGGGCTGCAGGTGGATAAGGCAGGCCATGAAGAAGGAGAGCTGGAGGAGCAACAAGAGGATTAGGAATACGATATTACAACCAATTTATCTTTGGAAAGATCAGTCACATCACAATCCTCTCTGTTGGCCCAGCTCCTGCCCCCAATGTCACTTTTCCACAGCACTGCATGAAGAATATGGAACTTTAAAAATACAACAATTTCTATTTATTTCCTCAGAAGCAATCAAGATTCCCAGTTCAATGTTCAGTAAATAGACTAAAAGTGAAGCAAACAAGTGTCTAGCCTCCACACATGATGACACAGGGACTCTCACTCCCTCAATGGCTCTGCTGATCCATCCCTCTCCCTTTCCTAAGTTGGCAGCAGCTTCAGGAGACCTGTGACATCTAAGGATTTGTTGAAGCTGTGGTAATTGGTGAAATGAAATAATTGACAAACTGACAGCAACATTTTAACCTCCTTAAAATACTCATAGGCTTTCAAGGTACTCAAGGTCGGCATGCCACAGAAAGTGTGCTCAGTGATAGCTCTGGATATATAGCCAGGTTGTTTCCCTGCCAAGATGTGTGGTTTGAACTGCTGCCAACATTGAGTTATTCAGGTGGTTGGAGGGCATTCTAATAAGACAACATCTTATTGACATACTTGTGTTTGTAAAGTAGCTGAAAGTTATTTTCAAAAAACTTTCAAAGCCAGAAATAGGTTAAAACCATTGTATTTTAGCTAAAGTAAGATATTATATGGTACTTCAAAATTTGTTAGAAAATAGATCTTATGCAGTAACAGACTTGAGCAAACAATAGGTTATTTTCTCTTTTCAAATTTGCAAAAGTTTTTTTACTTCAATCTCATATAACTTGCTCTGGAAAGTTATATAAATTTATGGATTTGGGCTGCAAACCTTTTGGTTTTATTACAGTATGGGTAGGCAAAATGCAGCTTATTGCTTGGAGATGGATTTGCGTATTCAAACCTGTAGATGTACTTTTTTTGCACTTCAGCTGGTTCTCCAGACCCCGATCAAAGCAAAGAAGGCAGCACTCTCAAGTTGTAGTGCACCTTGTCTTGAGGTAGATGAAACCCGTTAGGTAAAATGTACTCTGAAGTGATGCTGCTGGCTTGAAGTTTTGAAAGAGCATCCCATTGCCTTGGACTGGCTCCAAAGGGTCTCCTCCTGCATAGCTTCACCCTTGGAGGCTCTCACCACCAGTCAGACCTTCATCCTTGGATGCCAGGTGATTTCAGACACCCTTGCAGTAGGTCACAGAGTGCTTTGATTATAAAAAGCTGCTTTTTGACATTTTCTAGAGTGCAAAGTGCAATTTGGGTGCTCCTACCTTAGCACACAGTGGTACTGTGGGATGCTCTTGAGTTTTCCACAAGGCTGGGGTGGTGAGCCCAGGCACAATTTAATGCTGACAAGCCTGCAGGAGGTGATGAGTTACATTTAGCTCAGACCATATTGCTGCCTGCTGGTGTGGGACACAGCCTCTTAACAACTCAGGCAGTGAAGGAGAGCAGTCTTATCAAACTTTGCTAAGTACTGAAATAGCTCTTCTGGAAATCAATGCTATTCATGCTCTGCTCTGCCCTTTGAATGGTATCATTTACTCAGAATATAACATTGCACCTAGTGCTGCATCTAGCTGTCATTGAGACATTCCCCCTTGTATTTCCCAGTGCAAAGATAATAGCTTCTACAGAAAAGGAATCCGAGACCTAAAAGCAGAAGGAAAAAAGAAAAAGGTGACAGTCTTAGAAAACCTGCTGGTTCAAAGGTATATTTAAAATATATTGTAATAAAAGAGCGGTTGAACTGAAAAAGAGAGGCTTTGCTTTTTTCCTTTACATGGCCACGGCTATGGAAGTGAGAATACAGCAGGACATTTTGGCTTCATCTATGCACCAAAATTAAACAGGTTGAAGATGGTCCTCTGGAACGTAGGTCAGCTTGGAAATCATCCTGACAAGTTCTTTCAGCTTCTAAAACAGGGTGGTTACACGAAAACTGTCTATGGGGGTTGCTCCTGTCATGAAGAAAACCAGTTCTTTAAAGCCTGCCCTTTAGCTCTCTGAGCCAAGTCCCTGAAGTTATTGTTGAACAATGGTGGGCTGAAAACCTTTCGGTACCTGAATTCCAGTTACAGGCCAGTCACTGAGAGGTTTTCTTCCTGTACACAATTCTCAGTACTGGGACTGAGCTCCACATGTCTGTCAGGGATGTGTGGGTCAGGTGTGGCTGAGCTGGGGTTGTGAATTGGGGTGGAGTGAGTGTTGCCCAGTCTTGGCTAGACTGCTTCTTTCCCATCTTCTCCATACGATGTTGAATGGGCAATAAGAAAACCCTCTTTGTCAAGTACTGACACCATCTGTGCACTCAGCAGCCACAACACTGATCTTTGGCAAGCTCATGAGAAGCTGCTGCAGTGGCCATAGTGCTAAATAAGGTGAATGGACTTATACCCACTTATTCTGAAGGGACAATGAAACAATCTTCTAGGGACAGTCTTGTATCTAAGAGACTGTTGTGGTGGATGAACTCATTTTTGCCTCACTGCCATCCAATCTCTCAGAGTCATCCTTTCCTTCTGCCACTGGTAACAATTACTATTATTTCTATTGGCATAATATTTCTTCTTCAGAAACCCTTAAATGGAGCCCTGTTATAGGCACTGTGCAGAACCTAAGTAACTATTCATGATATGCAAAGCCTTCCTGAGATTATGAGTGTCTTTGATTATAAATGATATTACTATAAATGAATAGCCAGACATTTCAGCTGACTGGAAAAATTTACCTGCGCTGCACACCTGCTCTTCCTTGCAGTGTTCTCAACTGCTGAAAAATACATATACAGTGCACCTTTTCTCATCTATTTTTGAGGTCCTTCTCTGTCTAGCAAGGCTTGAGAGTAGGCAGTAGTTTCTTTTTACAGTAAGCACTATGTGACCAAAAGTAGATTAATTGCCGAATGATAAAATTAGAAATATTGAAATGGTCTAGCTTGGTGGATTCTAATTAATTTTGGACACCAGTGCTATAATCAGAGATTGTTTATTGCATAATGGAGACACTTGGTTTCAGATGGATAATCTTTTCCCCCTCCAGTTTCACCCATGCAATTTCAATAGGCTGGACTAGTGCAATGTAACTCAGAATCAGGAATAACTTTTTCCCTCTGCTTCCCAAGCTCCCCTTTATGTAATCACATGGTGAAAAGTGATTATTTTGTGCATGTAGCTTGTGTGATTCATCTATCTCCGTGACTCAATTACATATTAGCATGATCTTCAGTGGATTTAATTCTTGCAGTGCTTCATCCTGAGAGGAGGTGGACGCTTGCATGGGTGTGCCATGTCCTATTAGATGGGATGCATATATCTGGGGCTTACTCACTAGTTGGTTGAAGGAACAAGATTTATATTCCACAGAGGAAGCACTGAAACAAAGGGCAGGCAAAACACTTCCCCAGGGATGGAAAGCAGGTTTCAAGTCCCAGAATATTTCCTGGGTTTTGGCTGCTCTATTTTGTGTGCGCTCATTTAAGGGCAGAATTTAGTAAGTAGCACCAAACACACTTTCACAGCTTGAGCATCCAAGTGACATAGAGAAGCCAAGTTCCACTGAACACACTGGTGCAAGCTCAGGTCACCTTCCTCATGGCTTCCATGTGTGCTCTTCCACTGTCACAAAAGTTCTCTGATGCAATTTTGTATTACCTGAGCATGTGTACCTTCCCAAATAGTGAAGTTTTATTATAATACAATTGAATTTTTTCTCAAATGTGACAAATATTTGAGTTAGATGCATTTTTACCCAAATCAAAGTCCTCTGCTCTCTTGTCTTAGTTCAGCCTCCCTCTGAATGTTCTGGCTTTGCTTGAGCCCATGATTGCGGAGATTCAGATGATCTCCTTTTCTAAGAAAATTTTCAGTTCAGCTAAACCCAAGGGGTAGTAAAAATCTGTTCAAAAGCCAAGACTCGTGATGCTCTCAAGCCAAAAAAGGTTTTGGCAAGTTCATTTCCTGAGAGTATGGCTGTTCTGCAACCACCTAAAATCAGAGATAACAGTTCTTTGTGAGTGAGAGTGAAAGTGGCAGGAGTTTCACTACCTTGTAACACTTAAATTTGGCCTGATCTTCAAGGTCATACTCAACTGAGTGGGTTTTGTTCTTATTCCTGTAAAAAGTCTCGGTGCTGTGAGGAATGGTAGAGAATTAAAAACCAGTATGTATTTTTCTCTTCAAGTAGCTGGGTAATAAAGATTAAAATAGTAATTCTTACTTAGTAATTAATCGTGTGATACATCTGATGTTTATTTTTCCATATTAAATTATTTTCTGTAAGCCCAAGAATTAAATAGTCCCTTTGCCATGGGATGGTGATGTGCACCCTTTTGACTCCATTGAACTTGGCCTTCCCTCGCCTTCAGTAGGAATATGTGAGTAACCTGACTTCCTAGCAGTATGTTGTCAAGGAATTCCTAGAATACTCAATACAGTACTGAAACACAATTTTACTCTGAGATACGTAGAAGCACATTCAATTTATATCGATTGGAGACCTGTGGCTATCTTCCAAAGTATATATTTCTTTTTCATTTGTTATGGACAGGCAATTAACTTTACTGATTTAATATAAATTAAAGTTTTTAATAGCTGCTTAGGTTCCCTGCCTTGGAAGGTACAATTAATTACATTATTGCAAAATCATTGCACAGCCTGATATTTGAGACATGTATCTCATATCAGACAAAATTCCCAGGGAAGGTCATTACAAATACAGCATTTATAGTAAACCAAACCTTTCAAAAAAATCCTGAACACCTAATTTTATGCCAGGAGCCAGATTCTTAGGGGGAAATCCAGCCTTTGCAGATAAGGCATTGTCTTGGCTCAGCAGCTTTTACAGAGCTTGCCTGGGTGAGGCAAGATGGTCTGTGCTCATCTGTGCTGAACCTGTGTATGACATAGGGATGTTCACAGCTATGGAACTGTCTTCACATGCAGAAATTTTTAATTGCATTTCACCATTTAGCAATGAAATTGAAATTGAGGGCAGGAAAGCAAATGGTGCACCCTTCTCTCCGAGCCTCAGGCAATTAAAATACCCAGAGCTCCAGAAGGGAGAGCTTTAAAGCCATTTTAAAGCAAATTTCTTCTTTCAAAAATCAGATGAGTTAAACATAATGAATGATATTTAGCTCCATTTTCTCTTCCAGGCATCTGAAACAGACAGCTCCATGCGGAGAAATTACCCAGTTCCCCCAAGAATGATCTTTATTTGAAATCTAATGGTGCCACTGCAGCCTTCTGTGCTCAGAGCTGGAGTGATTGACACGGTGTTACAGCAGCTATGGCACGAACTGTGGGGGCTGCCTCAAAAGTTTGCCTCATATTCACAGCACCAGTGCTCTCAAACCCATCCATTACATAATTAAGACAACCAAACCATAGAGATGTAGATTTAAACTGTGTCAGACTGAGTTTTCTGGTGTTCTGCAGGCTGTAGGGAGCTGGAAGTTGGGGGCATCTGTACCATGTGTGGAGTGCAAGCTGCAGGAACCGCAAAAAAATCATGCTCCAGGTGTTGAGAGAACTGTGCAATTGTGCTATGCATACTCAAATGCATTTTTAGTCTGTCACCAAGAGCACACATTTCATGGGTTACAATTGAGTCAGTAACTCACCTTGGGGTGTTATATTTCTCAATCAAAGCCATAGCAGGTGGTTCAATAAAAGGGGTTTTTTGCTTTTTTCCCAGCTCTGGTTTTGAGTAACAAAACCGGCAGATGTGTTCTTGGGCATCAAGGATCTAGAAAGCAGTGTGGAAAATACAGCAGTGCAGACCAGAAAAGAGTAAGGATTTGTAATGCAAGCAAGGGGCTGTTCCTCGTCACACATCCCTTGGCAGCAGGACAGTTAGGGGGCTCCTGCACCTGAAGGAATTTAATCTCTCCAGAGTGGGCAGATTGCCTTGTTTTTTGCTTCTGTGCCTTGGAAAGATCCATGAAATTATGCATTTTTAAGAAAACTGCTTGTATCTTTAGACAGAAAGGAATTTTGACTTTACATGTGTTTTGTTCAGCCAGGTGACTTCACAGATCTGGTTTGACCGGGACAGCTGAGTCTCTGGTTCAAGGATATAGTAAATCCTGCTTGAGTGCTCCTAACTCAGACCGAAAATAGATCATCATGGTGTCAGGTGCTCCCTGAGCACTCTGCTTCTTCAGAAGTCTGGAATGGGTTAATTTGCACCCACCAGTTTTGTGCCAGCCTGCTGCTTTGCTTATCTGTCAGAGGGCTGATAGGGTGGAACCAGATGCTGGGCCCTACATGTCATCTTCTCTGACACCTCTTCTCTCCTTCGGAACCTACAGCTCTGAGGCAGTGCCATGACCATGTAATTTTGTAGCATTCACGGGCCAAACCACAGGTGTGGTGAAGTGGATAGCAGGAAGACAGATGTGTGTTGACTCCTTGAGCCAGGAGTGATGCCTTTGCATTTACTGCTCCTTGAAAAATGTCTCTTTGGCTTTGGTCTTCCTTGGAGCTATGAAGAATCTCACTGCCTGCAGGGTCCTGCAGCAAGTAGCTCCACAGCTTATCATGCATTGCATGAAGGAACCTCTCCCCATTGTTTTGAATCTGCCACTTGGTGTTTTGTAATTTCTGTATCAGTGAGGCAGTGAACATAATTTCCTGTCAGTTCCCACACATTTCATGATTTTGAGAAGGGCTCTCATCTGCTTTCTCAGAAATGTCTTCTCCAGACTGAAAAGTCCTGGTCTGCTCAGTCTCTCTTTTCACAGAAGCCTTTGGCCATCCTTCTCCCTTGTTTTTGTCTCTTTCTCAGTTCCCCTTCATTTCTGAAATGAAGAGAGCTGTACCGTGCCTGGTGTGCTGACAGCCAGCATGAAGTCCTTTGCTGTGCCTTTCCCAGCTACATTTCTAACCTCCCTTTTGACCTCTCCTGAGCACTGAGCTGTCATTTTCACAATCTATCTCGCTCCAAGACCTTTCCTGAACAGCTAGTTCAGAGTTTTTCACACTGTCTGCAACAGAAGTGCTTTTTTCCCATGTGCGTTACTTTCTGCTTCTCTACATCAATTTGCATTTTCCATTTTATTATCCTTCACCATGTACTACACCAAAGATCACTGGGAAATTTCAGCCCCTTTTCTGAATAGTTTAGGAAACATCCTCCCTGTAAAGTTTCTAGGAATGCCTGAGCACCAGGAACCATTGGCTTTGCCTAAGTCAGACAGCAGCGGAAATGCTGAGGACTGACACATATATTAAACCTCACCCCTCTAGGGTTTAGGTTATGAGAGACTTCTCTCTCCTCTCAGGATGGAAAGTCAAAAACTGATGAAGTATTTGAGTCCGTGCTTAAGTAGGGATGGATCAGAGGACCTCCACAAGCCCCATCAACCTAAATTATTCCACAGTTTAGAAAATTGTAATGTGTGTGTTTGGAGGGGGTGGCATTTTTCATTTATGCATTACCTGTCAAGTTAAACAGATTTACTGCATTCATTACTACACTGTTGAGCAATAGCCCAGAAAAGCCTAGCTGGGGAAAAAGGAGCAGAGTGAATTGACAGTCCCTGTGTTTTCCAATTTTATCTGTCACATTACTGAAAAAAATATACTTTACAGTAAATATCAAGAGGTACCTGCACAGATGATCTAATTTAAATCACTGATAAATATGGGAGTTTCCATTATGGCAGTTTCAGTACCGTCTTTTTAACGACACCTGGTTTTCTTGGCATGTTATGAGATGTGACCCTAGAAAGATCATTTTTTGGTCGCTTTATTTATACTAGTCACGGGAGTAGCCAGTGACCATGTTCACTCAGCAGCTACCCTGAAACATTTGGCAGCAAGCTGAAGCACAACCTCCCCTCAGCACTCATGGCTGTCATCTAAGCTGTGTCCACCAGCCCTGTCTCAGAAGCACCTGACCTTCAACTTCTCACCAAGGTTCTAATTTGGGATTATTTATGGGGATTTCTTTGTAACATCATTTGCATTTCCTTTTAATGTCATGGTGGTTTCAGATATACTATGGATTTATACCTTCTCAGGGAATACTGCAGAGGACGAACTTCTCAGCTTCTCCTGCTAGTATTGGTCTAGCATCTGCCTCAATAATAATTCTTGTAGGGTCACTATACACAGAATTCCTTGTGATGAATGGTTTATGATATCCTGGTGTGGTGTGCAACTGCAGCCACCTCCACCCAGGGCTGCAGAGCCCTCTGCCTCCTCCATTCCTCTGCTCCCTGACACGTTTGTCCCAGACTGGTGCCACTCTGCAAAGCACTCCTTGGCACATCCTCAGTCCTGGGCCCTTCTCCATCTTTCCTGGTTGTTTCTGATGCACTCACTCAGTGCACATTAGTTTTCAGTGCCAAGTTGGCTCTGCTATAGGATCACATCTCCCAGCTCTCCACCAGGGATTTCCTTGGCTCCTGCCCACTATGTTGCCTGTCCCTGCCTACAGGCAAGAGATTTCTCACTTCTGCTCCACCTTTGGCTTTTGTCTCTGCCAATACTCATGATTACTGATAGATTCACGGTATTTTTTTCTGTTGGGGCAGCCTGGAATAAGGGAAAATCAGATTATTTTTGCAGCTTGGGTGTTGGCCGTGTACTTAACATGATCTTACATTTAAGTAAATTCACTAAAGTGAATTTTTCACATGTGATTTTCTGCACAGCAAGTTGATGTGGTGGGTGGAAACAGCATTTTTATATTCCTGGTTTGGAAACTTGCAGCTTAAATTATGTGTGAGTGGCAGGTCTGAAGCAAAGAAGACCTGCCTTGTTCAGCTCTTGCTCATGAGGTGATCTTGTTACTAGTACTGAAAAAGAGAAGGAAAAAGAAATCATTTCCACAGGAGAGGGTGTAGAATTTAAAAACACTTTATTTTCTTGCCACAAAAAATTACACACATATACAACTCTACATATACATATATATTTAAAAGGACCTTGGCAGGAGAGAGGGGTGGGTTGCTAATGTGTGTGCTTTTCAGGATTGCCAGTTTTTAACACTATTTGAGGCTGTCTGGCTGCTGTTGCCACAGTTCATGCTATGCTGTCCCCCTCTGTGCTGTGCCACATGATGGAGGAGCACAACCAGGAGGGTTTGTATGTGTGGAGTCAGCCCCGTTGGTAGCAGCTGAACAAGCTGGATTAAAACAGTCCCCACTCTCATGCTTGCTTATAAAATTATGGCTACAAAGAGAGAGTTTTCTGAAATGCTTAAAGCAACCCTGTTCTTGCTGGAGGGAGCGTAAGGGATTTTTCAGGTGGATTCAGTGCAAGTAAGACTCAGTACTGACACTTGCAAGGGGCCATCTCTTCCTGCACAAGAGGTCTGCTCAGAGAGAGCTGCAATGAACATTGTGAAAAGCAGCTCCTGGAAGGGGAGGGAAGCAGCCAGAGCATCTCCTTCCTGAGCTGCTGAAGGCAAGGAGACAGAGCATGTGGGAAAAGCCCCATCATGGAGGGATAAGGCAAATGGTGGCAGGAAGAGGAGGTGGCTCTTAAAACACTTCCTAGGACAAGGATTGGGGGGATTCTGCTGTTCGACATAAACCCTCTTTTAAATTAGTATTATTGTTATTATTAATAATAATAACAACAACAACAGTATGAGGAGTTTCACATTCCATCATGCTAGTTCTGTTGGCAGATTGGATAGAACGGAAAAGGTGCTACACATGGGTCACCAAAGGCATAGAAAAAATGTATTTAACTTCTTCAGGAGACCCAGATTTCGCATTAGGGCTGTCTTTCCATCACTTCTCCCATGACTTGCCTCCCTTCCTAATGGGTCCCTTTCAACTCAGCTTTTCCTGTGATTCTGTGATGGAGAACATGGGAGGACTCCACGTCAGCAGCAAGACCAGGAAAGGAAAAGTGCTGGCAGCCCCTTGCTCCCCTCTCCATCTGACTGTGCTGATGTTGCCGTATGACCCACAGACTACCTGCAGACAAAGAGGCAGCAGAATTCCTCTGACTGTGCACACTGAAGGGAGTAACTTCCTCTTGTGTCTCCTTGGTATTTGCTTGATAATAACACCTTCCCTATGAGGTTGCACTGCCTTTTCATGGTTTTTTTAGTATTTTCTGTTAGTGCAAACAGCTGAAGCACGGGGATGTTGTGGCATTGGCACTTAATTGCATTCAGGCTCCAATCCCTCATACAGCAGTGTGAGGATCCCCATCTTTTTGCAAGACTAACAGATGGCTTTGCAGAAGACCCAGGCACTGGGGTAAGGAATTATCTGCAGAGGTTGCTGCTGGAGGGAAAATAATGTTTTATACATGTCAGGCTGGGGCTCTGGACAAGGCAGACTTGATTTTTATCCTGGAGTTTTAGCAGACACAGTGGATGCTGAATGCCAAATTACAGTGCCTGAGAGAAACAGCAAAGAAGTCCCACAAAAAGCAGCTGGGAGGAGGTTTGCATTATATTTGCTGCTTCCTACTAAAAAAGTAGTATGGGTTCTAGGAATGGTTTCAAAAATGCAGAAGTTTGGAGCAAGAGGTAATATCTTTTACTAGAGAAACAGATACCACTGGAAAAAATAGCCAAGCTTTTCTGACAGCTACTTTGCTGCTGTATGATTCAGTCATTAATAAATATATTCTTACAATTTGAAGGAGATCTGTTCAAGGACCTCTGGAAATTGATTTGAATTGTGCCATTGCTTGTCATGGTGGTTGCTGTCTTATAAATACACTCAGGGATGACATTTGCCCTGCTCTTTAATTCTGGACTGACTTCTTCCAGTAGGAAGGTGTTTCATGGCTGATTATACATGTTCCTCTGCACCAAATGACACCTGCTGTCATAATAGCTTCCATTTTTATTGCAATATAATACAAATGATCTCAAAAGGCTTCATAAATTACTGGAAGATTTACAGGAGGAACAAGGTGTTTTAAAAATCTTATGTAGGAAGCCTGTTTTTCTGACTTATTTTAGAAAGTACTTTTTAATTATTTAATTTGTGTTCTTGAAATTATGGGGAATATCAAAGCTTTTTGTTTCTTTGTTTGTTGCAAGGAACCAATGAATAGTGAACTAATTAATATTGGATGTCATCTTACCTTCCCAGCAATGGGAAAGATGCAATCCTAATACTTAGGAGACAAGAGAGAGCCCACCTTCCCTCACTCTACTAGTACAAATTTCAAAGAAGTTAAAAAAGAAATTAGTTTGGTAAAAAACACCTTTTCACCCAGCCTGACCACCTTTCACTTTCCTGGTGCCTTCATTTTCTCACTAGTTCATGGAGCTTTCCAGATTTTACAAGACTTTGATGTCCCTAGAAAAAGTGAGCAAAAGCACTTTGCCTCCCATATGACTTCAATGATAAATCTGTCATATTCTGCCTGATACATCATAAAGAAATGACCAAAAAAAATTACAAGCAGTTCAGCAGATATTGGCAGTATAGGCATGAATCCAATTTCCCCATGTCTGGACAACTGAGTAACATAAAAGCAGAATTTATATATGCTCCTGACAATAGCTGAAGGCTCTCCTGGCACAGCCTGAAGGTTCATGACCCATAAATATTTCTCTCCTGGAAATTGCAAACTTGGCCTCCTGCTGCAGTAGAACTTGTAAAAGCTGTAGAGAGTCTGTGGCTCTCTTGGGACCTACAGACTCCTCTTGCAGATTTTATGAGTATCAATCACAGGCATTATCTCATAAGACTCACAGGTTACCAGCTGGTCTGTGTGTAAAAGTGTTGCTTGCAGTGCTGGAGACTGTAAATGCTATGAATTTAACGATCTCTGTTTACAAGATATGCAAGAAAATTACATTTTCATCCTTTAGATCTCAAAGCTTCTGTTAATATGGCAAAGATCTAATCTAAATGTCACCAGGCACACGATTTTTTGAAAAACCAGATTTCACCTGCACGACAGCTGTTTTCACAATGCTTCGTACCTTTTTTATAGGCTTCTAGTAGAGCTGACAGTGTTCTCATGACTCAGGGAGGTGATCAAACGTGCTCCTGGCAAGACATGGCTTCCCTTAGTAGTACAGGCACTAACACCCTGGTTTAATGGCAAAAGAGAATGTACAGAAAATGTGGCTTTCTTTATAGATCAATTGGTTTATTTCAGATTGGTTGGTAGAGCTTTTAAAACACCCATCTATCAGAAAGGGAACAAACTCTTCAATATGTGGAGCTTGCTATTCCACGTTTCTTGGTGTCTTTGGGGTCTGTTCCTTGCATTTGGTCTTGGCAGATTGAGACTGCAGAGACATCTGTGACTTCAGTGTATTTATACATAGGAAATAAAAATCTTAGAGCTCAATTTCTCCATATGCCTCTTACAGCTTTCTATTATTAGAAGGCAAACATCTTGGATGTGTTGCCAGCTATCTATATGCAGGGCTGCCAATTGTCCCCATTTCATATTCTAGGTTGCTGATATTTTCATGCTTGGCTTTGGGTATCTTTAGAATCTGCTTCATGAAAAAGAAAATACATTATTTCACTATTGGCTTATAATAATGAGTCATTAAATTTAATAAAAAGATGGAGATTGTTTCTCAGTAGGTCTCAGATTCATGTCTTGTCCTAGATCCTTTCAGGGGAAGACTAAGAACATAATGTGGCTCTTTCCTCTCTTTGACAGGAAAAGAAGTGAGATGCTGATGTATCCCCTACCCTGCACCCACAAAAGTAATGTTCTGCACCTGTACGTGCAAAAAAGGAAAATGAAAGTTAAGGCAGGGGAATCTGCTGCCTGGGGAGACTTTCACACTTCATACCTTCCATTCATATCCAAACCCAGCCTGCTCCTCTCACTCCCTCTCAGAAGAGAAGGCACCTTGCAGCCGTAGGACCAACGCACCTCAAAAGGAAAAGCAATCAAATACCAATAATCTAAACTGTACTTGAAAACTGCATGGAAAATAATAAAGTCTGTGGCACTTAAGTAAAACCTTATAAAATGAAGGCCTTGTTGCCTCTGTAAAATTATGGTTCAGGCCTGTTACTTTGGCTAGAGAAGGACTGTGTGAGAAGTCTGTGTGAAGAAAAACAATTAGTTTTTACCCATGAGAATGTAGTATCAGCAGAAGCATGAAAGTTAAACAGTAGAAGGAGAAAACAGCAACATATCTGCAGCTGTTATTTTTCTGAATGCTTGAATGCTTATGCCATAGGTAGCCAATGGTAGTATGCTGCAGTTAGTAATAGCCAATGAGTCTATTGTAGTTGTTTAGCAGCCAACGAATCTGTAACACGAATGATAACATACAAAAAGTGCATAAAAGAGGCGGCTTTGTTCAATAAATGGCTTTTTAGCCTGTGAAAGAGGCACTGTCTGTGTGTGTTGTGACTGCCCCAACAGTGACAAAAGTCAAGTACGTCTGCTACCTCATCAGCAAGACCATAGGGATTTACTGGGAGAGTGAGGACACTGTCCCAGCCCTTGTCTTGGTCTCTGCACTCTCGAAAAACTGAATCCACCCAGGCAAGCATGATGAAGCATATATCACTTGAATATTCCTCAGGTCAAGGACCATCAGTCTTGTGACACAAGCAGTGGTCAGAATAAGTGTATCAGTATCAGTAAGGTCACCCAGCTTGTGCTGTGCTCACAAGTGGTGAGACCCTTTTGTTGAAATGATCCTTTTGAAAGCAGGCAGTGTTTCAAAGCTCCTCTGCATTTGGTTTAGATTCAGCTCACGTGCAGGAGGCTGAGCTCTCAGGATGCCCTGGGATGGCACTCCCTGTGCTGCAGGGACAGCACAGCCAGGCACCGCACAACCCCCAGGGGTCAGGATGCTGCAGACCACCACTCTCTTCCTCATGCTGACTAGAGGCATCTGGCAGGGCTTGGAGGAGGGTTAAACGAGCTTCTCCTGCAGGGAAAGCACCTCCTCACTGAGGTAGTAAATCACTGTCTTGCAGTGACACTAATGCACAGAAAATGAGCTGCTCACGGATCTAGTTGGTAAATACTGATTCTGTGAAAACTGTGCTACATGACTGCTTAAAGGAGCAATTTCAGATGAGGCATGTCTCTGTGGCAGCTGCTGTGGCACCTCATCATACCCACAGGGCTCATGGCGCAAAAGGGGCAGCAAAGGAGGAACAATATCATTTCCATTCTAGCAGTTATTCTAGTGCTCTGCCTTGCCCAGGGTCGCCTGAGCAATCAGAGCATTGACAGATTAGAAAAAGGTAACAAGCCGATTTTGTGATGAAAATGTTTGCTCTGTGGAGCCAGATGCCGCTGAGACCTTCCAACCTTCAGTGCTGATGTGTGCTCCAGGTTTGCCTTTATTTTCTCCAGATCGGAGTCTGCATTCCCTCTCTCATTTTAAAATATTGGTTGATTCACTCCTGGATAAATCTGATGGGAAATTATGCATCGAGCTCATTAGAAGCATTCTGCTTTCCCCCAGGAGACCCGGGAGGTGCCCCACCAGGAGCAGGAAGTTTTCTGCAGGGATGAATGGGAGGGAGAGTAATTGCCAGGAAAGAGCATCCATACAATAAACAGAAGGCTAAACCAGGTGCTGCGCTGGATGTGGCTCATCAGAGGAGGAAGTTGTCAAACGGGTGGATGTGGCTCAGGCAGTCTGGACCCGCTTGCTGGGGTGCCGAAAGCAGCTCCCATTCAGCGCTATTGCTTGTCCCCAGGGCTACCCGCAGTGTGAAGTGCAGAGCTAGGGGGCACTGGCCCCAGGCTGCTTCTGAAACACAAGATACGGGGCGCTGCCTAAGGCAGGTTACCGACTTCTCCTGAAAATCTCTAAAGAAATGGCTGGTTAAAAGAGAAAAAACCAGCAGCTCCCGAAATCTTTGGATTTTGAATCTGAACCCCTGCAAATATTGCCAATGGCTCCTGACCTTTTGAGAGTGTTTATGCACTGCCTTGTGCCCAGGACCGCTGTTTGGATGTGGTGTTTCCTTTCCTTTGCAGTGCCGTGTCCATAGCCTTTTGCATTTCTGAATGTAAATAGGATGGCATCACCGAGTTGCACAAAGCCTTGTTTCAGCTGTTTCTCTTCAGCCTTGACATGGAAGCAAGCAATTATTCTGTTTGCTAAGACTGAGCTGATATAGCAGGAGCTCTTTCACAGTGTTGCTACATCTGCTCAGCCTGATGTGATGAAAAGGGTGGTGGACTTGGTGGTCTGCAGAAGAGCAGATGTCCCGGGTTTTTTGTATGAGGGCTCTGTCATCAGCGAAGTGATGTTAAGCTTCCCCTGAATGTCCTTCAGGTCTAGGGTTGAGTCAGGGATGTTCTGCTTCTCTCAGTCCTTCTGCATGTGCTTTGGGCTGTTAACCTTTGTATGGAACTGAGGATGTTGTGATGGTATGAGTGCTGGATGCACTGAGGGAGAGCCAGGTTTATCAGTCTGGGAAGCTGTAGGTGACAGAACAGATATCCAAGAGATAACTGGCTTTTTCGGTTCTGCTGTGTGGGGAAGAGCTGAAAAGTCCAATACACCTGCAAAGCCTGCACAGATTACAATGATAACACATATAATTAGCATAAATCCTTACCTACTAGTGGTGCTTAGTAATGAAAATGTCTCACTGTGTACCAATAGCACCTAACAAATTAATAACAGAGGGGGTTTTAATAGTAGACTACAGACATCTGATTTATAATCTGAAAATAGCTTATACCCTGTTGCTGGGGAACATCTACTGTCCACACATGTCAAAGGCTGAGTGGAATATATCACTTTTTTAGCTCTTTATCCTTGCTGGAGGCATGAGCAAACACAGTGAGCCTCCTAATGCATTTAGCAGCAGACATGTGGCATAATTGACCAAGGACATGTATCCTGTAAAGCAGAATAATTTAAATGAAAAAAGAGTGAGAAAATACCAGCCAAACAAGGAAAAATGCCATGTTTTGGTGTGCTGAGGAGGGATGTACTCCTGAAAAGGCTTATTGGGCTTTTCTCTTTGAAGTCAGGATCTCTGTGTTTGTTCTTCACTTCTAATCTCCCATCTCAGAAACAGCACAGTGAGGCCTAGCACTTTCTCCCCTATTTTAGGAAATAAATCTCAATGAAAGGTGCTGCTGAGGTGGTTTTGAAATGGTGCAGCTCCAGCTGGAGCTGAAGTGATAGCCTGTTCTGCATCTCCTCAGAGACTAGCATGAGCCTTCTGGGAGACTGCCATGTGCAGATCTGCTCTCTGCTGCTGCTGGCCACCTTCAGGGAAAATTCCCAAGACAACCAGTGCCATAGTAATAATGCCTGCCCCACATGATGACAAGTCCATTGCTCTCAGGACAGACATTGAAATAATCAAACCTCACCCACTTTCTCCTAGCCATCTTCAGCACAGGTCCAAAGATCTCTTGTGCTACAGCTTGACCCCAAGGTTAAACCTCCTGCAGTGGTATAACCTGGAGCAGCCAGACAGACCCAGCCAGCAGCAGTCCAGCTCCTGCCTCAAGCTGATGCTTCAGGTTCATTTTGCTTTTTAAACCTTTCTGTAGCTGCAGCTGTTGCTTTAGGTGAATTATCATATGGGACAAATAGACAATTATCTATTTCCCAGGCATGGCATGCCACTATTATACTGTCTGTAATATTCAGTAATTGTGACTAATGCCTTGTTCACAGAAGGTAGGTTCAAGATTTTCCACTTTCCTTGGTCAGGGGAGAGAGCTTTCTTAAGCCAGTTTTAATTTAGTATTATTAAATTACTAAGATTGGAAGAGACCTACAAGATCATCAAGTGCAACCTTCAGCCTTCTGAACTTGTAATAGGCTGCAAAAAAAAAGATTTTGCTTTGCAGGATTTGGGATCGGTACAGGAATATATGTGGTAATGACCTCAAAAGAAAACAGTGGCTTCTGTCTGTTAAATCAGGCAGTACAGTAGCATACCAGCAATAATCAAGGGACTAATTCTCCAGCTAGAGACATGAAATATACTTTCATGTTGTGATTGTTTGCAATTAGTCACAGATGCTAATCTGTGATCACTTGCTAAGATCACTTGCTCTGCCATTATTTTTCCATGAATATACTGAGAAATGCATTTTAAAATAAAATGAGCCAAAGGCCTAGAATTTAAGGTTAGCTTTCACACAGCTTCTGCTTTCATGTATTTTATCAAGAACTATTCACTAAGGAAAACAGTTATGAATTTCTTGAGTATAACACACATTTTGCATATGCATATTATATAGTTTATACCCTGCCAAAATGCAGATATCCTCACTATAGCTTTAGGCTTCCTTTGTAGTCAGTAGGGAGAAGTAGACAACCTGTTTGATCACCCTCAGATGTCTGGCTTGGGGAAAAATCAATCCCATAAAGCCAAGATTTCACACTTTCTCTTCATTTCTCTGTTCATAGAGGGTTTGGTGACCCTTTCTGAGATAGAGGGATGTATGTTGCATACAGCTAAATAAAAGTGAGATTAATCTAAGGAAGTACATGATCATCATAATCTGAATTTGGTGGAATACCCAGTCCTGATTTACACCACTGGAGATATCTCCAGCAGTTATACTTCATGGGGAGCCTACAAGAGCAAACACAACAGGATACGGCTTCCTATAGAATCTGAGCACTAAGCTGCCCAGCCTGACCTGCTCCTGTGGCCACCAAGGCAGGACAGCAAGGCTGAAGCAAAGCACAGTACCAGGAACAGTCACCTACGAGGAGCAAACATTTGCATGGGAGGTCACCTCACCCAACTCAGAGTCTAAGTCCCTTGCCTAAGTCTAATCTGGTCACACCAATGAATTCCTAAAGCCAATGAAAGGGAACATGCACTTCCAGGAGGGACTGCTTTTAACCCAAGAGAAGTGGGACAAGACTCCATTGGTGATGCCTGTTGGTGTTGGTGATAAAATGTCACGCCTAAGCTTAAGATCACACGTCCCCGCTGAATTGGCACAGAAAGTCAATAGTGACAAACATAACATTAGATCATTGTTGCAGGGGATGAAACCCTCCATCTGGACAGGAAAGGCTGGCTGGTCTCAGTGGGTTTTAAAAAACTAACTTTTAGATCGATTGTGCCACTGTCTCTAGACAATGGTTTGTCATCATTGCTTAACATTATAGAAAGAACTGCCTGTATTTGCCCTTAGGTCTTGTGGTTTGAAGCAGAAGTAAATAGGTATGGGAGGGAACAAAGTAGGATTCATAGCTGCTGTATATCCTATACATGAATCAAGGGCATTGTTTTGTCCTTCCATCCTCAAAAAAAACCTCCCCATGAATCTGGAGAGTCTGGCAGGGAATATCTGTCTTTAGATTAAAAAGAAAAAAAGAGAAAAAAGCACCTTTTTCTTTATTTTCTGTATTTCTACATTAAGAACTTCTTCATTTAGAAGAAGCTATTTATGTTCTGTGGGATTCCATCAAGCTGTTCATATGACATTTTACCTGAACAAAATGTAGCTCTTCTAACATTATTGTGATGGCCGACCTTGGGGAGAAACTTCATTATCCCCCATGTACCAGCTGAACAGACATTTTTCTCTTGGTTTGACTGTTCTGATATTTTTCAGTAGTAGTTTTCTAGATTAATGGCAGTGTCTTGGATGCAGAGGGGCTGCTGGAGCAGGGTTATATTAGTGAATGATATCACAGGCAGGGCTTAAAAGCCTTCAGGATACAAATTGTTGGTAGCAACCAGAACAGATTGTGTGTCCTGAAGAATAACACTCCTGTGGGCTCTGACTGTTGGTCTGAGGAAATAGCTTGAGAGAGCAGTGATCAAGCAAATATCTTGCCTCTGGTCGTGTTTTCCTTCAGGCAGGAATTATCAGAGCATGGTGTTGATGTGACATTTCTGCTCCTGGCACCTCAACTGCTTTGAGCAAGACCAACACCAGCATCTTCTCACCTCACCCCATTTTGCAGTACCACATAACCACAGACCTATACTCACTGCCCAGCAGCATCAGATGTTTTAGATGTAGCTCCTGGTGAGGAAGCTGTGCCATGGTCACCTCTCAGATATGCCTGTGGCCACCTCTTATCTGGAGGATTTCACATACCAGCCCCTGCTAGTCCAAGAAAGTGCAAATATTTTCTTGACTACTAAGGATTATGACTTGCATGTTTGCAAACATTATTTGTTACCAAACTTTCATGATAGCCAACATTTTGAAAATCTGCTTGGCAGATTGGCTTTACCCCACTCATGTCAACCTTGTGTGACCTGTTGGTCACGGTCTGTGGTCAAAATGTGGGTCACTAGTCAAGGCTAGTGAGTCTCCATTTGCCAGTCTAACGAGATGTATGAAGTGATGGTTCCAGTCCTGGTTTGTCTGAGCCGTGAGCTGTTGGGACAGACAATGACCTGCTCTGGGCCCAGTCTGTGGGGCAGCAGAGAAAGGCTACAGTGATGGAAGGGAGTAGAGGCAGAGAGAAAGGGGAAAATACAGCAGAGCCGAGCAAGACAAAGAGCAGAGGGATATTTGGGGGAAATCACAGAAGGGCAGAGTAAGAAAAAAGCTTGGAGGAAGCCACAGAGGAGGCAGAAATAGATATGGGATTTGTGCAAAGCAATTAACCAAGCACAATGTTGTTAAATCTGAGTCTTCAGTGCCTTCAGTACTTCTGTGTGTTGGGCATCATTGTTGGAATCTGGGGATGGTACCAGTGTTGTTTTATTGTCCCAGAGGCCATTTTACTTTTTGACTTTCTCTCTTCTCCCTCCAGATTTTTAGTAGGCCAAGTATCACTGTTGCTTAGCGGAGAGGATGGAAGGTGGAGGACCTTTATCAGCTCCTAGCCTTAACGAGAACAATAACTAAGCGGGAAGTCCATGAATGTTCTTAGGCAGAACTGAGAGCCTGAGAGCTGCCTGGTATTTCACATGTGGCAGAGATGAATTTGTGAGCAGCATCAACATGAAATAGCTCCAGCCAGCGGGGTCAGGTGTAAATCTGCACACCGCAACCTCCCGCACAGCCTTGCTAGACTGAACGCTGACTGCCTGCAGGAGGAGAGCTGAGCCAGAGACACTGGTAGTTACATAAGTGGAAATTGCCCCTGGTTGGTTAAACTTCTTTGCTAAAAATGCCACCCATTTGCAATTCATACAGACAACCAAGTCTGAGGCATATTATTAGCAACATCCATATCCTATTCCACATTACTGCAAGGACTCCTTGCTTAATGAGGGTCGAACAGTCATAGGGGTTGGCATCATTCTAATAATGCACAGAGTCGTTCTGTTTCTATTTGTTTGCATGGATTAACAGGTTTTGAAGGTCTTGCATTTGTGGCAAGAATTGGAATGTGTCATTAGTATCGAAATAGAACCCTGACAAAAGCAGACTTGCATTATTTGTGTGCATCTAGGAGCTCTGCTGGATTCTTTTAGATATAAATAAGGGCAGTTTTTGCTTTTGTATTTACACAGTTCTTATTGCCATCAAAGCAAATAGTTTTATTTCCTACTGAAGACAAAATCTGATTTACTCTGTAGGAAGCAGGAAAACATGAATATTCCCAAATTTTAATTAGGAATTTGGCATGGGAAGAATAAGCAATAGTGCGGCTGGACTTCAGAGCTGTTTCTCTACAAGGCACTCTTTGGTGTTTCAGTGGGTTTGTAAACCTTCTCTATGTGAACAACTGGGCAACCCGGACACTGCCAGGGAAGGATTGTGGTGCTGCATCACACTTCTCCCTCAAGGGGACATCCCAGTCCAGGTGCCTTTCTCAAACCACTGAGCCCCCTCCCTGACATCCAGACGTGAAAGGTCAGTGGCTGAATGCCTTCCCTCTCCCTCACAGGTACAGGTGCGTAGTCGTTGGTCTTGTCTGAAAGGCTGTCCTTCTGCAAGGAAGTTTTGGATTGATTTCCAGGGTTATGTGACACAGTGAGCAGTATAATCCATGGTAGATCCTGCAGATGAAGCACTTTCTACTATATGGAGTTAAATAAGCTTGATCCAAGTAATTAAATAAATGAAATAGTGAATAACACCTTGTGAACTTTTCTCACAGTTCACATTGAGACACTTGGAAGGCATGATATGCTTCATATGTGGAGGTCAGCTTAAAACTGAGAAATCAGAGCAGTTGTGAAAATGACACAAAGAAAATCATCCCTGTTATGCACTTGTGCATCTGATCTGCTTGAGAGACTGTGTAATGTGGCTGACATGTCCCAAGCACAAGTTGTTCTGACCTCCCTTGTAAATCTGGTAGCCTCTGTTCTCTTCAAGGTGCTCGCATGAGCCGGATGTGCCTTGTTCTATCAGTACAGGAGCTGCTTTCCTGCACTGAGGCCATCTGTTTCCTAATGATTATGTCTAGCCTGGGTTAATCTCCTCTCTCAGGGTATGTCATGACACAAAATCTGCATACTTCCCAAAGATAGTTTCTTGGCTACTGTAGCTGATGGTCAGCCCCATGAAATATGGGCTAGCTGCCTGCTGGGAGACCTTGAGAGCTGGGTTTGGAGCTCCTTTTACACTCTCTGCTGCAGGGACCTGCACTAATTGAGTTGTGTTAGGAGAGAAAAAATTGCTTTTCTCCCTATTCTTTCCCAGTCTGCAGATCCTGATCTGTTAGTGCTCTGAAACAAGACGCTTCCCTATTTCTGAGTTTAGGTGCCAAGTTTGCTTTTACTTAGAAGTCCTTTTTTGCCATGCTTTTTACCAGCTGTTAATAAATCATGATGGGCTGGAGATGTATGCTGTCAGTCCCCTGCTTAGGTGATTCCCTCTCCCCATGGGACAGATAGCATGGCTGACAGTCATGCTTTATCCTCCTGTTTTCTTTTTGATTGTTCTTAAAACTGCCCATTTTACAAGCAGAGAGAGAAGCAGCTTGTCCCCTCACTGTGACCTGCATGGCACCAGGTGAGCAAGGTGAGCAGGGACTGCAGAGTCATGTTTTTAATTAAGAGGAATTTGTTTTCAAATAAAATCTCACCAAACTGGAGTGCATAAATTAGAGCAAGTTCTTTTAAGCTCCAGATAGAGTTTGCTTTCAGGTAAATCCAGTAAAAGAAAAAAATGAAGGTGAACTGGTCAAGCCTTGGGCAGAGTCAGGTCAACATGTGCAGGTGATGAGCAAAGACCATCATCTTTTGTCTTCCTCTTCTTCCAACCTGCCACTGAACTGCTCAGCCCAGGCTCTTTCCGTGGCTCAGTAAGGAGAAATGGCCATTTTTGGTGTGTGGTTTGTCAGGTCAATGTGGATATTTTTTCTGGGACAGGATGAAACAGCTACCACCGGTGTGCCTGTGAAAGCACCTTTGGGTGACCAGCTCAGATGTGCACATCCCCCTGGGGCTGAGGAAACCTACCCACTGTGCACCAGACCTGTCTGGTAAAGACAATTTCTGGTTTGAATTACAGCTGCCCAAATTCCTAGATTTGTTTGTAATTTCATGGTAAGCTCTGTTCAGTTCTCATCTTCCTTTGGCAACTATGCAAAAACATTGGAATTGGGTTTGTTCCTTTGGTTGGTTTTTGTTTGTTTGTTTGTTTTAGTTTTATTCTATTTTTGAATCATCTTCATTCTATCCTAAGTTGCTTGGTGAAATATTGGATTCAGATGTTGCAAAGCCTCATGTAATTGTCTCCTTAATTGTACTGTTAACTTATGGTGCTTTATTTTTCCAGGTATTTTGTTTTTGACACTGAAAATGCCTAAAACCCATCTTTTTTAACAGAAGAAAAAATATTTTTGACATTTTGGTTTTTCTCCACACCAATCAGTTCTGTTGAAGTTCTAAGAGTTTAACCCTCTAAGTAAACGAAACAAACAACATTATCTTGTTTGTGGTTTATTACATTTGATTCTTGCATTTTGGGGGTCTAAAAAGGCCTGCTTCTGAAGTATAGTGCAGTTCAAAGGAGAGAAATACGAGAGCAATACACCCTGCACTTCCTGATACCTGGCATTTCAGCTGCCAACCCCTGTGGGTGTTGAATCCCCCTCTGCTAACTCCCATTTGCAGGTTTAATAAAACACTTAGGATTACTTCAGAGAAGGCTGAGCAGAATCTGGTGTGCCTAGAGTTTTCCAAGCATGATAATCCAGTCTCGTTCATATCTGAGTTTTCTAATGGAGAGACCTTTTGTGCCCTACATGCTGCTGCTTACCATAATTGCTTATTTCTTCTGGACATTTTTGCTCCTGGTTTAAGGTCATCCTTTCATTACTTGTTGAGTTTTGGTCCATTTCCCCCCTTTGAAAAAAGAAATACAGCAGTGTCTGAGGCAACTTTTAAGAGAGCTTTTGCTACATCTAGTGGCAGAGCCTTTGAAGTGCCTGAAAAAAGGCATTTTAGAAAAAAAAAAGCCACTCTCCATTTAGAACCCTTATTATTTTGTTCACCACAGAATATTCTGAGTTCGAAGGGACCCACAAGGATCATTGAGTCCAGCTCTTAAGTGAATGGCCCATTGTAATGGAACCTGATGTCCTTTTATATTGCGCTCTGTTTACCCCTGTCTTTTCTAGCAGAGCTCTTGTATTACTGCCTGGCATGGCTTTCCTCAGTTCTGCCTGCCATCTGAGATGGAACTGGTCCGGACTTGCTGAGATTTTGATTCAGACTGAATTATTACTGAATAAAAAAGATAGACTGTGTGTGTGTGTGTGTGTGTGTGTGTGTAAAAAACAAACCCAGACCCCCCCCGCTGTCATCCTCCCCAGTGCAGTGCCTGTATCACTCAGGAGCACTACGAGTTCACCCCACTGAAGGAAGTTTTACACCAACCCTGCCCAGCTCTTGGCCACTGCCTACAGACCACCATGGGTAGTGGTGTGTCCCTCAAGAGGGAATGGGGGAAGAACAGAAGCATGACTGCATGCTTCAAGCAAGGATGTTTGCTCATAACATCCATAAATACCATAAATACCATCCATAACATCAATCCATAAATATCTGGATTGCTGTTGTTTCCATCCATTTTGTAAGGTGAAGTGAAGAACACACACAAGGGGACTGAGAAGCATCTGGGATGTGCTGGAGAAATGAAATTGTAGGGTCAAACCTCATGGGAGTGGGATGTGGGTTGGTCCTCACCAAATGCTTGCAGGACAGGAGCTGTAGTAACAGCAGCTACTCTCACCAACTCCAGAGTAGTCTAACTTGCTTTGTATAATTCCAGTGGGAACTGGATGGATTCTAGGCAGAACAAGACATCCTCCTGATTGCAAACTGGATGGGAGCAGGTTAGGTTGCTACTGCCCATGTAGCAGTAAGAACTACGGACAAGAAGGTTGGGCTCATGATGGTAATACTGACAAAATAATGCAAACCAGAGCTGATTGCAAACGTACTGAAAAAATCAGCACTGCTGTTTGAAAAGTGGCTGATCCAGGTTTAAACATCTGGATAAAAGTCACGCATGTTTTGAAGAGAAGTGGTTGTGTAAAAAAAGTATTATCAAACCTTATTAACCTGCTTTATCCAGACAAGGAGTAGTGCCCTACACTGGGAACTGGGTCTTTATGGTGGGAAAATGAGGAGGACCTGCTTACCCAGCCTTACTCCAGGGCCATGGCAAGAGAGGGTGGGCTGGCAGCCTGGATGCTTTTGCTCTGGTGTGTAGTTTGCTTCTCCTACCTGGGACTTAATTTGGGTGGCCTCATTAAGGGTCCTTTGCAGCATCCTCTTTCTGCTTTGCAGGCTGGAGGACCTCACCCTCCTCAGGGGAATAGATAGGCGAGACAGATGGATTTGGAGGAAGCTGGGTGGGGTGGGATAACACAGTGGGATACTTGTGAAAATGAGGATAAGGCAGCATCAAATGTGGAGCTGGGATGTGTAGGTAGGTTTCCCCAGGTGTCTTCGTGGTGGGTGATCCCCTGTGTGGGGCAGAGCAGTGATTGCTCTGTGCTAGAAAGAGGCTCCCTTCATATTTATGGAAAGAAACAGGGACTTTTAGAGCACAGCTTCCAGCAGAAGGGCAAAAGCAGGTTACTGCCTCCAAAGGAAGCCCAGAGTGACAATTCAGCCACTGTCAGAAGCTGAAGACCAGCGAGACAACTCCCACCCCTATGGCAATGCAGTAAGGGGGAGCTCCTGTTCTGCAAGCGGCATCCAGCTGCACAAGCAAAATTACCGCAGGTTTAGATACGTGGTGGTGAACCTGGGGCAGAGGTGGCAATATCAGTCTGAAAGGTGTACACACAGTGAAGGAGGAAAAATCTAAGACCTTGAGGACAGTTTAGACTAAACTATTAGAAGTAAGAACTTCTACACGAGTGTATACAAGAACTTTTCTATAGAAGATGCTCAAGGAAGATGAATTGTGCATTATTACAGAATCATGGAATCAGAATGCTTTGAGTTGAAAGGGACCTGAAGGTCATCTAGTTCCAGCTCCCCTGCCATGGGCAGGGACACCTTCCATCAGAAGGTGCATTAGCATCCCAGCATGACCTGGGGGATTGCACAGATGAGGAGGCATTTCCATCTCAAGGTGTTACTTGCTCTTGTGAAATAACAGGAAAACAAAGAACAATTTCAACTTCAACAGTTTGCTCTTGAATTTGTTTCAATTCAAAAAAATCCTTGATGGAAGGAATATCCATCCCTGTTATTTACCACTGGTGTGAAACCACAGGAGCAGAAAAAGATCTGTAACTTTCTTGAGCTACGAGTGATGATTTGAGAAGATAAGGTTTCTAGTATCAGGAATAATTTGTATGTGGCAAGCTTGATCTGTTCCCATAATATATGGTGGGAATCACTCCATCACTCTTGGAGCTGTTCAATCAGCCCCATGCTGGGCAGCCTCTCTGATGCCTGGAGTTCAGTCCAATGCAGAGAGATTGGCCAGAGATAACACGCTGTCAAAGTACTCTGAGCAGCATTACAATTTTATTTCTTTTAGAAGCAAACATGAAAGAGTTCAATAGCACTCACAAGCAAAAAGGAAAACAAACAAAACAGGGAGTTAAAAAGGACAAGGTTTTTTTCCCATCTATTTGAGTCAGCTTCTTTCAAGTACGTAAAAATTGGTGCAACCTGCATTTTTTAAATCATAGTTTGTGTTTCATTTCTATACATTAAATGCAAGGAGCAGACATATCTCTTCTGGAAACAGGAATTTGATTTGTCAAATACCAATCGCCATTTAAAAAATGTCACTCTATTTCATGCCTCTGCCCTGGGCTGTGGCTGATGGCCACAGGTGAACAAAAGATAACTAGTTTCTCAAGTCTCCTGATTAGCACAGGAGGCTGAACACATCTGGCTTAAGCAAGCTTCCCAAGCTTCTTCCATGAACAGCAGCAGTGGTTTCCCCACCACCTTGCAATTCCCACTCTCTGTGCACAGCTGCTGCCCAGGCAGGAGCTCCAGTGGGAGCAGCAGGCAGCACTTCTCACCACCGTGGGCTCCAAACCTCAAAGCAAGCCTGGGACATGTGACAGTAAAAACACAGCTGGCTGAGCAGGAAGAAAGGAGGCATTTTATGGCAAAGATAAACCCTTTTGTTCACTCCTAGACTCAGAAGTTGCAAATTCTTGTCTGACTTCTCTGTGCTATACAAGGGATTTATCAGGGAGTGATTAGGAAAACTCTTGTTTTTACTTAAAACTTTGTTCACTTGTTTCAGTGGCCATTTGAATGTGATTAAAAACTTCATCAGAAAGGCATAGGCATAAGAAAAATAAAAATAACAGCAGCTCGTGGGGTGGCAGGAGGTGGAGTTATTCAGGTTTAGTTTCTAAAGGTTTGGAAGCTACAAATAGAAAATAAGAGAACACACAGGTTATGTACTTGGAGTACAGAGGGCATGTACTTTTCAGTTACACTGAGTCCTGTAAAAAGTCAAATATTGCTTTTTTAAGACACAGTAGAGGGATAGTATCCATCCATTGCATCCCTTCAGTGTTTTTTTGCTAGAGAAGAGTTCATCTATTATTTAAGACATAATATAGAATATGAAGATGATGCATTTTAAAATTAAAATATACACTTCGATTATTCCTAAATTCCCTTTGGCCTTCAAAATGCCTTAAACCTCTGAAATACAACAGGACCATCTCAGACCCAGTCTCTCAAATACAGAGGATCACCTTTGGTCCAGCTGTACCATCCGAGGGCCAGACTGACATCTTTTCAGGCAGTCAGACTTCTGGCGTTTCCTAACTTCTGAGCATTTGAACATTTCAACCTTAGCTGTCCTTCTGGCAGCAATGCTCTTATACATAAAATGAGATAACTTTTTATGAATGTGGCTATTCCTCGAAGACATGTAAAACTAACCACTATGCAGGTACAGAAGAGACCACAGGAACTGACTCAGCAGAAGTCCAGGGGGAGGTTGGCTCATGCTCAAGCTAAGGACAAGCATTTTTCTGTCCCTTAACACATTCAGTCACATGTGTTCTTCATGTGCTCTTGGCAATAAAACAAGAGGAAATAATCTAAAGTTACACCAGAGGAGGTTCAGACTGGGTGTTAGGAAAAATTTCTGCCCTGAAAGGGTTGCCAAGCATTGGAACAGGCTGTCCAGGGAAATTGTGAAGTCACCATCCCTGGACATATTTAAAAGCCATGTAGATGTGGCACTTTGGGACATGGTTTAGTGGTGGACTTGGCAGTGCTGGGTTATTGGCTGGGCTTGATGATCTTGGAGGTCTTTTCCAACCTAAATGTCTCCCTTGTTCTATGATTCATGCCCACAAGGCAGAGCATCACCTCATGTCCCAGGCAGCTGGCACTTTTGCCTGTTGGTTTGCATGTAGCAGTGGAGCCACATGGCTTTGTCCACTCATCTTCTGGGCAGTGTCATCATCTGGAGACACTGTTCTTGAGGCAGCCTCTGAATGAAGATGATCACTGTAAGGAAATCAGAAGAAACTGGTGTCCCTGGGGAACAGGTTAAGAAAGAAATTTGTATAACCCATAGGGTTTATCTGCCTTTTTCAATATGAAGGGATTTTTTAAAAATTATGTCTGCTGATGTTTTTGCCTTATTAACAATGTTACTTAACTCAGAGCTCAGGTTATTATTAGCAGTCTTATATTCTGCTTTTGGTAGCTTTCTTGACTGTTATTATTAGCATTTTTATTTCAAAATCCTTTGAGATAATCTGAGATGCAGGGAAAGGCATCTGGCATTTCCTTATATCCCTTGAGGAAGTTTCTGGATTGCTCATTTATGTTTTAATTGCTATTTTAGAGCTGTATATTTCTAGATGTCTTCTTACAGACCTATTCCCATATCATGAAGTAATTCTTATAGACAATCCAGACACGGTGATCTGCCACAAACCAGGTCTGCTCGAATGTTTATTACTGTGATTAAGAGATGGAGAAATAGCACAGGCATTTGTACATATGCAAAGCCTTAATATCTAAACAGGCTTTTCCAGGAGCAGTGACACTAAGAAGGGCTGGTTTCCCTGGAGGAAGCTCCTTCACAATCAATTCAGTGGAGTGACTCCTAGAGGAATGACATGAATTCCCAGCAAGTTCTTCCTGCATGTACCTGATTGCGTGTCTGGGAACACAAGGAATTTGTCTGCACGAAGAAATGTCTTACAGTGTTAGTGCTTGCATCGTAAAACGGGCCAGCCAATGGAATAAAGGTCTGACATAGCAGTTTGTTACTAATTATTTCTCAAGGTATCATTTTGAATCAACATCAAAGGTTTCCAGATGGTATTTCATGTATTTTAGATCCATCTATTCCCAGTGCTCCAGGAATTGTTTCTGTGAATTGAGCCTCCATTTTTTTCATACAATGACAGATTTTTTCCCTCTAAGGTAGAGCCTCTCCCTTCCCAGCTGTCTTTCTGACAGTGAAACAAATACCCGAAGAAATCCTGATTTTTTTTTCTCAATATCCAGATTATTGAAAACAGGTCAAATGCTCTCCACTAACTTCATTTCAATTCTTGATTTCATTAATTTTTACCCCTACTCCTTAAATGACCGATGTTGGTTCCACTGGCTCCAAAGAGTCAGTGAGAAATGAAGCCATGTGGCAGCCCCAGTGCACTTCAGTGAAACTGTGAAATGGCTTCAGGACTGAAACAGCAGCAGCTGTTTCAGATCAGCAGCTTTATTAGCTGAGGAAGTGGAGGGATTTATTTTGTGCCTCCACAGCAGCTCCAACAAGTTTGGTTTTCCAGTCTAAGACTTTTCAGAACTGATAGAACAACTAAACCCCAACTCTGCAGCATCTTTATCCATCAGCAAAATGTCCAGACCGTGATCACATAGAAACATTTCTTAGCCTGCTAGAAATAATGTCAGGAAAACTGTATGTCTGAGAGATATGTTTGGCATCAGTGAACTGAGCTTGATTGTGTTGATATATGAAAGTTAAGCATTTGTCCAGAAAGGTGATAGTCAGCTAGATATAAAACCCTGAAGATGTGCCATTTTGTATGCATGGATAATTATGAATGGTGGGGATGCTGAACAGAACTACTGCTTTTTGAATGACAAACTGGAAGGTTAAATTATTGGGGATTTTAAATAAGAAGGCACAAGGATTTATGATCCAATGTATCTTTTGTAAAATCATAGCAAATGCTAAAAAAAATGAAAGCTTAATATATCAATCACAGTGATTTGTAATGCTTGGAAATGGGTATAGAATGGGCAGGGAACAGAACCTAAAAGATGTGATGGGATCGAAACACAATTTGTTGAACTTCTCCCCTAGGTGATATTCCTGGGTGCTCTGCCAGCTGCTTCCTGCCAGGCACCTTCAAGATGACAGAACTGCCCTGCATTGAGTACCCAGAAGGATCCATCCCTCGGTCCTTGTGTAGCTGCCCCTGCAGGGGAATCAACATGGGAGGCGATGCAGGTGTCTGCAGGTGTGTGGTGGCACTATCCTGTTGCTTCCAGAGGCTTCCAAGGCGCTGGTTTGGGACTGGCAGACACAGGACAGGACTTACAGAGACCTCTGCTCTTGGGGAGTGCTGGCTGCAGGGCTGATGGGTCTCCACATGCCAGCTGAGCCCCTGGAGACACTGGGAACTGTCATGGGAGCTCAGAGAACAGGTCAGCTGGAGATGCTTGCCTACATGCTGGACCACCTGGCTGACTCCCTGTGCTTGGGAAACAGATCATTCCCTCCACAGCAGCCCAGACAGTGCTGAGTTTTGGATTTGTGAGTAGGACAGTGCTGATAACACACCAGTGTTTTGGTTGTTGCTGAGCAGCACTTGCACAACATCGCATTTTTCTTTTTCCCACTCTGCCCCACCAGCAAGTAGGCTGGAGGCTGGCAAGAAGCTGGGAGGGAGCACAGCCATGGCAACTGAGCCAGGCTGGCCAGAGGATTATTTCCTGCCTTACAGTGGCATGTTCTGCACTAACAACTCAAGGGAAGGAGGAGAAAGGGGTGACATTGGTGGTATAGCATGTGTCTTCTCAACCAACCTTTGCATGTGCTGAAGCCCTGCTTTCTAGGAGGTGGAAAAACATCAGTTGCTGAAGGGATAAAGTGAAAAAATTCCTCTTTTTGCTTTGCTTGAGTGTGCAGTTTTTGCTTTATCTACCAAAGCACCTTTATCTGGGTGCCTTCCTGTCTCTTCCCATCACACGGGAGAGGGGAGACCCAGCAGGTGTTTGGCTGCTGGCTAAGGTTGACCCACCACAACCCCACCCCCTGACCTTGGGCACAATTCCAGTGAAGATGGTTGGGAACTGAGTCTCTCAAAAGCAAAATTTGGACAATAGGTGATTTCTGCTTTATTTCACCAGAACTAGCAACCTTTTCTTGGAAGTTCTCAAGGGGAAGACAGATGACACTGAAGATGAACTGCCACATGTTGTTCTTTTTTCTTCTTTTCTTTATAGTCACATTTTCAGAATAAAAGGTAGTTGACCACTGGAATGCTTCTTGCCTTCTAAGGTGGTCATTCCCAGCTGCTCCAGTGCTGTAGGACAGGGGGCACTGTTGAATGTACCTGAGGTCTACATGCTGCAGCATGGTCTGGTGACAAGATTTGTGTACACTGCACTGTAATACACCATTTCCCAATCAGCATACCAGCCATGTGTGTTGGTACAAGAACTACCTGGATATTATGTTCATGCCCAGTGTCCAGCTCAAGAAATATGCTGAATAATCTGCGTATTCAAAGAAAATGCCACAAGAAGTAAGTGATCACATCAAGAAAATCCAAAGAGTTATTACCTAGGGCTCTGTGGAATAGGTTAGATAGAAAACAAAAGAAGATGGTCTGACATCCAAACAGGCATTTAAAATCTGTCCAGTGAATTATACCCCAGAGTGCCTATTTCTTGCCTTTAGTTATAAAGGTGTCAGACAAGTCCCTCAGAGACAGATGCCATATTGCAATCCCCTAAATTCAGATGAGATGTCTGACCACTGATATGAAGACTGCCACTCAAGGCAGTCCAGGAAGGTCATCAGCATCTGGAAGACTTTCTTCTTAACCTATGTTCACCCTGTGTTTGGTCACATTTTCTGAGCAGCTAGATGTTCTCCTGAGCTCAGTGATCTGGAAGAGAATGTGCTGTTCTGGTCATTTTAACACATTCAGTTAATTACAAACTTTGTTGTCAGAGGAAACATGGAAACCTAGAAAGAGACAGAAGAAAAAGAGCTCATCTAAAGTTACGGGAAAGAAGCAATGTAAAGTGGAAGCCAAAGGGGAAAAGGGTGGAAAATAATTAAAAAAAAAAATTGGAATGAAAGGGGAGGGGGAAAAAAGGTGGTTAGAAAGTTTAATCAATTCTGGTTCAAAAGTGAAGAAGAAATGAAAAATGAAACAAAGAGGAGAACTGGCACTTGAGAGAGAGAGAGAGAGAGAAGAAAGATGCTGGGGAGAAAGAAGCTCACTAAATTAACCAATATATGCTGCAGAGAAATCCTTTCAGCAGGCTCAGAGAATCTGTCTCCATTAAAGTTTCATAGTGAAGGCTCAGAGGGATTTTCAATATTTAAAAAGTGTTTTTGAAGGTAGCCAAGGGAAGATGCACTGGTAACTCTTGAAAGGCTAATGCATTAAATTTTATTATGTCTTCAAATAACATGGGACAGTGTCTAACTCTAGGTTACCTTAAGAGAGCACTCATGTCTTGCTGTGCTCCTTCCTCTCATTAAAATGTCCATGCTTGGGGTGTTTTGCATTCTCTGCTTTTCACTCTGGTGATCACTGCTGAAGATGAGACAGGTGCCAGGAGGGTTGAAGGCAGAAGCTGGGAATTGTGAGGCTGCAAAAAGGCAGAAGTGGAAGGATAAGGTCAAGACAACAGGTTTCATCATGGGGCCCCTGACACGGAGAAGGAACACCAGTTTCATTTGGGCAGACAGGAATGATAGATGCCATCCTGGTGACTGGGAGGTGGCAGCTTCCACTGCCCTGGCAAGCGATATGAAGTCCCCAGGCAGGGACTGTTCGTCCTTCCTTGAACTGCTGTCTAGTGAAGGGGAGTGAAAGCCCAAAGGGAAAATAACTCATCAATACAGAAGCCCTTACAGTCAGGGTCATCCCACTTTTGTCATGTGCCCACGTGTGGGTCTGAGAAAGAGGAGAGAATGCCCTGAAGCCGAGGAGGAGGAGAACGGCAGAGGGGCAGCTCTCTGTGTGGAGGAGCATCCCTGCTCCCGAAACAAACCCTGACTCCTCACCCCTGGCTTGGTAGCAGCTGTCAAGCTCTCTCCTTATTGCACTCGCAGCCTCCGCACGCATCCCCGTGGCGCGTTCCAGGACTCTGCACCCTCCCAGGGGTTATGGCATTACAAAGCCGAGCGGGTGCGTTCCAGGGCAGGAGCGGTGCCCGGTGCCGAGCCCGGTGCCGCTGGATGCTGCCAGAGATGATCCCTTCCCTGCCCTGGGTTTCCTTTGAAAACGCTTGCACTTCTTTTGTGCCACCCCGAATAGCAGGGACTAAACAGCTTTCTAGAAATAACACTGTATGTGTCACGGTCCTTGTCTGAGCAGCGCATCTCTCTCCTGCTGCCTCACATCAGGGACTGCTGCTTTGCAAAGCAGCTGGTACGAGCACCAGGCTCCAGAAGTTTTTATGGAGGCTAGCACTTGCATGAGTTATCTATCCCCCTTTTTTTTGTATAAAATAATTCGGTCCGAGGTTGACAGCTGTGTTCAGACACCCACTCTCACACTGAGTGTGTGGTACACCTACCACACCAGAGACCCTGCCAGTGCAGCACACTGTGCTCAGCCAGAGGTTCACAGGGCTAGCCTGGTAGCCTTAGGTTTGGCAGCACTGCTTCCCTGACCACAGCACTGCCTCTAAGGGGAGCTTAGAGGCTGGGCTTGAATGTGGCAACAGTTAGGCAGGCTGCTAAATTTAGGGAGTTTCCTTGAAAATCGAACTGCTCCTCCCATGTAGTTACTTTGGGAAAAAGTCATCTCACATCCAGGAAGGGCAGGGATGTAGCACAAGATGTCCCCACTGAGTTGGCACCAAACCAAAGGTAGGCACTACTCAGCTACTTTCTCAATAAATTTAGAAAATAAGTGGTTATTTGGATTCAGCCCCAAACTCCAGCTGCCTCCTGCCTCTAGCAGATATTGTCAATGGTGGATGCAGTGGGAAGACTAAGGATGGACAAGTGTCTGCAATACCCTCTCAAAAAATATGATCCAGTGCTTGCCTGAAAAATTTTGAAATTAAAAAAAATCAGAGAAAACCTTAACTGAGACAGCAAAATGCATTGAACGCGTTTCAAAACTTTTTCATCATAAGCTTTCTGCTGAGTCACAGTGATCAAACCTGAAACCTGTTCTCCTTCGCATGACTTTTTTGATGTGCAATTCTTTCTCTTTGGCATACATGAAAGCAGTTTTGGGGTATTTTAGATCCCTTCCCCTACCAAAGAAACAGGCAGTGGCAGGCATCCTTCCAAACCAAGGGGCACATAGTAAGGCTCTGCTGAGAGAAGACTGTCTTCCCCCATGTTTCCTAATCCGTGTGTGGATGCCAGGGATACAGAGACAGAATGAAATGACCCAAGAAACTGGTCATTATGAGGGAAGGACAGACTGCAGTGCTCTCTTCCAGCTCCTCTTTTTATCCATGGCTGAGCCCACCCTGTGCGGTCCCCACGGGGCTGTGGTACATTTGGCTCGTGGATGACAAAAGCAATGGGGCATTTGGGCTCTCTCCTGCTGCAAAGCTCAGCAGAAACACAAAGAAACCTCAGCCAAAGTCTGAGAGCTTCAGTTCCCAAATGACTAATGCTGTTTCAAAGTAGAAGCCAAGAAAGGATGACACAAAATTATTTGTTGTCTGCTCCAACAGCAGGGCAGGGCTATTTTTTCTCTCTGATAAACTGAATGGTTTTGACCCACATTGTAACCTCTGGTTTGAATTTAGAGATAAGTATTATCATATCAGCCTTGTGCCAAGGCTCAGAAGTGCCTTGTGACACCAATGAAGCAGTGTTTCACAGGGCTGCATGGGCCAGAGGAGGCTGTAGGATCTGGGCAGAGTGATCAGACAGATACTCCCCTCCATTCCATGTCTGGAGGGTCCCTGCAGCAGAGACAGTATAAATTCTAATGAAGCCGCATTGCCAGTGGCAGGAATAGAGCTAATTCCAGGTACTCTGGAGTTTACAGCTCAAGACTGGATTTAATTATCACTTTACTGGCTTTAAGTGAGCTGTAAGACTAATCTAAATTTAACAGGGTCAGCAGTTGCTTTACAAGCTTCCTCAAGAGGCAAGTGTCAAATTAGGGCTATACCAATAGATAAAGGGAGAAAACTAAAGCCATTGATGGCCATAGATTTCCCAGTTAATATCTTTATACTCTGCTATAAAAGCCTATCACTCTTCATTTAAAGAAAGTGAAAATTGTTGACATCTCTTTCAAATGCTAATCATTAGGAAGCAACTTGAGCTAAATATAAATAGAATCAAATCATGTGCACCTTTTATTGAGGAGTAACAACACTCAGTATTTTCTGCTATTTATGTTTCCAGATAATCTATCTGTACCATTAGTTTGGGATCAAATGTTGGAGTCCCTCCAGCTGCTGCTTGACTGCGACCCTGAGCATTGATGGTGCCATTTGACGGACCCAGAGATGCATCTGGGACCTTGTCCTACAGCAGGTTTTGAAAAACACAATGCTTTGCTTGGGCACAAGTGCTCCACCCAGAACCAGGACAGCCCAGGCCTTGCACCTGGGCGCAATGGAGCCGCCCGGACATGGTGGCAGAACTTTGTGTGCCATAAAGGAGTGAACTTTGGCAAAACTCTGCCCTTGGACTTTTAAGCACCTGCACCTGCTGACCTGCCTAAGAGGATTTTCCAGGTCATGGTGCCCTGGAACAAGCCAGGCATGGTGCTCTGCTGGAGGGTTTCTCCAGGCTTTGAGGGACAGGTCTGAACAGTGAGAGGCTATGCTCAGCTTCGAAAAACCCTTCTCCTGCCCTGATGACCTGCCCCACATGATATCCCTTCCCTTCCTGCCCAAGGGAACAGGAGTCAGGGCCTCTCTGTGTGATCAAGATCCCTGGCAGGCAGCAGGGAGCAGTGAGATGCCCACCCCAGACCTGTGACTCCTGCACAGTCATCTTTGTGTTTTGCCCACACAGGTTTCTCTTTCCTGGTAATTTCTTTGCTGGACAGGACCCACTCTATGTTACTCATAGGACCCGTCAGAATCATAGAGTCCAACTCCTGGCTCTATGCAGGATGCCCCAAGAGTCACACTGTGTGTCTGAGAGCATTGTCCAAACACTTCTTGAGCTCTGTCAGGCTGGTGCAGTGACCACTTCCATGGGGAGCCTGTTCCAGTGCCCAAACACCCCCTGGGTGCAAAACCTTTCTCTAATATCCAACCTAGACTTCCCCTGACACAACTTCAGGCAGTTTTCTCAAGTCCTGTCACTGCTCATGAGAGCGAAGAAATTGGTACCTGCCCTTCCTCTCCCCCTCACAAGGAAGTTGTAATTGCAATGAGCTCTCCCCACAGTCTCCTCCAGGCTGAACAGACCAAGTGACCTCAGCAGCTCCTCATACAGCTTCCCCTCCAGACCCTTCACCATCCTTATTTCCCTCCTTTGGATGCCCTCTTTTTATATTGTGGTGTCCAAAACTGCACACAGGACTCAAGGTGATGCTGCACCAGTTCTCTGTATATAGTCTCTAATAAGAATAGGCCTAGCACACAGCTAACCCATACCAGTCTATGCTTTTGTTCCCACCACTCTTTTATCCCATAGCATTGCTACACATTGTAGTCTCCTCATCACTTCATCCCCTTTGCAGAACTTAGGGATCACCCCTGAACCACCACAGTTGTTTATCTACAGGGCCAACACAGAAAAGAGATGCTGGTCTGGCCCTAGATCTTTGCAGAGGGGCAAACCTTGTCCACCTCAGGGATTTGAAAGAGTTGAGACAGAATTTTTTTCCTCACAGTTATCTGAGAGCTGAAAAGGTAAGCACAGCCCAGGCTGGAGAAACAGTCTCTGGGTGAACTCCATGCTCTCTGTCTATTTGCATTACTGAGAAGTACTTCTTATCTTTTGGACTTTCAAACCGAAGAGTTTAAAGAAGCACTGGAGTGAAATTGTAGCTGCTGACGATTAAAGCACTATATTTAGGCTTAACTGTAACTTAAATGCCAGATTAGGAACTCTGAAATATTTTTTACATAAACTCTCCCCCCCATAAAGAGTGAGCTAAAGTAGTCAATTTGTTCCATTTACTTCAGCCAAGTACAGCTCGATCCTGGTTTTATGTTAGTCCTAGGGGACAGCCTCAAACCTTGAATTAAACCAGGAAAATACAGACAGCCAGAGAAAGCAGCCTGCTGACACCCTTGTTAGGAGAAGCCTAACAGATTGTTAGGGGCTTGCTGTTGGTTTTTTTCCAGGAGGATCCCGCAAAATTTCAGTCATGTGAGATCCACCACCTAAAGTGAAGTGCCCAAGTAGAAATCTGGCTTTGAAGGGATTTAATCCTGGGTTGCAGGTAAATATCCTGGGTAAAACAAAATGGTTAAAACCCTGCTGAGCCAGCTGACCTTGGGGAAGACAGACAGTGTGGTTATCTGAACTTCATTTACCTAAACGCTCCTCTTGTTTGAGGTGGGATTATATTGTCCACCTCATACCAAGAGAGGGCATTCTGTGTGTCCCGATCAACTCAAGGTGCATGACCCAGCATCCATGGTTACATCTTGGCAAGGCAAGTGTCCTTCCCCTGGAAAGAAAAGTAGTTTGGAAATTAAAAGACCAGATGATTCAGGCTGTACAGCTCATATGCAATCATAAAGAGGAGATGAACACAGAGAAAGATGGAATAATTTTGTGGAGATGCTGAGGTACAGCAGTGGGCAGAACAGACACCATGAGAAGCAGAGGTGTCTTGGGCAGAGGTGTCTTAGCTCAGGCAGAGCAAGCAGGGGGTGAGTTATGTCCTCAGCAGCCACTGCACCAGGGAAGGATGTGCAAAGCCTAATGCAGGCAGAGTGGCTCCAGTTACTACATCAGAATCTCTTACATGGTCTGTTAAGCTACAAGTTCCCCCTACAGGCTGTTCACCTCCTCCCCATGCCCAGTTCAGTCAGTTCTCACTAGGAAATCAGAAGTGGAATAAAGTCCATCTTCCCTGTCTAATAAACTCAGGAAAAATAAAAACTGGTGACTTAAGATGGAATTCCCAGGGTTTCCAATCAGTGTACCTTCACTTGTAGGCCTGATGATCTTTTGTGTTGTTACAAAGAGTTGAATTAAAAAAAAGGCCAAACCAAAACCCTGGAGAACACTGGGGAATTATTTCTAATCCCTTTTTGCTTGACAAAAAAAAAATCCCCTAAAAAACCAAAACTAATAAATCCACTTTACACAAACCACAGTGAAAGAAACTATATGGTATATTTACAATTAATTTTCAGCTTATGAAATCACCTCATGAATGAAATGTGTGTCTAAGTTGTATGAAAGTCAAGAAGGGAGAAAATATAACACTGGTGAGGAGAGAGCAGATTTTTATAGTGTCTGCTGGTAGCCTTTCATTCTCTGAACAGCAGGAGGAGATTAATGATATTGTCACAACAACATTAATGATGCTGTAAAATCATAAGGACAAAGAGAGCCAGGATTTGATAAAAGTGAGATTTACAGCTGCATCAGTCAATTTAATTATCTTTTACTAGGCTTAAACTAAGCAGTAAGACTAATCTCCATTTAACATGTTTTACAGGGTCTGCAGGTGCTTTACAATCCTCCTCCATTCAGAAGTGTCAAATTATGGCAATATTGATAAAAGAGTGGTGTGAATGGTTGCCTAGTAAATCCTCAAACCAGTTAATATCTTTCTTTACTGCATTGTAAAAGCCAATTACTCTGAAGTTTTGGAGTGAAATTTGTGAAGAGTAATCTGAGTTGATAATGTTTAGAAAACAAATTAGAAGAAGATAATAATCCATGTCCACCTGCCCGCGTTCGCTATAAAAGACGGTGCTGCTGCCTCTGTGCTGGCTCTGCTGCCTGTCCTCCTGCACTGCCAGCCCCTCAACGGGACTGCTTCCCCTTGGGAATCAGCCTGTTCCTGGGAATCAGCTTTTACACCTCTTGGAGGAGAAGCAGAGCCCAGCAGTGTCAGGGCTCAGCAGCCCTGGCAGCACAGGCTGCTCTGCAGCCTGGGACAGTGGAGTCCCACGGTCTGTGGGGAGCAGGGGCTCTCCCCAGCATCACTTTTCATCTGGCCTCGGGGGGGTGGCCAGGTGCAGGGGCTGGGGGGGGCCCCATCAGCTCTGATCCGCTGGTGACCCTTCTTGTGTGAGGATGGCCACTGACTGCACTGCCAAATCCCGTGCAGACTCTTGTCTCCACTTCCCACAGCAGCAAAAAGCATGAGGATTAAGTAATTCTTTTGAAGCCAAATGATTGCTGATGTTAAAATTTACAATCAACACTGTCTAGAGATGAGCTGTGAGCAACATGAAATGTTTCAAACAAGGTGTTTTGCTTCTTTTTAATTTTCTCAGCCCCTTTCTTAGCCACCAGCAGCTGCTTCTCCACATCCTGTTTCTGTGTGTTGTATTACTGGACCTGTAGTATAACACAGTATTTGTTCTCACTAAGTCCAGCAAAACCATGAAAGATTGTATGTATATTAATTTTCCATGTGTGCTTTTTAAAAACCAAGTCCCTCAAGTACTTCAGGTCCCTAGGCTTGATTTTTTGCTCTCCATAACTTTATGGAGTTACTTACATTTCCACAAATAGAGGAGTAAACCCAACCAGCTCCACTTGATGGTCTACTTCATGGCCACTGCCCTACCTTTTTAAAAAAGTATCTTCTTTTGAACTCTACAGAAACAAGCTTCTGGCATCAGGGACAGAAGAAAAAATGCTTAAACTTGCACTTTTTTTAGACTTTGATTTTCAGTGAGACTGAAGCAAATGTAACTCTCAAACCAGATGGCAGCTCCCAGCAAATTGCATGTTTCAAGCCTGGGAGAATCCCTTGTTTATCCAACTGTTGTCTGACACAGCAGAATGAGAAAATCTCCATCTTTCCTAGTGAGTTCAGATTGTCTTTCCCTGCCCACTAAGCAGAGAAACACCAGCCTCTGTCAGGCCAGGTGTGTCTGGCAGTGAAGAATTCAACTGAATGCAGGCTCTGGCACTGAGAACTTGGTGACTGGAATTTTGATCCCGCTTCACCTCTCTTTATTTTGTACTCTTGCCTGTATTTAAGTGCTGTGGGCAAGTCAATTCTTTGACCCATCTCTTCTGCTGGTCAAAGTGGCTCTGAAGGCAATTTCTGTGATACTTTAGTCTCACTAAGCTCTATTCTTTAACATTTTTTCAGTCAGGAGTCAGGCTTCCTGGAAAACAAACTTCACAGCACAGGCATGCCCTGTGTCATTCAAAGACAGTTGTTCTGCTCCTGCACTTAAAAATATCAACAAACGCCGAATGACTGAGCCCGGTGTTTCCACAGTATCTTATTTTTAGCTTTCTCAAAAAAGTTTTTTGACTAATAATGAAATAATCCCCTGAGAAGAAACTAAAAATATTTCTCTTCCCAGGCTTGGAAAAGAGAGATACATTTTTTTGACAATTACCTAGAAAGTTCACAGCAAAAAATAGTAACAGCAGTCAACTCTTAGGACCTGCAGTTCTGTTTGAAACACACTTCAGTCCTGCCTTGTCACCTGCTTTCTTTAGCTTGCTAGCACATCTGACACCCTAAATCTGGCAGGTGTAATGTGCTTCTGACCACGCTGAGTGGCCCTCTCACCTTGCAGCCTTTAAGTCCTGGGACCACAGTGCCCAGCTGGGCTGACAGTGCTCCTGGTGCAGGAGATGCTGGCAGACATGCCTAGGAGAGACATCTTTTGTAGGACAAGCATTACCTCAAACACTGGCTCAGACCAACCCCAGGACCTTCCCGGAGGTTTGGCTGTTAGAAAGTCAGAAGGGCCAAACTCAGACGCTTTGTGTGTGAGGGGCTTGGCTGACCTCTGTCATGCAGCCCATGTTTCCAGTTGCTGCATCCTCTGGTGGTGGTCAGCAGATCCCATCCTGAAGGACTGCAGATGGAAGTGAGACAGAGCTCTGACACATCTGGTGGGAGGCCTTATGTACCAGAGCTTTAAAACGATTGGGAAGTTGGCAGTGCATGGTGGTTCCTGTCATCCTGACTGCATCAAGACCAATGATTCCCTCAAGATCCCTCTATTCAGGGACTCTTGGAAGAAAGGTTTTCAGTCAAAGTGGTGGCTCACCTTATGGTGAGACAAGGGTCTCAAACTCTAGTGCCCGTTTCATGGAATTTCCACTAAGCCTAGGGGAAGGAGTGTAGAAATTGGAAGGAATTTTGTCCAAACAAGGTCTTCAGGATTGAGCATCTGTCAATAAATCCTGCAACGTGTTTGTTCGTGCAGGAAATGGGAAAAAGTCAGTTCAGGATTCTTATCCATCTGATCTTATCAGGGTGGTAAATCTGGTCTGTGATCTTTTGTCAATAACGCACAAAGTTGGAGGCAGCTGCCACCACCCTGCTCAGCCATGCAGTCATCAGGGTCTCATAAAACATTTATGAAACCTGTCATAAACCGGCCTGATAAGGAACAGGACATCAGATTTCAGGAGTCAGCAGCTTCTTGGGGAAGACCTTCCCTCTAACTCCAAAGCTCCTTTGTTCAAATAGCAAACACAAGCCACTGATTGCACCCTGCCATAAAAGCTGGGAGCAGGGAATTTTCACCAGCCCTGCTGCCTGCTGAATTTTAGTGGCTGGTACTGGCCTTCATCATTTGCCTTTCCCACTTGCCAGTCATAGGGGAGGAGGGAGAAGAGGGAAGGAGGAAAGGAACTGAATAAAATTATAACTGAGGAAGGAAAAAATAGAAGAAAATTTTAAATGAAGAAATGAAACCCACATTCTGTTCCCACCTTCCCCAGTTACTGCAACTATGACTCATGTCACAGTCTCTGCCTCTTCCTTACTTTCTTTGTAGGAAAATCAAATTGATCTGCCTTGAATCTTCTCTGTGCTTATGTGCTCTTTGACTTTTTCTTTGGAAGACTAAATCCCTAATAGAAAATAAGGTGCCTCCAGTGTCCCCTCTGAGAAGACACCCAAACCTCAAGAACAGAGCTATGCTCCAATGCTGTGCAGTGATTTCTGTTTCCTTCAGCAGCACGAAGCGCCTCTCAGCAGCACAGCGTCCACATCAGCTCCATGATCTTCCTGAGCTAGAAGCTAAGGAGCTGTGCCACACTGGGGACTATTCAATCGCTCATAGGGATACTTCTTGTGCTTTGGAACAATTTCGGCCTAGGAGATGCAGTTGGAAAAGGAAATTGCTGCTAGGATCAGGTATCAGAGTCTTGTTGTTTACACAGAGGATTCAAACCCTTGATTTTCTGAAAGCACAGGAAGGTCAATGTCAAAATACAGCCTATGTTTGCAACTCAAAGCCCTGGTTATCACCAAGATCAAATCCTTCTGCCATGAGGCCACAATTTTTCTGTATATTCTGCCATCTCTGATTGTGGTTTTGTTGGGTTTTTTTTGTGAAGGCACAAAATGCAGCATGAAACAATACTTGGAATTTAGAATCACAAAATAGTATCTCATAAATCACCTGGATTATTTTTTCTTTCTATTTGCTTGTGTTTTTGTGGTGATATATTCACAATGTTGGGATACAGACAACGTTTTTTTTCCTGGTGCCTGACTTCATAGAAAGCTTAATTATTTCTTAAAACAACTTTAAATCATGCAAACTATACTGTACCATAACAAGATACATTTACAGCTATATATTTATTTTATAATCTCCATTAGATAAGCAGCTGTTATATTTAATTGGTATTACTGTATTATTTACTAATCAAACTACTTAAGAGTTTAGTGGTGCAATCACAACTTCTCTACCTGTTAATTTAGTCCTGTTTCAGTCACTAATAATAACAATTGTGCAGTACTGACAAGAACTTGGTGTCGGAACAGTTCCAAAAAGAGATAGATACAAAGATACCTTAATTGGGTATGTGTTATCGGTTGCTTATAGTAATAAAGCACTAATTCAACACTGGTGAATAACCACAAAGCAGCTGTAATAAATTTCAGATTTGGTAATAAAATATTACTGTGTAGCTTGATTAGGTGATAAAATAGCAGTTATATTTTAGAAATGTATCAAAACCACAAAATGCTTGTTATCCTGAGCATTTCTTTGCAGGCAGTCCTGCAGCTAAAGGTTCCAGGGCTACCAGGGAGCTCTTTGTATTTTCCCATCAGCGAGGGTGACTGAGTGAAGCAATTGATTGCCTTGGGTAGCCTGTGCCCCGGGCCATTTAGGCAACCGAGCTCTCTTTCTCGCTTCATTGCAAGCAAACACAGGACAGAAGAATCTCTACTTGGTGCAGTCAAATGCAATTAGTCAGTTGATTGGTCACCTACCATCACTTTTTGGTACCTTTTAATTGTGTGAACTTTCTCTGCTCCTATTTCAGGTTATGTTATTCTACAGAAATATAAAGGTGTTTGAAGTGTTTGCATATCAAGTGACACCACTCAGAGGAATACAGGCAATGCACTTACTCTGTTTGTGGCAGTTTATGGAAAATGCAGCACCATGAGTGGCATTTTGTGCACACTGGTGCAAAGTCAATGCCCAAACCCTGCGTGGGTGGGCATTTTAGTGAGCCTCAGCACTCTGAAGGTGACTGTAAGTCATGAAATTGCAGTTCCAAGGCTTGCTCTTAGATTTGAAAGAAGGATTTGAATCAGCTAAAGTAATGAGAAGGACAGAAACCTCCTGCTTCCAACTACACAACTCCAACCAGGGGCCTCCGCTGGGGAGCTAAGTAGAATGTGGGACCACAATGTCATATTAAAATACCTGCATGAAAAATTCTGTGTACCTGAGTGACAAACACATGCACGAAGATCTGCACCCAGAGCAAGATTTTTGGAAAACTTAATTTAAACAGGTACAAATCTTGGACTGGTCATGCCTGTAGCTTGTCTTCTGACCACGAGACAAAGGGTGGTGCTGACAGCACCGGGTATGCAGAGGCGTCCTGAGGTCTGCACCCTACACCAGGCATGAGAGGCATCCTGCACGAGCCTGTGCAGCCACGGCACAGGTGTCTGCTGCACCCTGACTTGGGATTTCTGGAAAATGAAAGTCCTGTGTGACTAAGGGTTTATATGGGTTTATTTATAAATCAGAGGACTGGAGACTGCTGTTGGTTCTTCATTTCTCTGTTCTTTTCAGCTCTTCTCTCCATCCCCACTCTAAGAAAACTGCTACCAAAGTTAACCCTTATGCTCTCCTCTGCTTCTTTTACTCTCTTTCTAACTTTTCCTCCTCTGTATTTTTTATTCATATTCTTCTGCACTGTACCCTCCGCTGATAAAAGTTATCAATTGCATCATTGCTTCCTCACAGATCTGTATCAAGGGAAGAGCGAACCTGCTTCCCCCACACCCTCAGGTGTTCAGCACAGTGTAAATCACCTTCTAGCCTTCAGGAAGACCCCAAAACCACAATCCACAGAGAGTGCATGGCAGTCAACGCCTCTGGTGCACACTGATACCCTTGTCCCACTCATCAAGAAGCTTGTTCTTCAAGATTTAAAGACACCTCCAGGGTCTGCTGGGGGAAGGTTTTGTACCTTTTCGTACCTTTTGTACCTTTGTTCTTTCCTGGGCACACGGTGCCTTTATATCTTATTGACTGCACAAAAACAGCCCTTTGCTGAACATATGTATTTTATACCTTTAAGATTACTGCCTGTTGGTAAAATGGAACGGAACTACAAGTGAATTATGATCTTTATCCCTAATGAGTAAAATTTGGTTACTTCAAACTTCTGAGTAAGGCTAAAGAAGATTACAGATATATGCAACCAAAGTTATTCAGTCCCCAAAATTTCAAAGGTTTTTGGGAATATGCACCTAGAGAGCTGGCTGTAACTGATGAAAAGGCTTTTGTCATTAGTATGCAGCCTTCCTTGTCCCATTAGTTTCAAGTTCCTGCACAGAACTGTCATTTCTGCAAAGTGCAGGTGTTTGAACTGGAGAGCCATCAGGGGAGGCTCAAAATTGTAATTGTCTTGCACACATGTAAAACAAAGTCAATACAGTCCTTTCCCAGTCCCATGAAAGTCCCAGCTTTCTATGTTTTGAAGAAAGAAGGATTACATCCTGATTGCAGCACACTTTTCTGCAAGGGCTCAGCCTCCTGAACCAGAAAAACCCCCTTTGATCTGTCTCCTATGTAATGTGGCAGGTGCCCTTCCTTGGAATTGGTGCAGGGGATTGTAATGAGTTTCTGGTACTGAAAAGAAGGAACCATTTTCTTCATTTATGCCCTCTTAGGAACAAAGACAAACTTCCCTGAGTGTCTGCATGATCATGCACTTATTGTAGACTCACAGACCCATAGAATGGTTTGGTTTGGAAGGGATCTTCGAAGAGTATCTAGTGTATTTTCAGTAGCAAGGCTACTGGGTTTGAATTCCTAATTCCACTTCTTTATGGATTTTTTTAATGTGATGCTGTCATGGGATTTGAAGCAGATGCCTACCCTGAGAGTCACCAACCACAAATGACAGACAAGATTCAACAAGATCCTGGGTAATCAAAATGATTGATAAAATGGTTCTGATTCCTCTTTGTTTTAAATTATCTACAATTTAGGAGATCATGAATAGAACAACACTTAAATTCTTGACTTAATTCAACCTTGAATGAATTTCTTGCTGAAGTTCAAGGCTTCAGCAAGTCATAAAAGACTCAGGAAAAGCTTCCAGAGACCTGAAAAAATTTTTTTAAAATGACTTAAGCAAAGACCTGCAGGAGGAGATTTTTCTGTGTGCATGAATCTTGCAAGATTTGAGTCTGAGATTTCATGTGCTTGGCACAGTCTGCTGCAGACAGGGCCTCTCCTTGCACCATTCCTATTCACCTGACTGCTCTTCAGTCCTGAATCCATGTTCTTCCAGATACCATATCCACATGACCTCATTCTCACCCAAGGGAAATTCACCTGGCTGCTTCCTCCTCAGCCTGTGTCCCTCGGACTGCGCACTCCTCCTTGGCCGATGGAAGCAGGAGTTGCTCCCTTTTCCAAGAAGCCAAGAAGTACAAAAGTGTGGCCGTGCAAGGCTCCGTATCGCGGAGCTCTGAACCAGGGCCAGCTGGCTGGCTGTCAGCACGCAATCCAAACACCGGCCAAGGCTGTGCTGGCTGCAATAAACCCCTTCAGGGCTGCAAAACAGGTCAGAGATCTCAAAGAGTACAGGTCTGCTTGGATAATGATTAACAGCATGGTGGCAAAAGTCCCTGAGGCTTTGGCTGGCTCTGTGTGTGTGCAGGCACACATGTGCCTACATCAGTGGGAAAGTTTATCTGTCCTAAGCCCAGAAAACCCTTTGCAGGGGCAAAGCCTCTCTCCTGGTGGGCTGTTCACTAAATCCTTACTAAGGCCCAGTATTCCTGATTGTCTCTGCACTGGCAGAGAATCCCCTGCTGCTGCATTACAAACCAAGAGCAGAAATAATCGTGAGGGACAAGTTCAGTCTTTTTCTAACTTCTGTAATGAACTTTTATGGAAGACCATATTCCAATCTCTGATTCATGGGCATAAATTTGAAAATGGAGACAAATGTAGTTTCCTTTCAGACCTCCTGAGAGAAAAATCTGCAAAACTGACCTGACGAGACAGAATGTAATCATGGGTGTTTTGTTCTGTGCCGGTGAATGTCCTTGAAACACAGTTGTGCTGTTAAATTGCTACTTTCCAAAGCAAAATAACTTTATAATTATCTGTGGATCCTCAGCAAATTTTCCCCTCCTTGATTTCTATTTGTTATTTTTCAGAATCATAGACTGTAGGATTTTCCCCATGTTTTACAAAGTACCTTATATATATTTTTAAAACTGATGTTTAAAAAAAATCCAACTTTATTACGTAAGCAGGTTACTCCTGGAATATAATCTCGTGTGTGTCTGTATGTATCCATATACTCATGTAATGTATCTATAATGGCATGTAAATATGTACTACTGTTAGATGGACAACTGTTTTTACAAAGGATAACACAGATCATACTTTGGTTGAGGGGACCAAGAGGACCCAGCAGGGACAATGCTGTTATTCATTATGAGATCTCTTCTGAAACTTTTTGCGGTACGAATTTCCCAAGCATGGTCATAAGAGCCAGTCTGCAAGCTACAGCAGACAACTGCTGCCAGCCTAAAGCACCTGAAGCAGCCAGCAAAGGGGCAGCAAGCCCTGCCGAGGGGCAGGGAGCTCTGTGAGGAATGCCAGATCAGCTTCCTTGTAATCAAGGGCCATTTCCTTCCTTTGTCAGGATCTTGACAGGCAATCAGATTTTAACGTGAGTTTCCTCTATCCCAAGCCAGTGTCAATAGAGAAGCAAATGGATCAAATGTGAATGGAGACCACAAAACTCCTGGGTAATAGCAGATAACACTCCCTGACCTTCCCACTCATAAAGTTGCGTTACTTCCTCCTCCACGATGAAGATTATTTTTTATGTAGTATTTACATTAGTTTATATGGCTACATCCTCAAAACCTTTATTAAGCTGTGTAAGGTTCTGCCAGAGCCCAGGTTTAGGTTTGCAAAGGCAGTGGGAGTTGTGGCCTCCAGTTAACACAGCCAGCCCTGGTTTGTGCTCTTGCTCATGAGCTCAGGAGAGAGACTGGAAGGCTGCAAGGAAAATAAATGCCCAGTTCTTAGACAATGATTGCAGACTTGGGTGAATTCAGCTCTGGGAAAGACCACTTCATTTAGTTTAAGCATGGCAAGTGGGGGGAGCAGAAAAGCAGCTGAACGCATTTTCAGCATCAGAGTATTTTATGCACATTGTTAAAGTCTTCTTTTGTATGCATATGAAAGAGGAAGACCAGAGCTGATGAAGCAATCACTGGAATTAAGCCTCCAGCTTTCCAGGTGCTTATATCAGTTGATGAAAAACAATGCTACGGAAAACAAGGGCTGATGTTGGTGTAACACTCCGGGGAAAAACATGCTTTCCAAGTGAATTTCCTTTTATTCTGTGCTCATCTGTTGCAGAAATATCAGGAAATTTCTTTATTCTGCAGAAATAAATTAAACTCTGTGAAAGTTTCCCCTTTAAATAACCATTCTACTAGGGACCTGATTTTTTTAAACTCTGCTGGCTGGTTTATCTCTGAGGAGATAAATGGTTTAATTTGCTTTATGATGTCACTTAGATTAATTACATGGCTCACTAAAATATGTAGAGAAGTATAAATGTTATTACTCTTTGTAGCAGTCATGCGTGCAGCTCACAGCACCTTTGGGGTATTTGTTATGGAAGGTTAAAATGTTCTGGATTCCCTTCTTTCCTGTGCTGAGGCTCAAACAGATGTTTCAAACATCCTTCATTGACCTCCTCATATTGTCCAAGAATAAAATGGGAAAAAATGTAACGCTGCCTTAGAGAGGCTCTGTCCCATGTTCACCCATCTGACATCTCTCCCCCAGCCTTCCAGGAAGGTTTGAGATTAATTGCAAATTCCTACTTTGCTATTGAAATGTTCCTTGCTGATGGCACCTGGCTGCTATGCCTTCAAATAAAAATGTCTCTGGGATCTTCCTGAAAGCCTTGCAGTATCTGATGCTAGGGAGTTATGAGTAACAGCCTCTTCCTTCCTTCCACCGCAGTGCTTGTGTTTTCCTTTGCTGCCTGTATTTCACATTTTCAGCCTCTTCTTAGCAACAGGTTTTCAAGGCAACAGTGCCTACACTTTTGTCACTAAGCCTCAATATTCCTCACATAGAGACACAACCACACAGTTTTGGGTTTAGCTGATCTCAGTGTTGTGGCAAAGGAAGCAGCCAAGGAGGAAGTCACAGCACACTGAGGTGCCAGAAGGGAGTGAGGCTGGGGACGAAGGACCAGAAACAGTGTTCCTGGCCTGTCTGATTCCTACCAGGCTTCTAGAATGGTGACCTTTTCCTCTGCCTTCCTTAAACTCAGTCCACTGGGCTCTGGGGAAGCGTTTGTGCTGTGAGATGAAGATCCATGTCTGAACTGGGGGTCTTGGGGCTCCTCCTGCAAATGCATGAAAAGAAGCTGTCTCACCTGCAGTACAGCTGGTCTCTGCCTAGAGCAGACATCTGCATCAGGTCAGAAAAGTCACTCCTATGATGCCAAAAGGTTTTTGCTTTTATGTATTTTTCATATATTCGTAGCTCTGTAGACTATTATTGTACAGTTACATGGTTTCTTAAGCTAACTCCAGTATTTTGTTAGACAAGCACATTCCTGGAATCCTATTCTAATCTTGCTTCTTCAGTGAAGAAGGCCATGTCACTTTTCCATGTATTTAGACATAAACAATGTGGGGCTAGAAGCAAGGGGGAGGCTTCAGCATGGGGCCAAACCAAGAGGGGAATTACTTCATTAACTGTACTTCTAACTGGGGATTCTTGTCAATTATGCTAATTTGCTAAACTTATCAAAGTGCCGAAGCCCTTATGGGGGCATTCCTCCATAAGTGCACCTGAAAGACCTTCCATAAACAGTAACTGCTTTTTGTCATTTTAATCTTGTTTGGCTTGCGAATTTATGGCTGAAAAGGCATCACCTAAGGAAGGCTCCTTCCCCTCTAAAATGTTCAGGTGACCTAGAACTGTATTTTGCACTCTTCTCCCTTCTTACGTACACTGACTACCTGCACAGCAGGCAATACAGACCTCTCCTGGCAAGATGGAGATGCGGATTGAAATATGTTCAGGTGGGGACTGGACTAACTTCTCTGCCATCCTCAAGGTGTGTGCTAGCCACAGAGCTGGGCAGAAAAAAATCAGGGAAGGTATTACAGGAAGGGGTTGAGAGGGCTTTTTCTGTAGTTCATTAGTTCTGGTGTCACCAGCACATGGGGTCTGCAAAACCACCCTGCCAGCAGATGTCACCTCTAGCTCTAGGAGGGAAAGAAGGGGCTATGATTTGCATCAGTTTTTACAGCCATATGTTTCAGTGACGGACATTAAAGAAGAGGGTCACTGTTCCAAGGACCGTGCTCAGAATCTAGGAGGACCTTATATTAGGATCCAGGCTGCCACATTGTATGAACAGTGAGACCAGACCCCACATATCTGGAGCCTTTTCCGTGTGTAACCCAGACCCTGGTGTGAATTTAAGACAAACACTTAAATGTTGCATTGACCTGTACCTGCCAGCACGGACTCTTTGCATTTCATCACACACACCTGGATACTGCACAGTGGCTTAGCTCTTTGACTCAAGCTGTGTCCATTGCTTGGTTCAAGGAAGACTCAGAAGTGGGGTTTGTTTCTCTAAGGATATGTCCAGCCCTTCCCATGTTTAAGACATCTCCCTCCAGGGATTCAGCAGGCATTCTCCTGTGTTCAGTACAGAGAATTTTGCATTTGTTATCAGCTGTTTCAGGATGTTGTGTCTCTGCAGGAATGAGAATTTGCTCAGTCTCTGGTGCTGCAGATTTTCCACCTTCCACACTCTGGTCCCCACTGTGTCTGTTTTCTCTGAATCCACCTCAGTGGGTACATACACTTCCAGAGATTTCCCTTGGGCTTAATGATTGGCACAGGTTGGCCTTACTTAGCATTTACACTGTGCTATTGACAGGTGACAAGGCATATTACTTTATGGCTGGGAAGATATGGAGAAAGCAGACAAAGGTGAACAAAAGTACAGAAAGGCTTCTGTGTGTGGAAAAAAACAGGTAGAGAGAACTCTTTAGCCCCCGAAAAGACAGGAAGTTATGCTAGTGGGTTATAAATCACAAACAACAGGAAGAAGATGAAGGAACCACCCATCAGCCTTTTCTAACAGGGGAGCGACTCACACAAAAGCAGCAGGCTGCAATTTCAAGAAAAACAAAATGAGATTTATTTTTACACAGTGCAGAATTTATGGAGATGCACAGTGCTTAGATCTGTGATGTTCCCTGTTTATGGATGTAAGGTAAATGTGCATGGGTTCACATATGTTTTGGACATCCTCAAGGAGGTAAAATCCTCTGAGGTGTCGTAGGTCCCTAAGTCATAGATTACTGTGCAATAGAACAGATATTTTGGAAATTTCTCAGTATACTTGCTTGGTGCTTCTATTTTCCCTTGAACAACTTCTGTTGGTTTTCTCCACTGGAGATGGGCATCAACACAACTTCAAGAAGACTAAATAGCCTCCTTCCCTCTTCATCCACCTGCTGGGGACATGGTGCTGGGCTGGCGTGGTACAGCTGCTCCTATGACCTCACCATCATCCTTGTGCCAGCCCGGTTTAGTGACTAGCAGTGCTCTTCCAAATACTTTGAGAACTGCTCAAGAACTGGATCAGGTAACTCCCACCATACTCCAGCTGCTGGATTTACACACAGCTAATTGCAAATAATCACACAGTTGAACAGGGGACTGAGATGCGCTCTTGGAGCTGCTCTGCTGCCAGGGGTCTGGCAGTGCTCCTTGAACTCAGGGGTGCTGAGGACTGGGAGGAGGAATGCAACCCCATCAACCTGCCCTTCCACTTTCTCAGCCCAGGGAAACAAAGGGTGTGTTTCTGACTATGCCATTTCATCTTGGTCACTCCATCACCTGTTTTTCTCTTTCCTTCTTTCCCATTTTCCCTGAAAGTGAACAAGTCCTTACAACACCACCAAAATGTCAGCAACACTTTAGCATTTTACCCTCACAGAAGCCTCTGAGCACAAAACTCCCAATCATTAAAGCCACTCGAGCCTGGTCCCTGCTCCTGGCTCTGCAGTCCCACTGTTTAATACAAGTAATCAGATGTAATCGCTGTGGTGCCCAAGCAGCATCAGCACAGCTCCCAGAGCAGCTGCACCGCAAACCGTGGCAAACCAGTGTAGCAAAAGCAAGAATGGGTGCTCCTGACAAAAACGGGGCTTGTGACAGCAGCTACAGCTCAGCTGGGGCCATGGAGACTGACTACACCACGGAGAACTTGGCAGGAGGATGAGAGACCTAAGAAGCAGGTGATACCTGCTGTGTTCTGGGTGACCAAGAGGGATAAGGCCAGAGCACAGATTGCCACAGTAATGCAGTTTAGGGGGGCCCTGGCTGCAGTCGGTCCCCCAGCATGACAAGTTGCCTCAGCACGAATACTGAATGCTTTGGCTGGACTATGGCGAGCATGGACATGCTGAGCTGGACAGAGCCCAAACCGTCTATTTGAAGGGGTAGAACAGCCCTTCAGTGGTAATACAGGATACAGCCTGGACTGTAAAACAGTTCTCATTCATTCACTTGGGCATCATATCTCAGAAGCAGCAAGACACAGCTGTGGAGCTGCTTTTGCTTCCTTAGGATTTGCTACTGCTTGCAACACTGACCACCCAGCAGCCCACATGCCCTGTCCAGCAGACCCATCAGCATCACTGCCTTGCTGAAGGATGACACTTTCTGCTTTCTGTTCCTCTGGACCAGTGTGCTGCTTTTCACCCTGATCAAGCTGCGGTTAACCGGGCAAAGGAGGCAAAGTGGTGGTGAGGCAGATTTGGAGCTGCCTCAGGAGCTGCGCTCAGCCCTGTGCCTCCCACAGCCCGCTTTGCCTACAGGCCTGCCTTGTGACCAGCTCCAGCATCAATGGCAATAAGCCTGGCTCCAGCTCTGCTTTTGTCTGGAGGGTTCACAAGAGCTCTCACTTGTGCGGGTTCCTCAGTGTCTGACAAGCCATGAGCTCAGCTACAGCTGTTTGCTCAGAAAAGTTACTGAAAAGGATCCTTGTCTCCAGTCTGGCTATATCCACTTTCATGACATTTATACAGACACACTTTTCTTTGAAAGCTTTGTCCCACTGCCAGGTCAGCCTGAACTCAGCCAACGTTTTACACTCAACATTGAGAGGACATTGCCAGCTCAACCTCTCTGTGTGCTCAAACCAAAGAAGGCAGTAAGTAGTTACCAACAATTAACTTCCCATTTTGGAGGGCATGTGAAGAGAAGCCCAATATGGGTCTACTCTGATTAGATATCATTCCATGGGGTCATTTATAGGACAAGGGGTAACAATTTTAAACTAAAAGAGGGAGATTCAGGCCAGATATAAGAAGTTCTTAACTGTGAGGACAGTGAGGCACTGGAACAAGTGACAGGCATGGAGATGTCACAAACTCCAGTGGCTCCTGTGCAGAGGGCCCTGGCCTCACTGCTCACACCCAGCCTGGTGCACAGTGAGGCTTTGCTGCAGAACAATTTGCTTTTGAAAATAAGACACTTCTCCCCAGTGCACTAAAGACTCCAGGGAAATTGTAGAATCCATATATATGTCATAGTAGGTCAATTGCAGGCCCTTGAAAAACAGGTGAGACAAAGTTCTGTCAGAAGGCAGACAAGCCATTCTATCCAAGCAGACAAATTACACTAATTAATTTACTTCAGCCTATTATTTTTGATCTCTGATTGACAAAAAGCAAAAAATCTTCACACTTTTTTTCATAAAGGGACATAAAAAAATCTCACCCCACCTCTTTTCACTTGACTTTGACTTCAGGAAATCATGAACATGCTGGGAACTTCTCTATTAATTCTATCATTGCTTGGAAACCAAATATCCTGAGGCCTTAAAAATACCATCTTCAGGCAGACTAAACAGGTAAATATTCATGAACCAGAGAGCTGGCAAGATGCATTGGGTAGAAAAGTCTTTAAAGGAGATTCTCCTTAATAAAAGACAACTATAACAATATGTGACCATAGCAACAGCAAAGATGCATGCAGAATGCAAGAGGGAAGTATTCCCTTTAGCAGATGGATGTCTCTCCTGCCTCCCATTGAAATTATGTGCTGAAATACTAACATCAAAGATTTGTTCAGAAAATTGTTATCTGTGAATGCTCTGTGCATACACCACTCCTGTGAGCCTCAGGAAAGGTTTTTTTTTTCATTTTACAATTCAAATGCTGTTTCATGGGATGGATTTGGATTAGATTTTAGAGAGCAAGCCTGGGAAATCTACAGAACAGCAGTGTTCTCTCCTGCTGGGTCTCCTTTGGCAGTAATGCTGGATCTCCCCGCCATCCCTGAGCTGATCCCCCATCTCACTCCTTCAAGTAGTTTGGTGCCTCTAAGCTGGTGTTAAAAGAGTAAGGTTATGAAAACAGGGAAAGGAAATTCACTGAGAAATAAATTAACAGATGTCTGTTTTTCTCCATGCTTCATTTCTTGGAGTGACAGAGGGCACAGGACTTTCCCTTCCTTCTAAGAAGCAGAGACACCAGCCATGAGTCTGTGTCCACCACGGCCACACAAGCAGAGAAAAACCATCCCACTGGCAAAAGGAGGTCCTGACAGCCTTTGACTTCAGTATTTACCCTTCCCTTTCGATTCCATGCATGAAATATTTCCAGGTGACCCTGTGTGAGTCAATAAATAATATATCATCCCCTAGTGAAAAAAACCTGACTACGTCAAAGGCGCCTTTCAGTCTGAGGCTGGCTGTAGTTTATCTCTTACCTTCAACTGGCAGTTTAGAAACATTATGACAATCAGATAACCAGAAATGAATAAGCACTTCGATGGTTCAATATCTCACTCCACAAGTGACAATAAAAAGCTCATAACTTCTCCAGTGACACATTTGTGTGTGCAGCAGGCAGAGGAGGCAGAGTAGCAGGGGCTGCTGATGCCAGAGGTGTGGCACCCACTGCCCATCCGTGGGTCTCACATCTGCTGCTTTAAAGAGGAGCCCAAAAGCACAGGTCTCCACAAAATGTTTATTTCTCACCTGCAGAGATGCAGACCATGCGTCTATGCAGCCTAAGACTGTTTTCCCTGGGAGCTCATTAGAGTACAGACAAAAAGGGCTCCCTTGCTCTTACTCTTTTGCAGGCAGAAAAAATGGGGGTGATGTACAGGTGTGGCAGGACAAGGTTAAAATTCGCAGTTTGTGAGCCCTTCCCCATGTCCTGAGCTTGTCCCTCCATTTGACCGTCCTGACTTCCAATGGGATGTACAGCAGAAGTTTTATAAAACCTCAGGGAAAATGCATGTCTGTTTCTAATGGAAATGGGACATGGTGAAGTGCAAAAGGCTGTGTCTCTGATATACACAAGGGAGCAGGAGATCTGCAACAGCTCTGCCAGTGATGACTTTAATTTGCCTCTGATTGCAAATGTGCTGCATACAGACAGCAAGAAGGAAGCAGAGGGGATGGAAATCTTACTGATCCCCAAGAAGCCGTCCCCAGGATTGTGCAGGATGTGGCTTCAGCCAGTTTTTCTGTGGTGGGAACTTCGTGAACACCTTTTGGGTGCATTATTGCTAATTCCGTGCTAATCCTCCACCGAAGGAATCATTGTGCACGTATAGAAAGAATCATTGTGCGTGTTCTGTAAGAAAAGACATTGCTTTCCAAGGTTTGTCAAGATTTCCCACCCTTTTCAGGCTCGAGGGGTTGGGAGAGGTTAATAACTACTTGGGCGGCGATGGGGACCGGATTTTGGTCATCGGGGGAGGACTGACCAAGCAGCTGTGCAGGGCTATGCCGTCCCGGGGCCGTGTGTCGCTGCCCGGGGGCGCCGCGGCGACCGGGAGGCGACAGCGGGCAGCAGCAGGAGCCGCCCTGTCCCACCAGGTGGCGCTGCGACACCGAGCGAGCCCTGCCCGGGCCGGGCGGACACCGCGCTCCCACTGAAGGCGCGGCGGCTCCCGCGCCGCCTTTACCCATGGATAATGCAAAGCCTCAGCTGCTAAGGAGGGCGTGCAGGGCTTCCTGGGGACCCCCACTTGTTTTCCCAGCTGGGTGGTGGGATGGGAGTTGACTGTGGCCATCCCCTGCTGTAAGGACACTCAGACCAGCTAAGGTGCTGTGGAAGGGCCGGGATGTCCGGGACGTCATGTTTACAATTTGCCGAGAGGGAGAAGAGTGAGGAAGACAGAGGGAAAAAAAGGAATTAGCAAAATGTGACAGAAAGGGGAGGGCAGAAAACGTTCCCCAAAATCATGGGCGGGGACCAAGGCTAGGTGGGCATAGGAAAGCTGCAGGAAGGGCAAGAGCTGTTGAATTGTTGAAGAAGGGTTTCCTAAGGTGTGGGGGGGAAGCACGTGGCTGTTGCTGGTAGTTTATCCCTCCTCCTCTCCCTAAAAAGACTTTATGCTCTGTGATACTTCTTATGCAAAACAAAGTGCCAGGGGAGTGGTATAGTCTGTAAGGCTTGAGATACTCTGCTCCTCTCTGGGGCACAGGTCCCCATGCACCCATCTAGGCTACCTCGGTGCAAAATTAGACCAACACAGCTGCAAGTGTGAGTGATTGAGAGCACTCATTTTCATTCTCAGGAACTGGGAGTCTTTTCCTTTAAAATTGTAAAACCTTGTTGAAGAGAAGGAGCATAGATGTTATAATCTGTCTTCCTGCCAGTGCTGAATTATTCTTAGTGAACATTCTTATAGCTTTATTTAGTTACATTTTTTTATGGCAAATAAAACAAATTCACTATCTAATCCATCTTCCAGAAAGCTCTATGGATACAGAGCTTAATCTCTCACAAGCATTTCTTGTCCTCTTTGAGATGATTTGGGCTAAAGTTTAAGCAAAACAAGAACAAATAATAGTAAGCTCATAGCTCTCAGTCAGTGTGGACTTTCAATATTGGCAATAGACTGCTGCTGTTTAAGTTCAGTCTGGTGCAATGACTCTACGTGACATACAGCAATATCTCTAAAAACATTCAGTGTTACAAATGCAGCCAATAGGAGAACAAGCAATCAAAGAAATCAATCCTACTTTGACTGTCAGGTTGGTACTTGTTTGGGGACTTGCCTATTAGCATAGAGATTGCCTTTTCCATAGTACATGATGTACTTTAAAACTTTGAAAAGCCTGAGAATAAGTGGACTTAAAATTGATACACTGAGGAGTCAGAATTTGAAGAGTGATGTGAGTAGCGAGACCCTGGGACAGAGTCTTCCTGGACAAGCATACCCAAGCTGCCGACTTGAATGACTTACAGAAAGGATGAGGAGCTTGCCAGCTGCAGCAGGAGGGGATGTACTGTAGGACTCTGCTCCTGGAGCCACTTGGATTTGCCGATTAAAGCATGGAGTTACTCAATAAGGAATGAAACAATAAAGAACTGTCCCTTCTCTCTGAGAAATGGAGAGGAGGTTGCATTGGTCGTGGCATTTCCCATGTGGTCTCAGTGTTCTCAGCAATGTCTACTTTGTCATTGCAGGGGGCTTGTAGGACAGAGTGTAGACTCTGTCCCACTCCCTCCTCTCTCCCTTCCTTCCCTTTCCAGAGCACGTACCAGCAGTAATTCTCCTCTGCTGAAGCCCAGAAGTTTCACAAAAGCTTTCTTTGGGTATGTGCAGCTGACTGCAAGGCTCTGTGGCCAACAAGCTGCTGCAGGACCCACAGGGATGCCCATGTGCCAGTGCCCGTGCGTCCTGACTGCTGACCCCATGCCATCTCTGCCAGCTGATGGCAGAGATGTTGCTGTTTGCACAGGAATGTGGAGAGCTGCCAGTGCTGGGTCCTGTTCCAGGTTTCAAGAAAGGAGTGTGCTGTACTGGTTACAGACTGTTCTTCATCTGCTTATCCCCTCCGAGGTAGTGTGACCCCTTCTGCCCCTGCTGTCTCCAGTCTGTCTGTCTCCTCAGGCCCTGCTCCTCCTCCCCCCACACCTTTTATCCTTGAATGAACTTATTTCTGTTTGGCATTCAAGCAAAAATACTTCCTTTCCCTCCTTGCTTCTCTGTGCCAATGGGAGAAGTATCAAAAGCAGAGGGCTGAGAGGCTTCCTGGCCTCTGGTCTTTGGCACTCAGGAGCTGAAATAAACTATGGCTGAGAACGTCCTGCTCTGACATTGCCCTGTGGAGAAGCAATGGGTCATTGTGCCCTAGAGATGGCCAGTGTGGAGGATAGGCAGTGCACAGGGGTATGCCAGAGCACGGCAGGCCCCGTGTTGGTGTAAAGCATCCACAGAGAAGCTGGATCTGGAGAAGTGTCTGGGGAACACGTGAGATCTGAGAAAGCAGAGGCTGATAAATTTCCAAAGCATTCATGTCCTGTGGTGGTGTTTTGAGACCAGAACCTCTACTGTTGCATCCTGTGATGTATAAAACAGTTACCTGCAAAACATTTCCACCAAATTTAGTTCTCAGAAACAGCTGAAACACCACAATCCTGTAACTAAAAAGGAGCTCAAGGCAGTCTACCTGCATGGGAAAACTCTGTTCAAATGGTACAATTTTGCACACTTGGCAAAACTGTAAAGCCACCAAAATCACAGGGATGGCATAAATGAAAGCCTGAGCTACAGGTGGCACCACATGGAGCATGTTTTGAAGTGGTAGCTACAAGCCTGCTGGATAAGATAGTGCCATCATGTTCCCTTTCCTTGATATCCACTAGCAACGAGTCAGTAATAGCAATTATTTAAATCCAAAACCCTAACAATTAAACAATGTCTTATTAAGTCATCAAAAAAGCACATTTTCCCAAGCTGAGTCACCCCAGCATGACTGTCCCTCTGACTAACAAGGTTCTCAGGCCACAGTCCCTGCCACAGCATCCCTGCTCCGCTGATCTTTCTGCCGCCTTGCTCATCACTGCTTTATCCTCTGCTGGCTTTCATGTGTAGTGACGACTGAAGCGAGGCCGAGGGGGGGATGTGTCTGCATTTAATACCAAACATGGCGTGCTTTGTGGAGGCTCTTATCAGGTGGATGAGCTGCATTTTCTGGGCCTGACTGAGAAAGAAACAATAGAAAGAAAATAAAGCTGGTGCAAGCCTATGTCTGGATACTTCTCCAAATGCAGCACAGCCAGTGACTTCACCAAGGAGACAGGGCAGAGTGGCATTTCTCCATCGGCATCAGTGCAGTTTACTTATCTCCCTCCTGCTCATTTATGGAGAGATGCTCCCCAGCTCAGGATAGTTGATTTAGGCAAGGCTTAACGACTTTCCCCACTGTGTAGACATTTGTTGCAACTGAGGAGGTTCTTTTGTGTCTAAATTTATCAGCTTTAACTCTGTGCTGACTTTTGTGGGGTAGGTATGAAATTCAGGTGGACTTGGAACAGACTGAGCCAGAATCACTCCACTCCACTTGCAAGCATGAAATAAGGGGAACTACAACAGTTTTGAGCATTAGTGGCTTCAGAGGACCTGCCTCTGGAGAAATGTTTGCATCCCCAAGGCTGCTGGTTGATGTTTGGAGTTCTTGTGATGTTTTTGAACCCCATGCAGCTCTGGCCGGCTTCTAGGCCTCAGTTTGCTCTTGCTCTCATCTCCTTCTTTTCTGAGCCAGATATGTTCAGTCATTTCCTGAAGCACAGCATCCGCCCACATCCACTCAAAGCTCTGGTCTCCATCCCACATGGCTGGGCTTGGTCTCTCAGCCAACAGCTTCTCCCCAGCCATCCATGACTCTCTCAACTGCTGCAAGAGTGAACTGTCCCAGCCCTAAGAAGGGCTGCAGGCAGGGATTAGAGGACAGCCCTGGGGACTGGGCAGGAGGAGGGGTGAATTGGCTGAATTCAAGGGCATTCAAGGTTAAACACCCCCAGCTCCCTCAGCTGCTCCTCATAAGAACTTGTGCTCCAGACACACTTGTGCTGTGGGAAATGGTATCAAAAGGCTACTACAGTCCAGAGACACAACATTCACGATCTTTCCCTCATCCACTGAGCTTGTCACCTTGTCACAGAAGGAGATCAGGTTGGAAGAGCAGGACCTGCCTTTCACCAACCCATGCTGGCTGGGCCTGATCTCTTGGTTGTCCTGCACGTGCCTCATGATGGCCCTCAAAATGATCTGCTCTATGACCTTGCCCAGCACCGAGGTCAGGCTGACAGGCATGTAGTTCCCTGTAACCTCTTTCTAGGCCTTCTTGTAAATGGACGTCACATTTGCTGACCTCCAGTGGTCTGGGACCTCCCCAGTTAGCCAGGACTCTGACAAATGATGTCCCATCATTCAAAATGTTCCAGACCAGTCTGGGTGGGCCTTTAAACCATCTGATTAGTGGGAGATGTCCCTGGTCATGGCAGGGGGGTTGGAACTAGATGTTCTTTAAAGGTCCCTTCTAACCCAAACCATTCTGTGACTTTATTATTCTATGAAAGTGGCTCAGTGAGCACTTCTTCCAGCTTCCTCAATATCCGAGACAGGCAATGAGTATGGCAGCACATGGTGGCTGTGGAATACTGGAAAAGATTGAGAGGCACACAAGGAACAGGAGCTGCCAAGAGCTGCTGGTATAGACAGCCTTCAGGATCACGGCTGCTGACTTTCTCAGGAACCTGAATGTCCTTTACCTTGAGTGGGTTTGGTACATGTTGTTTTCACATAACAATTTTTTCCCAAATGACCTCTCAGGGTGTTTTCTTTCAGGCCTGAATGTGGTGGGCTGAGTGCTCTCTAAAAGGACCAGCTTTTTAAGGGACAAGATGTACTTTCAACTAATTGCCTCTGTGCTCAGGTTCTCTCTTAATTTCCCAACTCCCTGAGCAGTGCCCTTATCAGTGGGACAGAGGTACTTGTTAGAGCTTTCAAGGAAGTGATACAGAGAATAGACTAACAGTTACCATCCGTGGAGAACAACCTGTTTAAAATAACATCACTGGAGGCCCAGATTACTAATTACACTTTATTAGTTGGTAGATATGAGTTTTCTGAAGAAGCAATTTATGTAATGCTACTGCTTACACCAAATCCACAGCGTGAAGCATTACTACGAATACAGTGTTACCAGATTAAATGTAAAGGTTGTCAGTGGCTACTGAAAATGTGGCCTTTTTTGAAGCCAGATAAACCTTCTTTTTCACCATCTTTTCCCCCATGCAGTGGAAACATCAGTAGCAGTTAAGGATACAGGCAATCTGGCCTGCCTGAACTGTTGGAAAATCTTGTCTGGTGAAAAGGAGATGGCTGGTTACTGAGTGTGCTAAATAAGCCCAGCATCTCGTAAATAAATCTCTGCCCTTGTATGAATTAGTAGCATTTTCCATATGAGTGAGAAGTTTACACCTTCCAATAGCCTGTCATGCAATCCCAGGGACTCCCCTTTGTCTGCTTAAGGTCTGGGAGTTATAGGAAGTCTGCATCTCGCACCCTTCACAGGTCTGTTTACCTGTGGGGGCTGCATTCCCTGACTCCCTGTGCATCCCTTACCTTCTCCATGTCGGCTGATCTAGTGGGGCGATGGGAGGCAGCAGCATGGCCATAAGGGTGGCTCTGGCTCCCAGGACCTGGGAGAGTCTAATGGGAGGTTTTCCCTTCCCTGAGGAGATGAGGTAGAAGGTGGTGTGGGATGAAGAGCCCTACCAACAGCCCCTGGAAAGCCCAGCCCTTGCCCCCTGAAGGCTATTCCCTGTCCTCAACCCCCTCAAATATGTGCCCCAGCATGTCCCCCACACTGCCCCCTCCCTGGTGCCTGACTGCTGCCTGCAACAGAAATTAATTTGCCAGCTCAGTTTTGAGCCAGCTCTTGGATTCCCAAAGCTACTGAGAAACCATTTCTTACTGAGTAGATGTGCTTATTAAAATGAAACCATTACCTGAGTCCCCAAGAGCTGAGAGACACATGCACAGTTTGAAGTCCACTGGCTTGTGCGTGATGTGCTTGGCACCTCCAGAGAATGACTCTGAGCTTATTTCTGAACCCAGGAGGCTCAAGGGAATATTTTCTATGGTACCATATTCTTGCAACAGCTACATGCACACCCATCCTGGCCTTTGCTAACTCTCTTTCATTCTGCTGGTGAAAATCATCACTTAAAACAGAGTTTAAAAAACCCCTCTAAATAGATGAATGGAAGGAAAAGCTACCTGTGACGTCAGCAAAACAGATACTAATAGACAGATATCAAAGGGATACTGCCTTCAGCTTCACTTGAAATACTCCTGACGTCAGTCTAGGGCACATTTTAGCCTCCTATGCTTTGCATTTAGGAAACTGAAGCACATTATATATAATTGGTTCCACCTACATAGAATTTGTTGAGGATAAAACAACAAGATTGCAGGTTCTCACCACGTCTGTAGGCACAAGACATATTCCTGACACCCCAGCAGCCATCCTGCGCCCACAGAGGAGTACAGGCAGGAGCTGACACAACTACCAGCCACCACCTCCTCGTCCTTCCCTGCCTGAACTGCCGACCCGGACAGATCTTGGTGTGTGCACAAGAGGGACCACAGCCCCATCCCCACGTACCTCATACAGCAGATGGCAAGGGGGACATAATGTTTTACCAGGGCCTGTGGTGACAGGACCTGGGGAATTGGCTTTAAATAGAAAGAGGAGAGATTTAGATTAGATATTAAGAAGAAATTCTTCACTGTGAGGGTGGTAGAGCACTGGTTCAGGTTGCCCAGAGAAGCTGTGGATGCCCCACATGGAAGAGTTCATGGCCAGGCTGGATATGGCTTTGAGCAACTTGGTCTAGTGGGAGGTGTATCTTGTCTGTAGCCTGTCACGGACTAAGTGAGCTTTCAACCAACCCATTCTACAATCCTATGTACTTTCACTTGCATTTTCAGCCAGGAGCTGAGTGGGTGCTATCCTGAACACTACAGATTGCACAAGGAAATAGTGATACTACTGCAAAGGGTTTTACTTCATAGCTATCCCAGTGATGACGGCACTGACTCAACTGGGTGGCAGAAAGCATCTGCAAGGCTCACAAGACCAGGAAAGGAGCGTGCCCAGGCACCTGAGCACTTGGGTACCAGGTTCCTGTGACTCAGCTGGCAGCATTAGCCATCAAAAAAATATGTTGGAGCCACTTTCTATGAGATATGTGTCTGCTGGCTTGATTGCTCTTATCAGAAAACAGGTTAATTGAAATAAATAATTGTGCTATTGTATTTATAGCTGCATTCCCAATGCAATTGCAACAGGCAGGTCAGTATCCCACAGGAGCTGGTGGGAGGAAAGACACCGAGATGAGCTCAGTTGTTTGGAGCACAGTGCTAATAATGCCAAGGTTGCAAGTTGGATCCTTGTGTGGGCCATTCACTTTACAGTTGGACTTCATGATCCTTGTGGGTCCCTTCCAACTCAGAATATTCTGTGATTCTGTGAAAGGCAGGCAGACAGAAGCATGCTGCTAGTCAGGTGGACAGGAGTAGCACAGCTTCTTGGCAAGAGTCTTGCAGCAAAAGGCTTCACCCTGTCCAGGAGCTGTATCTGGCTTGCCAGAGCCCCCACCCTCCTAGATCAGGGCATGGATGTTTTTGCATCCCTCTGGCACCCTGAAAAATCTCCAACCCTGATCCACCAGCAAATTTGTGCAGGAACAATTATTGTCCCATTCTTGCTGTGCTGTCCTGTACCCTCCCCGTGGGCAACATCAGAGGGTTTCACAAAGCCTTTCATGTTTATCTCCAGACTTCAAAGAAGCACTCAGTTCTGTGAGTCAGTCCCACTGAAGTCATTCCCCTAGAGAGGTAGGGGGTGCTGAAGGGAGCTGTAGAGAGATGGCCTAAAGACTTCCTGTCTTCCCACTGCTCTGCTGCTCCCCTGGATATAGAAGGATATTCCACATGTGCTCCCTCATTTAATGCACCTCTTCTCTCTTTCCTCTTGCCAGTTGCAGTTTTTTCCCAAGAAGAAGGCCTCTCCAAGCTCCCAGCAGCAAGAGCCTTTCTTGGAGAAGACGTAAGTGAGGTGACTAAGGGAACCCAGCAAGTACCTGGACTGAGCAGACAGGCCCTAGTGCTTGCATGCTGTTTCTCCAAGTTATTCTGCAATCCCCACCAGAAACAACCCCAGAGGCCCACGACTGCCTCTCACAGCACCCACACCAGCAGAGCCAGCTGCTCCTTCCCTTCCCACTCCCCTTCCAAGCAGCCGCACATGGACGAGCACTCCTACACCCTTTGTACTATTTAGTGTGGCACAGCAAGAAGAGGAGGAGAACAAAGGACAACTCTGAACCAGTCACTGAACTGGATGAACCTTTGCTCTGTAGGGATCTCACATCACGACCAATTCCAGGCTCTTGCAGACCTGCAGGGAAAATGCTGTGTGTGCAATGTGCTGGGGCTCTGATTCCTTACACACCCCAGGAGCTCCTGAACTTTGCTGGAGGCAGCAGGTGCCACAGCTAGGTTGGGCCTTTGGAAATGAGATCTTTTACCATTAGACTGTATCTAAAAGGAAGTTGGCCTATATCTGAGGACAGCAGGCCGAGGAGGGACAGACAAAATTACATTTGTGCTCAACCCGACCTACTAAATCAAACGAAATTACATTTGTGCTCAACCTGACCTACTAAATCAAACAGCCCAGTGTGAGTGTTGCAATGTAACACCTTTGCTTCCTACAGACTTGGATTTAGAAAAAAAAAGCATTTTGGAAACCTTCCTATAGGTCTTACTGAATCTTTTACTTATCTCTGCTTTAAAATAAATGTGCTGCTTTAGGCAGCCCAGGCTGGGTCTGGCTCTGTCTTTGGGGAAATTCTGGTTGACCCTCTGGAAGGGCACATTAGCATTGCCCTGTCTGCCAGGGACATGAACATGTCCAGGTAAGAGCTTGGCTACTGAATCCTGGGCAGCTGGGACCATGGGGCCATCTCCCACAGGGGAGATGCCAAACAGATCCCCCCATGGCTGTCCCCAGCTGCCCAGCACTGAGCTCCTCAGGGCTTCTGTGGCTGCAGGCAGCACCTCCTGCCCTCTCACAGGCACTCATTGCTGCACCTCCAGGTCTCTCACTCTATAATTATGTCTCTCACATTATATACCTGAAATGAGAATGTTTTGGGTGAGGGGAGAATAATTCACTGGAAGGTCTGGTAAGTGACTGAGGCACTTGTAATGCACACTTCCATCATCTCTCCCTTTTTATCTCTCATCCCCCACTGGAATTAAATACACTCCATGGTAGTATAGACAGAGAAGGGAAGAGATTCTAAAACCCAGAGTCTTGCCATCTGAGAGGGAGCTGCATTGACCAAGCCAGCAGAAAATGCTGCAGAGAGCAAGGGACTCTGAGACGGAGGCCTTCTTCATGTCCAACTCCGGGGACTTTTAATCTCATTCCAGATCAAGCATATCTCCGTTCAAGTTTCAGTATCACTGTTAGGACTGCTTGCAAGCAGGTTTTAGCATTTTCAGTGCAACCTGATTCTCAGAGAGGCCCTAACTAACTTGGGAAAACTCGGCTGGCAGCTGCTGTGCTATCCATACACCCACTGCTCATTGCAGCTACATGTACACCCACTGCTCATCACAGCCCAGAGCCCTCTTCCCACTTTCTTTCTAGTATTACTACCTTGAATAATAGAATCATCTTTAGGGTCTACCAATTTGAAAAACATCCATTAATTATCCAAGAGACTGGTTAACCACATGGAACTGAGCCATCATGATGCCAGTGTGCCTCTCTGCTAGGGAGACTGTTACCTTGCTGCCCAGAGACTTTCTAAAGGCACTTGCCAGTGGAACAGGTGATATTTTTCAGAGTTAAAGAAGAGGGGGATGGTCTGTTTTGCTAACAGCAAGCAGCATGCAATCCCCAGCTGCCTGGGGAGAGGGGAAGAGCCCCAGTCCCCACTCTCTACTCGCCAGGTCCCCCTCCTTGCTGCTGATGACAGCAAGCTGAGAGACCACTTGCCTTTCCCTTGCCTTGTCAGACATACTGGAGGGGCTGACACAAGCACTGTCCCCAGGACGGCTGGAGGGTGTGCCAGGAGGGATCCTCAGAGATGGAGAGTGAGGATTTGCGACTGAAACTCCAAGTCACTGCCTACTCCAGACAAGCAAACTGCAGCAGAGTGGGTGAATAATTCTTATTAAGTGGAAAGATGTTCACAACGCAACCACAAAACCCTTTCCATGGGTTTATCATCAGCTCTAAAAATAAGCTGCTGCCTACTCAAGTTCTTTCTTGCTTTTGATGACAGATGAAATACTTGCGGGACTTCAATACCTGTGTCTGGCCTCAAAGCAGCAAGGGCTATTTAAGGGCTTAGAGGAGCACCTACAGAAATGCAAACGCCGCCAAGCTCGGTGGATTCAGCAGAGCCGGCTCTGGCTTTGTGCAGAGCCTTAGGGCTGCCCTAAGGCGGGCGCGCCGCTCCCAGCCGAGGTATCCTATTTAAATTTCAAGGACATTGTCCACAGCAGAGGGCTTGGGCAACAAGCCAGTGGCAAACTCCTGGGGTATTTGTTTATACCAAGAATATGCCCTAGTTTAGGATGTTTCTAAGAGAACTGCACACCAGATAAGCGCTGCAAGGCACATTGACCAGAACTAAGGCCCTAGCACTGATACTGGGGTTAATACCTTCCTATCATCCACGGAATTAAAACATCCTGCCAATTCTTAACCATACCCCACCTCTGGCCAGACTCCCTGTGCCGAGCTTTGAGGGCCCCTAAAGGAAACTTCTAATGTAGTGAAGGACTATAAAGAGTAAGGAAAAATGAGCCCTGATGTGTGTTTCGATAGAGATATTGGAAGAAGAAGAATTTTTAAAATGGAAAATACAAACTAAGATGGAAAAAAAGAGAAGAGATTCAGCCTAGAAAAATGCATAGTCCCCTTGGTAAGGGGGCGGTGCTGTTATAAAAACCTGAACTATCTGAGAAGCTTGGGGGGGGGGCAGTGGTGTGAAGGAGACTCCCTGGGACTTGGGCAAAGTCACTGACACTTGGCAGGGAGCTTTCTTTCCATCTTCAGCTCTCAGAGATGGTTTTCACTCCTCAAGAGTAAAAATACCTCAAGAAAATCTGTTATGAAACGTTTAAAAGAGACAACTAATAGAAACAATAATTTCTGTTTTCTCTTTTACCTATCCAACACCAAACATGAAGCTTGGAGAAACTTGATGGCCTTTGAGACTCCTGAGTCTGGCATGGGTTTGGTTCAGAAGCTGCTGGAGAAAGAGCATGGGGGGAAGGCTGTGGGTAAGGCAGAAAACTGGGGGAAAGCTTTTTCACAGGATGGTCTCTCAGATGAGGAAAGCTGCCCTGCAGCAAGGAGGAGTCATCGGCTGTGGAGGGTGAGGAGAGGATCCTGTGGAGCCCACTGGGGCAGCAGCTGGAACCCCAGCACTTCACTAGGGGCTGAGACCACAAACCCACTCCTCTCTGAAGCTAAAGCAACCCATCTGTTTGTCTCATCAGACTCCCGGGTTCAGCACCTCCAGCCAGGTGTATGCCACTGCTGATCTGGATTTTACCATTACTTCTATGGTAAATGTCAGGTGAAGAAGTAAACAACTTCACCTCTAGTTTCCCAGCCTTTAAAGCTCTGGGAAATGTCCTTCTGCCTCAGGGCGTTGCTGGCTGCAGAAGTGACAAGGGGTCCTGAGCCACTGGCAGTGCACGAGGGAACCACAGGCAAGGATGATGAACAGCCATAC
>NW_008237436.1:6090107-6101698 GCF_000691975.1 Corvus brachyrhynchos | reverse complement strand
AATGCCAGCTATCAGGGTTTTCATCCTAAATTCCATTTAGGGACTTTTGATCCAGTGTGAATCAAGCATGGAACCTTTCCTGCCATTCATTGTTAGGTCTCTCCCAGGCTGGAAGACTCAATTAGCCAGGACAAGCTGTTGTCTTGGGGAGCCACTGGCTGGCAGGGAGGGTCCAGCACAGCAGCAGCCAAGGACCAAAAGCCTCCTGGGCATCACCAGCACCTCAAGGACAGACTTCACATGCTGGATGGCTTCGGTGCCACCTAAGACCTCTACACAGCCCTGCATTTGGGGTGTGTGCTTTCCTTTTGGAAACAGAGTAGATGAGAATGTGATCTAGAAACGTGAGGATTTTCTAAAGAAGAGCAGTCACTTACCCTTCCTCCAAGATCTCAGCAATAAATACAGTGTGCAACCTTTACAACATGGCCTGCCAAAAAGAGTTTACAGGGCTCCCCTGAGACGGAAGACAGGGATGGGGAGAAGAATGAAGCCCCCATTTTCCAAGGGGAAATGTTTCGTTATCTAGACCTACTACACCATTTGGACACAAGTCTATGGGGCTGTACAGGATTCATCCAAGGGTACTGAGTGACCTGGCTCAGGTGCTCATTGAGCCACTTTCCATCAGAGGGTAGGTTTAAATTAAAGAATTTAATTTAGGAAGAAATTCTTTACTGTGAAAGTGGTGAGGCACTGGAACAGATTGCCCAGGGAGGTGGATGCCCCATCTCCAGAAGTGTTCAAAGCCCAGGCTGGATGAACTTTGGAGCAATCCGGTGTAGTGCAAGGTGTCCCTACCCATGGCAGGGAGGTTAAAACTAGATGATGTTCATGATCCCTTCCAACCCAATTCATTGTACAGTTCCGTGATTAACCAGCAGTCCTGGCTCACTGGGGATGTTCCAGTTGACTGGAGGTCAGCATTCAGGGAACTACAGGCCTGCCAGCCTGCCCTTGGTGCCAGAGAAGGTCATGGAGCAGGTCCTGCTGAGTGACATCACGCAGCACGTGCAGGACAACGAGGGGACCAAGCCCAGCCAGCATGGGCTTGTGAAAGGCAGGTCCAGCTCTTCCAACCTGATCTCCTTCTGTGACAAGGTGACAGGCATAGTGGATGAGGAAGAGGCTGTGCATGTTGTCTGCCTGGACTTTAGTAAGGCATTTGACGCTGTTTCCCACAGCATTCTCCTGGAGAAACGGGGATGGCTTGGCTGTGTGCACAAAAGGCTATTAAAGATAGGACCAATGTCCAACATCTTCATCCCACCTACAAATTAGAAAGTGCAGTCTGCTTGTCTCTGCTTGAATTAATACAAGGTAATTAGCATATCCCTTCAGTAACACTGCACAAGCACCAGCTGGAGGGATAAATTACAGCTCGGGAGCTGCTTTCCCAACCAAACAAGCCATGGCAGGCACACGGCACAGGCTGGGGCTGGATTCTAGCCAAGCAAGGAAGTGGCACTACTGCTAGTGGCTGTGGGGAAATAACAAGTGCAATTTTCTGTAGCTGTTTATAAAAAAGCAATATATTTTTTAGTTTCAATAATTGGAATGAGCCCTCTTGACTTTGCCAGAGACTGTTGGATGTGTAACAGCTTAAAGGGAATGGGTTTTGCCATAACTTCTTGTGATTATAACCGAATGTCACTTTATTTATTCATCAAGGGGGAATTGGGAGGGGAGAAACACCACATTTTGAATTATCACTCGAGATAAGAGGTGCTGACAACTGTGCTCAGGTTTTTAGTGCCTAATTAGCAGCATGCTGGAACTGCACCTCCTCTCATTACTCCTGATTACAGCCTCACTATGTTTTGTAAAAAAATAGTGCAATGTTTATAAAACACTTCTCCCAGAGTTTGTGTCTAAAGGTTTTTGTCTCACTGGACTTATCCTGTATAAACTGTGGAAATAGCCTGGTCGCTCTACAATTTCAGGATAACACAGTAACTCACTGGGAGATACAAATAAATGGATACAAGCAGTGCAAACTTAAAATTAGAAAATGAGAAAAAATAGGATATTATTAGCAGCAGACACAGTACCTCAGATGATTTACAGGTGTTCCAAGGATAAATTCTTCTTAGGAAGGAGATCATGAAGTTAAGTCATCTTTCCAATGCTTCTCATTTACAAATTACAAAATCTTAAGCAGATCCCTTATGTTACTCATAAATGAAGAAAAAGGTATTGTGACTTTGCTAGGAAAATGAAGCTGACATGGCTGCCCAAGCCAAAGTGCAGATACGGATGAGGAGCAGACCTCCGACAGGTAGGAGACCTTGGAACTGAAGTGTGTAGCTTTGTATAGTACAACAAAAGCACAGCACAGGAGAGAGTTTCCAGGCTGAAAACTGAGTAAGTGGTAATGTCTCCTCTGGCAAGCAGCATTGCCCAGTCTCTGGCAAAGGTTAATCCCATGTTACGTGGACTACCTTGAGCCTGTGAATCTGCAGCTCTCAAAAGGTAGAACTCATGAGTCACAAACTGAATTCTGGGGTTGGGGGCTAGGTTTGAATCTGCAGAAGTATCCTGCTGCTGAGCCCCGGCAGGGAGAGGCCAAGAACTTCCAGTCTGAATGCAAAGGAGGCAAGTCTCAGATCCACCCCAGAGGAGAGGGGAGAGAGTAAGAGGAGAGCAGGACTGGAGCTGGTGGGATGAGTTAGGCTGGGAGTTGACACTGAGGAAGGCAGAGGGAGGAACAGAAAGCAGAATCGTGTGTATGCAGACATCTGCCTTGAGAGGCAGATAGAGTTCAGAGGTGGGGAGCAGGTCAGATGGAAAATGAGACTTACAAAGAAATTTGGAGCTCAGGGACAGTGGGGTGAAGGCAAACATGGGGCAGGAGAGATTAGTCATATGGGGGAGGAGGAAATGGCTGGTTCAAACTGACCATATACGAGGTCACACAAAAATCCTGAAGGCAGCTGAACGGAAGGGTACTGAGCTGCAAGAGGTAACCTCGTAAGGAAGCCAGCAAGAGGCACCTTACATGTGGAGACATGTACCACTTAGAGGTGTCCCCCAGGAGCAGCAGGGTGAAATTTATAGCTCTGTGATACACAAGGTGTCACATGAAATAATAATAGGTCTTTGATTTTAAAACATGGAAGATGAAAGTCAGGCTATTCTCTGTGGTACACAGTGGGAGGATGACTGATCATCATCATAAACTAAAGAGAGAGAAGTTCAGACTTGCAAGGAGAAACTTCCACAGCAAGTGCAGTCAAGCAGTGACAAAGGTTGCCCAGAGAGGCTATAGCATTTCTGTCTTGGGCATTTTCAAGACCAAAATGGACAAAGACCTGAGCAACCTAGCATGACCACAGACACTGAACACAGATTTGGGAAGCAAATAGCTCCTGCTCTTTCACTAACAAATTTTAATTCACCACACTTGAAAGCAAACAAGAGGATGGCATTGGGAGACAATTCCAAAAACTTGCTATGGGCAGACATGAAAAAGGAGAGTTAAGTGGGAAACAATCTCCTCCAGCCTGGGGAGTCAGAAGATCATTGCAAGGTCACCTGTTTTCTTCAAGTCTCTGTGAAGCTCCCTTGCTATCTCATATGATTAATTTTTTTATTTACCAAAGTCTTCAGAAGTTAACCATCTTATCTCTTGCTCTATTAGCTCAAATCACAGGTTTTTGTACATATCCAAAGTTTTCAGCCCTTCTAGATACTGATAAATTATCAGCAAAATAAACCATCTCTGCTTATCCCTGTTGTCTTTCAGTGAATCCAGAAAGCTACAAAGTCAAGCATGCAAAGGGTAGAAGTGGGAGGAAGGGGGTCTCAATCCAGCCTCTTAGTGTGTGCATGTTATCAGGCTTATCAAATGTTTAGGCTGAACCCACCATATCTTGTGGAGAACTTAAACAAGCACAGCAGACTCAAGATATTTATGTTGTCTGAAACCCTCATGACTATTCCTTAGTGCTCCTGAAATCTGGACTCCCCATAAACCCACACGATGAGTTGGTAGGCAAGCGAATGGATCACTGTCTTCACTCTGCAGCTGTTTTGCCAAAAAACTGGTGAATTACATTCCAAAAAACATTTCAGTTTTCACAAATCATCGATTTCTAACAAAATTTTCTTTGCTGGAGAATTCCTACCCAGTTATAGCTCAGAAGCCACAAGTGCACAAACACAACAGGAACGGACCCTCTTCAGAAAGTGCCGTACCCAATTAGTGGATTTTACCCTGGCCCTCGGTGGTTTGGTGATCTCCAATCCATCGAGAATCAGTGAGAGATGGATGGGCTTTGAAGAAGTTGAGACATATTCTGCTGGTGCTCTGAAGACCAGGAATAGCACAGTGGATCTGAGCCAGTATCCTACTGAAAGCTAGCACAGGGCTGAGCACGCTGAGATGTTATGTTTACTGTCACAAGTGCTGCTCGGTAGGTGGCCCACTGCATGCTCAACAAGCTGGAACTCCTTCTATGCTCCCTTCTGCAGTCCCACTGTTTGCCCAAGCAAATTTCTGGATTTTATTTTGATGTGGAAAGAGAAACATGTTTCAATAGAACCAGATTCCCGTTTCTCAGAAAGCTGCTCTTGCAGCCCTGCTTTTAAAAGCACTTATTACTGACATGAATGTAATTGCTTTTCCTCACAACATTATTATTCCCTAATAATCAGTCATCAGCAAAATTCCTGGTGACATTGAGTATTTAGTACATATACATGGCACTGCCTTGGCAGGACTGGTTTAATGTGTTTGAATTCTGCAGTAGGTGCAATGCTTGTCCTTCCACAAGAGAGCCAGAGCAAGTCCTGGAGCCCAGGTCACCGGGCATCCTGGTGGGACCATTGCTCTTCTCAGTCATAACCACAGTATTTCAGTCTGCCGTGTTCTTCAGCAAGATGGGGCAACACTAGTGGCTGTTTCTATAATCCACAGTGGCCACTATTCCTTGTGGTTTACCAGTCCTAATTCAGCAACAGGAACATCAGATTTAGGTTTTAATCTCAGGGCACAGCAGAGACATAAGGGTAGGCACATACATACCTCCAGCAACCAAAACATGTCTTACAAAACAAAAAATCCAAACCCTTCAGTCAGCTGGCCATTCTATAGCTTGGAATTGCACTTTATTAGTCACCATCATCATCAATGTTTATTCCAGTATTTTATGAAAGATCTACAAACATGTCTCGGTTTTTGAGACAAAATTTCAGGAGAAAACACTCCTGTGTCTCCTCTGAAGGGAAAAGGGCCCCCCCTTTTCCTCCATCAATGAGACAAATGGGTCACAAGAAGTGAAAGTGGGAAAAAGAATCCAAACTGTTTATTAACACACGAACAAAACAGGGTAGAACAGGATAAAAAACTCCCTCAAAATACAACAAATTCCCAGAGAGGTAACAGACACCTGGGCTCAGACCAGCTGGGGCCACCCCACGAGCCCATCGGCGCCATCCCCATAGGCTCCCTGGACCAGTGAGGAGGGAAGGGAGGCAGTGAGGCAAGGGGAACGAAAGAGGAAAAAAGAACAAGAAAAAAAACCCAACAGAACCTTTTCCCAGCTAGCTGGAACACAAAGAAAACCCAGAAAAACAGCACAGTGCTCCTGGCTCACTCCGTCCCGAGCCCTGCCCAGACCCTGGAGCCCTTGGGCTGAACCGTTCAACGCCCCCTCGGGTCCGTGGCTCCGGCCCCACCCCCGGGTCCATCCTAAAGGCACAGCGTCCTTGGGCATTGAGCGGATGGTTGAGGAATAAAGTGGCTTCATAACATCACCCCAGGACATTCCACCCCTTATCGGGCAGGTCCCTTGACCTTGCTCTTCTTGATGGCAAAACCAGCTTGCAGGAGAATTTGAATTATTCTCTCTCCTTTCTCAAACACTTCGGTTGCGGTGTTCCCCCACACAATGATGTCATCAATGTACTGCAGATGTTCTGGAGCCTCACTCTTTTCTAGTGCAGTCTGGATCAGTCCATGACAGATGGTGGGACTGTGCTTCCACCCCTGGGGCAGTCGGTTCCAGGTGTACTGCACGCCCCTCCAGGTGAAGGCAAACTGAGGCCTGCACTCTGCTGCCAGAGGAATGGAGAAGAATGCATTGGCAATGTCAATAGTGGCGTACCACTTTGCTGCTTTGGACTCCAGCTCGTACTGGAGCTCCAACATGTCTGGCACGGCAGCGCTCAGCGGTGGAGTCACTTCATTCAGGGCACGATAGTCCACAGTCAATCTCCATTCCCCGTCAGACTTGCGCACAGGCCAGATGGGGCTGTTGAAGGCTGAATGGGTCTTGCTGCCCACCCCTTGACTCTCCAGCTCGCGGATCATCTTGTGGATGGGGATCACAGCATCTCGATTTGTCCGATACTGCCGGCGGTGCACTCTCGAGGTGGCAATTGGCACTCGTTGCTCTTCCACTTTCAGGAGCCCAACTGCAGAAGGATTCTCAGATAGTCCAGGCAGGGTGTTCAATTGCCTAATGCCCTCTGCCTCCACAGCAGCTATTCCAAAGGCCCACCTGAGTCCCTTCAGGTCTTTGAAATACCCGCTCCAGACGAAGTCTATGCCCAGAATACACGGGGCCTCTGGGCCAGTCACAACAGGAAGTTTCTTCCACTCTTTTCCGGTCAGGCTCACATCAGCTTCAAGCAGGGTCAGCTGCTGCGATCCCCCTGTCACTCCAGAAATAGAAACTGGTTCTGCCCCCACATGTCTTGATGGTGCACTGTGCACCCCTGTCAACCAAGGCTTTGTATTTTTGTGGTTCTGATGTGCCAGGTGATCAGACCCACACTGTCCAAAAGATGCAATTCTCCCTGGCCTCTACCTGGCTAGAGGCAGGGCCCCTCTAGTCCCGGTTATCATTCAAAACTTGGGCTACTTCCCTTCTGGTGGAACTCCCTCTCAGCATTACCATCCTTCAATTCATCACCCATGATGCCAGGACAGAAGTTGGTTTTCCATCCCACTTCATGTCTTCCCCACTGTCATACAGGAGGAACCATAGTTCAGCTCTTGGGGTGTACCCTCTCTCCCTAGCCGTGGGATGTCTGCTTCTGGTGACAGGGCCTCTGGTCTGCATTGATGCAATTTGGAGGAGGCCCTCTTTCAGCTCCTTCCTGAGTTTCTGATGAGTCTTGTCCATCCTATCTTCCATCTTCTGTATGGGCTCTGACAGACTCTTTTCCACAGCTGCAATTCTTGCTTGTGTTGGGCCGTGCACAGTGTCTGCATACGCCCAGAGCCTCCTCACCATAGGACTCACTGTCTCATCCCTGTCATTCCATGTCATCATTGCCAAAGCAGGGGTGTATTCTGGTGGCGCATATTGGGCAAGTTTCAGCCACACCACTGGTGTGCATTTTACCATGTCAGGGCTCCTAATTGCTTGGTCATCTGAGAATATGATCTCTATCACTGCCAGTTCTCTCAGGCATTGAATCCCTTGTTCCATGGTTTTCCAGGGGTTTAGCTGCAGCTGGAGATCTTTCCAGCACGGGTATCTTTCCTTTACACTTCTTAAGAGCCGTGTCCAGAGACTGAGAGCTTCAGGCCCCCTTGTCATCCCTTGGTCGATTCTTAGATCACGTGACAGGGATCCCAAATGCCTCACTCCAGTGCCATCCAGAATTGTACCATTGCCTGCAGCATCCCAGATTCAGACCATCCAACTTAATACAGTTTCATTGGGCTGTCGGGTGTAATCCTTCCTCAGGGTACAAAGGCTTTCTATGGACAGGGACTCAGTGATGATTTCAGGTTCCAATTCCTCTGCTGGCTGTCCATCATCATCCACTGGGCGAATGGATTTGGCTTTGTGTTTCTTTCTCTGGACAGGGGCAATTGTTATTGGTTTAGGCTCCCCATCTGCTTTAGCTGCAGCTGGAGTGATTGGGGTGTATGCTGGCTTTTTCTCCTGCTCCTCTGGCTGTATCTTCTGCCCTGCAGTATCCAGCAGCATGTGGCAAGCGTTAGCCAGGACCCAGTACATGGCAATGAGCTTTTTCTTTTCATCAGCATTGTTACTGCAGTTTTCCTTCAGATACTTCCCCACCTCAGCTGGATTCTGAATTTGTTCAGGGGGAAAGTTCCAGGCTACTGGGTCAGAAAACTGCTTCAGGGTCTGGCCTATGTCCTCCTATACCCCACACCACTTAGGATTTTCCACAACTGGGGCAGGTGTCTGGGCAACCCCTCTGGAAATCTCAGCCCTTATTTTAGACAAGCTGGAGACCACATAGAGAAACCCTGCTAGATAAAATAAGAAAATGGTACCTTTAACATCCAGGGGAAACTGGACACTTTCAAAAGGTGACGTGCCAGATCTGAAGGGGAAGAAGGAGATGAAGGGCTGGGAATTATTATCCCCTGCTTTTCCCCTAACAAACTAGGTGTAATTGCTAATACATTCCAAAAGGAAACGACGAAGGTTAGAAAGGAAAAACAACATGACATACACATTCTCAATGGTTTCCATTACATCAGCCAAACTTTCATGAATCACTACTACCAGGCATATTAAAATGGCAGTCCTGATTCTTATTCCTGACTTATAAAAGGTGTAAGCCAGGGAACCCGACTGCCCATAGCTGTGGACATGTACTTATGGTTAGGTTCCACAGAAAAATTATTAAATCAAACAGCATGGTCTTACTGCTGTACCTCAATATGAAGTGCTTCAAACCAAATTGTTGTTTTTTTCCCACTTTCACGGGCACCAACTGTATGTCTTGGTTTTTGAGGCAAAACTTCAGGAGGAAACACTCCAGAGTGAGTGTTTGACAGAACGGCATGTACATGTCACATAACTGTGTCATTTAGTCTATTACATGTTCTAGGAGGGGGCTGTTCTTCTCAAATAGCTGTATGATCAAAACAAAAGAAAACTTCAGGTCAACAGTATAAGAAAACAGACTAAGCATAATTTTCTGAGGCTTATTAATTCAGCTTTGAAGATTTAAAATTCTATATGGGATAAGTCAGCTATTACTGACATGTGAATGGAATAATTATAACTATGTTTGGCTGCATACTTCACTCAGTTTTAGGCTGAAATTCATTCATTTGAATTTTAACGGCATCCAAACTTACTGCGAATGTTTTCTCCAAGCCCCAAATGGTATCTGAATGAGACAAAGCTCTGGAGAAAGAATAGTTCAATTAACTGAGCGCAGTAAAGTTATGAGCAAAGACTGCTTTCAAAAGAGTTTTTGAAAATTCTGCTTTTTCACACATAGCATGTGAAAGCTTCACTGTTGATGTTAGCCTTTTTGTACGAACAGCATTAATCATCCATAAATGAGAGCCTTTGCTCGCACAGGTTTGAACATGCCACACTCAGGACACCCCTAACGCTTTGACCATTGCTATTACCAGCTCCAGTGATTTTAAGAAAACAAGGATTTTATAATGTAAAAAGTTTCAATCCTGTGGCCCTGTAGATTTTCATCACCATCCACGAGATGGAATTTTTACCTTATGTGAACTTAAAATTTCTATTAATACATCAGGCCAAAATTGCCAACTCTGTATAAAAAGTTAGGCTTCCAACTCCGTATTAGGCATCCACATTGCAATGACCTTTCCAAAGACACTGAGATTATGTAGCTCCTTTTCATTTTAGGGGGGTTTTTACCGTTGACACTGAAGAAATATTCAGAAGACAAGCAGGATTTTAAATCATATTGAAATGATTAGTTTCAGGCACTTTCATTTCAGCAGTTTTTGTCTTCAAATATGTAGCCTGGTTTCCTGTATAAAAGTAGCAGTTTGAAAACATCCACGTTTAGATACTGCACTTTAGGCATTTGCATGTCTACATTCAGCTTACGTTTGTATGAATATGTCAAAACGTTTTTTTTAATTCCTCCTCACACTTTAGGAGAAACATTCAAAAACTGTCAGATTTGTGGAAAAAACCCCTCAAGTCGACCATTAGCAAGAAATCAGTGATTTACATATAATTATCTAGACATCCACAACAGAGCAATCAGCCAAAGAAATGGAGCGCTAATGTGACAGCTGAATCCTAATCTCCACATCTTCCTTAATATAATTTAAAAAATAACAGCAACAATGGAAAACCAGCCTTGATACGAGAAGACTTGGAACTTTAATTCACCGAATTTAATCATCTGTAAGAAGGATTCCAGTAAATCATTAATCACAAAGCATCAAAATAATTTTCAATGAAAAACATCTCAAGCCTCCAAAATTACTGTAGACCTTGCCAGCAGAATGCAAAAAATGCTTCACTGCTTTTCATTTCACCAGAAAAGGTAAGTCATCTGCACTGAATCAGCCTATCAGGTAATACTCAGAGAGAGATGTTGCTTTTAGAGGGTCCATATGCTCATAGGGAGCACTTGAAAGGTTTGCTCTCTCAGACATTCAATGCCACAAACTTTCATCACTCCTTGCTTCCATATGAATTATGCCTTTGCACTACATGATATTGTCCTCATCAACAAAAGTATTTGAAATACGTAACTCCTTTTAAATTTAATGATTAACCTTCCTGCCTATTGACCCCTACAATCTTACCCAAACCTTGAGGGAACTAAACAAAAAACACAGTTCTGCTCTTAGTACTTTGGTAAACAGCCACGAAACATCAGGAAATGTTTTCTATGCATGCCCAGCCAGGAATGGAAATTGGAGTCGGATCATGGTTTAATGAGATTATCGCCACAAGCAGATGTTAAAGTGCCCCTCAGTTAAAAACTGCCAAACAGAGCAAGTTAGAACAAGATGTCTTGACTATGAAAACCACCGCGCATATGCTAAGCCCTTGAAGCTGCTGTGCCTGTTGCACACAAGAGGAAGAGCAGGGGACCAGCTTATGCAGCCTTCTACCCGGTCTCACCACTAATTTTGCAAGGAGTGTTTTATAAGATGGAATTTTTATCGCACTTCATGTAGGTGGCTGCAACACTAGAATACCACAGGACAAGTGGCAGGCAGGCCAAGTCTCCTCCTGAGATTTGTGGCAGCTGCTTGAAACACATTTTCTTGATGGAAAACACTGAAGTGGGACTGGATTACTCAGGACTCAGCATCCCCATATAAACCCAAGATTTATCTTTTTGTGAGGCGGACACTTGGCAGTTGTGTTCTCACATTCTTCCTTCTCAGTTTCCAAAATAGAAGTTGGCATTTGTGCACTTAGAGACAAATATTGCTGTACTGTCATTATCATCCCAGGTAAAACTTACGGAAGTTTTCAGCTGAACAGACAGCTGTGTCTTCTGACGTGCGTAGAGGTATCCAATGTGCAACACAAGCACCAGGAGATGCCACGTTTTGGACACACACGCTGACAGTGCAGGTCAATAACTGGTGTAATACAGACTGCCCCATCAGCCAGCCTGGTGGGCTGTCACTGTTTTCAGAGATTTCAAGGCTCTGGGGCTTTTTTCATCTCACTCTAATCCTTATTAACAAGCTTTCAGTATGTGATTATTTTTTAAATTTACCAAATTTGTCCAAAAAGCAGCCTTTCACTGCTTCGTATTCTTCGAAAATTTTCTTTACTCACTGAAGCGCAAAACTATCATGCATTCTACTTTTTTAAAATGGCAAAGTTATTTTTCAACATTCCGCCCCC
>NW_008237436.1:6066635-6090088 GCF_000691975.1 Corvus brachyrhynchos | reverse complement strand
TTTTTTTTACCCCCTCCCCCCCCCCCCCCCCCCCAATTATATATTACCTTGCACACAATCCTGTAATGAATAAAGACAAAAGACAGCTTAGGAACTATAGTAATTTTTGTCTCTCTTCTCCTTTGGTAAATTATGAGTTATTCTACATGCAAAATATGGGAAAAAAGAGGCTAACTGGTGTTGGGATATGTATGTGGAACACACTTCTGGATCTCAACCTGTAGTATCTCCCTTTAGTACTCTCCAATTCAGGAAAAGTTACCAGAATTTAAAAAAAAAAAAAAAAAAAAAAAAGAAAGAAAAGAAGGTTCTTGGTGGTTGCTCTGCAAAATTTGGGTCCTGTTAGACTGCACTGGGATTAGCAATTAAAGTGAGACCTCTCTGGCATCTAGCTCCTAACAGGTCTTCTTATAACCTGCTTCTGACAGACCCCCATGTAACACTGCCATGCCATCACATGGTACTCCAAACAAACTCAAAAATAATCTAAAAGGCATCTGCTGCAAAACAAAGATTTCATTTTTCAAATACGTTTCTGATTATGTAGCAGCCTTAGGGAGAAACACTGCATGCCTTTCATAGCCTCCTTAAAAAGAGGAGGAAAAGGGTGCACCAAGGCTGCACTTGTTCAATCCCATGATTCCAATTTTTTTTTATATTGAAGAGTATTTTCACCACAGAGACATGACAATTTAGAAAACAGAAATCATCAGATATTTTCATCTGTGACATACAACTCAGTAATTTACCAAATATTGTCTGAGGCTGTGTGTCGGCAATCTTCCTTGACGTGGAAGATGCAGAGAAGACTGATGTGACATAATATTGGGATAATGAGCCTCCAGAAAGCCAAATAAATGTGCAAGCATGGAAATAGGCAACTCAAGCTGAATGTTGTTAGCACATCCCATGAGAGCCGATCACAGCAGCCACTGCAATGAAGCAACACCCAGTGAAACAGAGTTGAAATACCGTAACAATGCACCTCAGAGCAGCTGATGTACACCAAGCTGTGTTACCATGTGATGACACTCAAATTCAGCTGAGGCTCTAGAGCAGAGGCATCCCTGGATATTGAATCACTCAATAATACAACTTGCTAATAAAATATTTTGAGATCTTCAGTACTTTTTTTTCTAAAATCAGTTACAGAAAATACACAAAGGGGTCCTAAGCGAAGAGTCAGAAAATCTTTGTAGATCAGACCACTAAAAGATTACACTCCATGTGACTCACATATACGCATAAATTGTTTCTGGAGCAGCACTCATTAATACAATCATATCAACCTAAAAATCTGTGTACAGACAGAAATTTCAAATAGATTGAAATAACAAATTAAACACACACACAAAGGCATGAAAAAACCTAGAATGGCAGGATGTTTTGAGTACCCCCTAAACTCTCTGAATACCAGGAATCTGCACTAAATACAGTATTTTGTCTTTTGGGGGAATGCTGCTTTCATATCTATTGCGTTAGTAAATAATTTTAAAGCTACTTCTCTCTATTCCCAGACAGAGTCCTGCTGTGCATTCTCTCTCCTGCATTATATAACCTGTGGAATGCAGATCAAGGACACGACTGATGAGCCCTGTGTAATTAAGGCTCCCTAATGATGCCAACATAGATTCCGTAACAAAGACCTGGGTAAAAAGTACCTTGCTCTTCTCTGAGCCCTTACAATCTCTTATGCAGGCAGCAATCACAAGCCACTACAGAGAAAGAAAGAATAGAATTTATTTGTATTTTTGTTAAGAAACTCAAAGATACTACTCAGTTCATTTCAAAACTGGTGATATCTACAATCTTCCTTATATATCCAACACATTCTTATAGAAGTTACCCAAAGAACATACTTCAACAGAGACCAAAGGAAGTTCATTACTGCCTCACCACACTCTATCACTAAAACTGGAAACAATGGATTTCAGGGATCTCTGTATTTAAGAGATGAAGCCTGTGTTTGTTTGCATGGTAGTTGATTTGCACAGTTCATTTATAGCAATCCATCAGTAGCAAAGCTGCTGCAAAGTGAACCACCCTTGATTACGTAGAATATCAATTCAGTAACAATTGAGTACTTGGAGGCTCACAGCTAAAGAGACAAAGGTATTACACATCTCATGTTATGCTGTGAGAGGCTGGAGGACTTTGAAGCCTTACAAGACCAAAACCATAAATAGTGCATACTGCATTGTCAAGAGGGGAAAAAAGCCCTGAACTTCTAAGATACACAAACTTAAGATCAACCCAGACAAATGTGGGTGGAAAAGTAGAAATCTTCCCGCAGTAAAGCCACTCTTTGGAAAAAAACAATCCATACCTGGATTGTTTAAACTTTTAGAAAAGTCACAAAAGTATCTTCAGTGTAATTCTACAGCCCACAGATAATTAACATGTACTGAAATGTTTTCTTCTCTTAGAGATAAAGCTAACTGAAGAGGTGGTTTCATCTATGAATACAATTTCAAGAAACTGCTCTCAGACAACTTTTAAAAACCCAAACCATGACAAAATGAAAACAAAAAACCCACAAATCCAAACCAACCAACCACCACAAACCCTTTTTGGCATCCTCAGTGGCTGATGCATTTCCAACACTTTCTCAAAGCCCCACTCTCCATCATTCAGACCAAGCTGAATTCTGTCACTGAACAAAGTCAGCAGTTAAACAGAAAAAAAGATGTCACCTTTTTGTGCATATAAGTAGACAAAGCTTTGTGTGTAAGAGAATTCATCCCTGTTCGTTTATAATCCATGTTGTGGAGGTTTTGTATGCTAACTACTGATTTTGAATCAACAGTCTAAGAGTTAGAAAGGTTACAAGGGAAGTTAGGAGGAGTTTATGACATAAATGCACGTATTTAGGGTCTTTCTGATAAGGACAAGTGGAAATTCCTGTAGGAAAAGGTATGAAGAAAAAAAGCTAAATACATTCTGAAGTAACTGAAGATTACACATTTCAAAATTTCATTTAGTTACAAGGATGAGCCTAATAATAAGACAGACTAAACGTGATCATCTTACACCTACAGTTGAGAAACCAGACCAAATAGCACAAGATAATGTTCCTTCAATTTCAGTAAAGGAATTAGGAAAGTAACTAGAAGCTTCAGATACTTCAGGTTTTAAACTTCACAAACATCACCACAAAAGAGAGTAACCAACCAATACAGACTCTCATCTGTACATGATCCAAACAGAGCATATGCAATAGTACTTGTGGAAGCACTGAGACAGACACGGGGAAGAAGCCCTGATGTCCTACCCAGCTCCAAGCTGCTGCTCCAGAAGGATAAAGATCTGTGGATCTGTCAGATCTGTTAATCTGACACTCCTATGCAGATGTCACAGACTGTAGTGGGGGATAAAGAAGAGTGGACTCCAAGTGAAGAAGGATCCCAGATCACACACAGATACTGTAACCAGCTGCAGCTTGTACTTCTGATGCTGCACTCTGGTCCTTTGTCAGTCTCTCTCCCACATTAGTGCTGTAAACACTCCTATTTTTCTCTCCTTCTGTTTTCCCTCCCACAAGGCAACAATCCCAGAAATCCCTTGGGTAACCTGGACTCATATTTTGTGGCAAGGTACAAATTTTTTTTTAAGGGAGAAGTCCAGGAAGAACAGTATTTAAAACTCCCTTCTCTTCTACCCCAGAATCCAAGGATTTACCAAAAAACTCCTCCTAGAGAAGTACACCACCCAAACCATGGCTGCCACCCAATGATTTCCTTAATGCAGCATATTTAAACCACTTCTCCCCCAGGGCTCAGGGCACTTGGCTTAATACAGGAAGTTCCAGATAGGTTTTTTGTTTAAAAACACTGTAAAGCACAAAAGGCAGCTGACTGACCATCTGGGCTCCACAAAGGATACAGTATGTATCTTTAGAGAACATACTTTATTTAATAGAAGTTTTTTTGCTCCAATATACAAAATAAGGGACTGTAATCCCAATTGACATTTACATAGTTACACAGCAAATGAATTCCACCATTTACAACAACTGATAACTTTCCCACACTCCTCACTGTATTACAGTCAAGAAAAAAATCCTATAATGTTTTACATGCCAATCAGTTATATTTCATATTTCTGTCTCTTTTAATTTTTTTTTTAAGTTGCAGTTTCTGACATCAGTTTAATTAAGAACTTACAATTATTTCAGCTGCGCTAAAAGAAAAATGAAATATATAATTTGGAATACTATCTCAAAACCCTTATACAAAATAAAAGTCAGTATCTTATAAAAATACAGAGCAGGAGTAAAACCAGTAAAACAACAGAAATGTTTTAAATTTTGCTACGGTATAAAACATTTATCAACTAGCCTCAGCTTTTAACTACATTAAAACAAAAGAAAAAAAAAGAAAAAAAAGGAGGAAAAAAAAGACCAAATTAACAAAAGGTAATATGACAGTTGTTTTGCAATTCTGTACCTTTAGTATGCAAAGGACTTCATCCTTCTAACATGCACCATTATCCAACTGATTTACCCCTTTAACCCTTTTTCTACTGAAAGCCAAAAAGGAGTTTTAACATTATCTGAATCCTTTCAGAAAAATCCAACCATCTTTTTCTGCATCTCCCACAATATTTAGGCTTTACTTTACAATGCTGGTAGTTTAATCATGATACATAATCTTCTAAAAAAGAATTCTAGCCAAACCAAGACGTTAGAAACTCTGCGTTTTACAAAAGCGATTTGTTACAGTATGACAGTTGCTCAATAGCCCAATTTATTTAGTGACCCTGTTAAAGATTTGTTCAACTGAGTGAATAGGTGAAGTCATTTCCTGAGCTAAAAGATACAGGTAAGTAAATAGTCAGTTATAGCAGCAGACAGGAGACATTCTTTTTAAAAGTTGTAACAGTATCAATAAAATAACCTTAGAAAATTACAGTAATGTAAAAATCACTAGCTGACAAGGGAGCGACAAGGACATCCAAGACCTGATTGCCACAATCTGGAATGCACATCCAATGACCTTCCAGAAATTACATTCAGCTACTGTCAGACAACGTACTCCTAAGTGAAGAATGTCAAATAGTTCACATTTCTTACAGATCAGGTGTTTTGTCAAGATTTAATTCTTAATGCTGTTTCATACCTAAAGCAAGGTAAACTGCTTAGTTTCAAAAATTTCCACTATACAGGACTTAAATATTATTACTTTTGCAGGAATGTGGTATCTTCAGTCTCATGAAATTCCAAACCTATTTCTTCTTATTACTCAGACATAATTTAATGTTTAATGGAAACTGATGTGCTTTTAGGAGAGGAAATAATATTCTTAAAGTTGTTTACTTCGATCCAAATCATTCTAATTTGCCTAGAGTATGAACCATTAACAAATCATCAAAGAACTACAAAGACCAGTATACCACCACTGCATCACCATTTCCTATTATATAAAAGATGATTTAAGTCTTCTTATATAATAGTTAGATCACTTTTTTTCACCCATTAATGAAGAGTCTATTCTAATTTAATTAAAGTACCTTGGTTAGACACCAGTTCCTCCAGAAGGAAATCTCTTCTGTGTTACTAAGTTTTTTCAGATATTGTAGTCGTTGTTTTTGTAATTTGTATTGACTCTCCTTTAACATTTAAACATGATTAGTTTTAATTCAAATTAATATATAAAATTTCCAATACTTGTTAGAATAAAGGACAATACACAAGATCCTAAGCTACAATAATTTATAAATAGAAATAAACTATTGCAAACCAAATCTTTCCCCATACGGAGATTAAAAGCCATAATCTTGACTGATTGTTCCCGATCACACATTATAAATAATGTAAGCTTCTCCACAGAAGCAAAGCATCCTTGCCTCCCTGACACCAGTTTACACCTTCAGTTAAACCACTTCCATCAAGAAGGCAATTGAGTTGGGCCCAGACATAATTTCTTGCTTATATGTTAACCCTCCAAACCTCATTCTTTCAAACTTAAGCACAGGAAACTAACTCCACAGAGAATCCTTTACCTGCTATACACAAAGTCTGTATAAAATACAGATTTCTAACGCTCCTAACTGCACCAGGCTGGCAGTGCAGTGAGAACCTGATTCAAAGGCCACTGAAGTCCATGAAAGGCTTCAATGGGCTCTGAACTAGGACCACAGAGATGGTATTCCCCAAAGGAAAGCTCCTGCAAGAGTGGCTGGTATCTCTCTTTTTGCTTATGGGATGCAGTGGAGATGTGTAGTCAGCATGATACCTGAGCAAATAAAATGAAAAAGATACAAAAGTTTTAGGAACCCCAAACTCTTTACTTAGTTGTGTGCAAACTGTGCTATTGCCCCTACAGCTCCCTGCTCTCCTGCTCTTCAGTGCTTGCTCCATTCCAGGATAGAGAAGATGTGAGACACAAAAATCTCTCTTCACTACAGCTCCCTCTCAGTCTCGAGACTGATAGAAGAGGATGTAACCAGACTCAGAGTTCTTTGAGATGTCTGATGTCAACCCGTAGAATTCTTCAATAGCTTGTGCATCTATTTTCTGTACATAAAACCACAAAAAATTAAAGTAGGAATATCTTGCATAATATACACATAAAATTAAGTTCCACTCTAAAAATTACTGTCAAACCAAATTAACTTTCATATAGTTACATAAAATAGTAAAATCCAAATAAGTCTTAAACTTGTGTTTCAGCTTCCCCTCAGCCATCACCGGCACAGAGGAGAGCAGCTATATATGTCTTACACATAAATTTTTAAATATTGTTGTAAGTATGCACAAATTCCTGTGTATTGTAAGCTAAAAACCCAATTTATCTGTATCATTATTTGTCTTCTGGCCACAGAATAGCTTATTAAACAATGGTGAAAGACAGTGGTCATCAAAAAAGGAGCTTCTTTAAGTATAAAAACCGAAATGCAATTCAAAGTGTTGTACAGTCAGACTGTAAGGCACAGCTCTGCACACACAATTATTGCTCATTTAGACTGGAGATGAAGCCTCTTTTCATTTCTGTCATTCTACTTTAAATAAACATATCCACAAGGGTGGTGCATGTGCTCTGGTTGGGCTTACCTCAACAATATCATCATCAAAAAGCAACCAAAAATCATGACTCTTCACTATTGCAATATAATGTCCTCTGTTAGGGCCACTGCAAAATAAAATTAGGAAAAAACATAAACAATAACACACATATATGTGGAAATGCATTCCATTTAATTGTTTTTTCTTGTAGAAAAGCAATACTTAACAGTAATTAAAATGGCTACCACTACAATATCTGTTTGGATGTGTCTTTTCTTCTTTATTACTCTCTACTTACATCATTTTCATAATGTGGCCTTATTTATTGTGCTAAATAAAGGATTATAATTTCAAATGAGGAATGAGCAGCACAGGTGTTGAAAATATAAATGAAATCTTAAACAGAGACAAAGAAGTGAAATCAAGAAAGCATTCTGGTATTTCATAGAGACAGAACAGATCCCAAACTTTTTCTGATCTTCAGAAAGAAAAAGGGCTGTAGAACTGCAGCTCATCTACAGTCTCAGTCATGAATGTCTTTATCTGGTCCACTGTAAACAAAAACTGAAGTAAACTGGCAGTTTAGGAGTCTCAAGAAGCTCAGCAATGAGGAGGCTCCCAGTCAAAACTGTAACAACGCTCAGCCTCTTCAGTTATGGCAGACAAGAAATTTCACCGCAACTGTGACAGAAAAAAACAACCCAGCAAAACTTTAAGTGTGTCTTACTTGTCATCAGGTTTCAAGTAAGCAAACAGTACAGTTTCTGAAAGAGCCTTACAACTGGAAGTGAAAAACTGAGTGAGAGCAGCTCTGGAGCTGCCCTAAGTGGCTAACAGCACTCACGCAGTTTTTGTGCCTGGATCAGGGAGGGAAGGCTCCCATCCCTGAGGGACATGTCTGAGTACCAGATCACCTACACCATGAAAACAGGGGTCATCTCATGCCATGGCTCTGAGAATAGAGAAGTCCCCAAGAGTGCAGCTTCAATGAAGGAGGCAGAAATGGTCAGAAGAGGACAGAATGGCCAGAAAGAATTTCCCTTAAAATCCAGAAAAAGAGTGTCCCCAGAAAGCTATGGCACAAAGGCTTATTTTCCAGAATTTTCCAATTTGAGATCTATTTATCTTAGCTCTACTCTTTACTCACTGTGAGAACACTGAGTAACTGGAACAAATTGCCAAAAGAGGACGTGAAATCAGCATTCCTAGTTATGAAACTGGGACCTGTGCAACCTAATCTAATATCAAAGTTACCCTGCTTTGAGATTTAAATATTTGACCTCACAATATATATTATTCTGTGATTTTAGATGTCAAATTGTAATTTTCACCTTTGGGGCTTTTATCTACCCAATAAGCAGTTTGTAGAACAACATGATTTTAAGCCTTGCTTGTAGAGTATAGCAAAATCAAATACGAATCTAACAGTCCTATTTTGAAGGCGATGAAACAAAGTAATCAACAAAATTCATAATATATGGATATATTTCAGAAAATGTTACTCAAGCCTTAAGAAAAAAACCCCACACCCTAAAGGAAATGCTTTATACAGTAATCTTTCTAGAATGCTTTCCTTCCAAAGAAAGCTTTTTTCTCAGAAAATGTTTAAATGTTTTTAAATGTTATTATTGTTACATGATACTCTGCACTTCGTGGTTTGTTGTTTTTTTTGTTTTTTTGTTTTTTTTTTTTAACATAGTTAAGTTCATAAAAAGATTTTTAATGTGAAATACAGTTACTACTTTTCACAATGATCTGTCACAGTAACAAAGCTGTAATTTCTGCCAGGACTGGTAGTTTCTCCCCACAACACTTTTTTTCCTAAAAAGCTTTTATTTTAAGGGGGTCTTTAAATGCCATTGATTTATATGATACTGGATGCTTTGTGTTGTTCTTTTAAACACAGTTATGCTTATACAAAAATCCCTTGCCTGAAAGAGAGTTATTACCTTCCACAATGAACTACCACAGCAACAAGGTCATACATTCTGTCAGGATTGGTGGCATCTCCTGAGGTGTTAAACAAACGAAGCTCTAAAGGGAAAACTACTCTATAAGAGAGTTTTGTGTATCGATGCAGCTGATCCATGTATTTAAATCTCTTCAAATGGAGAGCTAGAATCATAGGCAGCTTTTTTACTTTCATCCTGAAAAAAGGAACAAAACCAAAAAACCAGCAGTATTTCCAATATTCATCCAAAACATTCAGCTGATATCAACAAACAAGAAACCTGTTCTATTGAAGTCTTTAAAAATCTTTGCATTACATTAAAAGAAACCAAAATAATCAGCTGTTTAAAAATAGTTTAGCTGTGCTGCTAAAGGGAGATTTTTAACAAATGAGAGAACTGAAAATGTGCTTAAAAAAAGAAGATATAATATATAAAAACAGCCATGATGAACTCACATACTAATTTAGACATAAAAATCACATAGCACAGAATTAAATTTTTAAGTATATTTACCCAGAGCTTTCTAGAGCTTCCAAAAGCAAAACCGAGATTCCACTTGATACACAATGCAGGTATTGCAATAGTTGTTTCAGAGGTCCTGTTCCAGCTGAATTTCCCAGTACACCAGCCAAGTCAAACAAGCTTTTCAAAATGAGCTTTGTTACACCACTTTGTCACAGAAGTATTACTCCAAGTTTACCTAGCCACTCATTTCCAAGCCATTCATTTAGAATTTCCAAGGGACACAAACAGCCCACTGTTATCCACCTACCTCCTGCTACCCAAACAAGATAAGGCTGTGCTCTGGCACAATAATTTTGTACAAATGCTGCAGCAATGTTTTACGGCAGTCAAAGCCAGAAAGTGACCTAGTTTTACTGAGGGCTCACTAGCCCGTTTCCCTAGCATGGGGTATTGAGATTTCACATCAGTGCCTATGAACCCTTCTCAGCCAATCCTAGCTGGCCTGGCAGCAAATACAGACTTCCAAATCTCTGGGCAAGGAATTTGCCCATCCTAGCAGAACAACCAAACCAGAGTGCTCTGCTTCTTGGCACAGCCAAGTGCCTTAGATCAGCACAGTGCTGAGTTTTTCAAACTGCTTTCAGCCCCAAAAGGCAGCTCAAAAGTCTCTGCAATACAGGCCAGGTTTCAGACATGTCTATTAAGACCGTACTTTGAGAATGTCAGGAAATTTGTAAAAGACAACGCTTTTTCAAAAGGTAGGGGACTAGGGAAAAATTCCTTGATAACTCACCTGCCCACATGGGAACTAGGAAATGAAAACAGCTGGAGAAGGGCAGAAAGATGACAGAAGCAACTATTTTTAGGGAGAGTTATGTTTTAATTATGTTGTAGCTATAGTTTCTGCTCTGTTTTCAAAACTAAGTCCTCTCCTTATAATGTAACTGTGTTTGATATTAGGAGCTCTTTCAATGGTGAAGAAATCTGGTACACCATCTTTGCTAGCTGAGAAGACCCCATCACAGACAAACTGTTTTATAGAGATGGAAGAAAAATGTGACTGCAGTGAAACTGAACTTCAGCCCTACGTGAAACCCAAAGTATAAACAATCAAAGCTGTGTTTTGCTAATACAGAAATGCCTGCAGTACAGGTTTATGTCAACCCAGTTGATATTGGCCAGGGATCACATTACCTCCCACACAGAAAAAGAGCTCAGACAACAGAAAACAACAGGCCAGGCCTGGATTCACAACCTCTACCAGACACCAATTAGTAAGCTTAGGCAACGTGTGAAGGCAGACCTGGCAGATGAGATATGCAAAAGCTGTTTGTGCAATCTGTGGTAAACCAAATAACCAGCAGCAGTGGTATAACCAGTAGAGCATGTCAGAGTTCCCACTCCTTCAGCCAAACACTTTCTCAGATAATAAATAACCACACAGTACACAAAATGACAGGTTTTTTCAAAGGTGTAAACAAGACTAGAAGAATTATTAGGCAGACAAGAATTGTTTTTAAACATAGTGATTTTCAGGCTTCCACAGAGCTTCTGATGATTTTCAGGAGCACTGTGAAGCAGTTTAGCACAACTAATTAGACAGTTTTAAGAAATCAGAAACCCAGCTAACAACAATAGTTACAAAAAGTGCTATCAAAATGATTCTTTCAGCAAATGGAAAAATTATTTTATCTTCAAAACAAAACTAAGTTTAAAAAGTCACATGCAATCAATGACTTTTCAACATTGCTTATTATCTTTGATTAGTCACTGACATTTTGTTTTAACTTGGCTTTTTAACTTATTTTTGGTCTTAAGACCCTTCCTTTTCTCATCTGTAAAATAAATGATGATCAAAGGAGTCCCTAAATGCATTACATGGATTCTCATTACTCATGGAAATAGACACATTGAATTCTTGCAAGAGGAATGCAGGCAAGTTACTTTTAAGTGGAAGAAGAGTAGAAAAATTAAGGGGAAAAGGGTGTTCTCTCCTTGACACATGCACATGAAAGGAAATACCAGAGTATTTTCATTAAAAGCATGGGTTGTTTTTCTCCTTCCCTAAGTGGGATGTACCTTTTATGTGCTTCTTGCTTACTGCGACATTCTTCACAGTAATACTTGTATTCACTGCACAGAGTTTCTGTGTTGCTGAAACCCCTGGGCAAAAAAAGAAAGCTGTAAATGCTAGCTTTTTATATGAAATAGCCACATAAATGTACCATATGAACATAACTTTATACACCTGTATCTACATAAGATAGAACTGTCAGCTTTTAGTTTTACTTCCTGCTTTCTGGGCAACAGGTGAAGGCAAATTTCAAAAATTCAGATTTTTGTGTCTACCTTAAACAGTGAGTGATTGAAGTATTCTGCTCCACATCAACTGAAAGGTCTAAGAAGTCTTCATCCTTGCTGCTTACCTTGCATGAAAAGAAGAACCAACAGAACATAGTTAAAACAAATTATACTAGTTTACCTCTGTTTTTCAGTACCACTTTTATTGACAGAATGCATCTTTTACCCTATAACATCCTTTTAGAAATTTTTGCAAGCGGCCTTTCTATTTCAGAGATTTGCTATAGTTTCTGATTTTGCTCAGGAATGGGGCAGTGTGTCTGAATCTCTGGGTGCAGATAATGCTAGTTGTCATTACGCTGTGATTTCAGATCAACAATATTAATGCCAAGCTTCTTCTACACGTCACATTTTTCAAAAGAACAGAATCTTCTGCTGAGCGCTTTCACTTCTGTTCCTCTCCTCTGACTCCCTTGAACTGAAAGTTATGTATTTGCATGCCATAATGAACCTAATAAACAGCACGAATATTTTGAAGCTTCTTCCTGGTTAGATTCATACTCTTAAAGGAACAGAAGACAGTAAATTTGGCAAATGAGAACTTGGGGCTTGGTCTGATAGAGGCAGAATAGTAGCCAATTCTCACAAAAATGTAAGAATAACAAGTGAAACAGAATATTCTAGAAGCAGAAAGTAAATTCCACCACAAATCCTGACAAATGATGAAAAAAGCCACAGCTGCCCTGAAAACCAACTATATCACTGAAGTTTTAGAAAACAGTCATGTGCAACCTTTTGTCTGCTAGTGTCTCCTCTCTGTATCTAAAGATACTCAATGACACTCATGAGAATATCCTCTGCCTAGATACAAAAGTAAAGGCTTTTAGAAAATATATCTGGCTGCAGTTTCTTGACTGAAAGCAGGAAAAGTGAAATGGCTACAGGAGAAGTAATGTAAGTTGATCTTTTAAACATATGAGATTCATGTTCCTTTTGGAAATTCAACCCAGGATTAAAAAAAAAAAAGTAAAGTTGCTCTCTGATAATCAAGAGATGAGAAACACACAGCTCCTAAGGGCGGCATACTTGGAGAAAAAAAGAAAAAAGCAGGTGGTCAAGACAAGTATTTTTGAGAATTAATGCCATAAGGCAAGTCCAAAAACTCATGAAACTTAAGTTGAAAGCTTCTGTGAGAGGACTGGGCTCCCATTGTTCTGTACCTAGTCTTTCCAAGAGTTAAGTGTGCATGTAAAAAAACGCCACTATGTCAGTACACATCATTTCTACTGCAATATTCAGATGCTCACTTTCAGAGAGATGACAGAACACATATGGAAATCTTTCAAAATGTTTAGAATGGGAAGAAAAAAGCCACCTGCATCTTCAGTGTGCTGCACATTTCCTGAATCCAGGGATGTACTATGGTTTAGTTGTGTGGACAATTCTTCAAAATATCCCATTGCCAATCACTCTTGGGATTATCAGACCTTACTTTTTTTCTTTATTACTCTCTATGACTCTAATGACTGGTGGAAGTCCTTATAACTGAGGATTAAGAATGGCTCAGGAAAAAAAAAATCAGTTCTAGAAAATATTCTGCTGCTGCAGTCTTCAGCTAGGACAGCTGGAATTAGGGAGTCATGTGATCAGTGTTATTCAGACACGCAATTAGATAATTCTTCCTCCTTTGGTCTAATCAAAGAAAATTCTGCAAAACAATACAGATTTCACAGGCAGCTTTATCCCACGCAGAAGCTGTAAGGGCAGAGAAGATATGGAGAGGAGGGAAGGGATGTGTTGTACTTGGTTAAAAAGAGATTGGTATTGAAATCAGAAGTTCACAAAAGGACAATTTCCATTCTCTGTGACAATACGGCCTTAAAAAACCACACTCCAGCTAGCCAGTCCATTGTGCACTTAAGATCATGAGGAACCATTAAAGGCCTTATTGCAAGAACAGCCAGGTTGATTTTTTTCCATTTATGTTGGTAGTTCATTAATTGCTTTCCCTAATTTTTAAGATTCTTTGAGCCTTAGTATTTGAACAGATTTTTCTAACATCAACTCATAAAGTTTAAATTAAAAAAAAAAAATTAAAAGCCACTCTGCAGTCTTACGAGTCCCCCCTCCTTCTGTAAAGGCAAGCCACTCTGCAGTCTTACGAGTCCCCCCTCCTATAAAGGTTCTGTTTCAAATAAACATCACTGAGCTTCTTAGACTACGACCACCAATGCTATGTTCTTCAATCATCTGTAGAATGAAAAAAAGACGGGCATGATCAGAAAACTTCATCACCTGCAGAATCGAGCCCTGATGCGTTCAAAAAGCTGTCTGAGTGCTCCTAACAGGAACATCTGAGTAATAGTGAGGAATTTGGATGTTCCAGTGCTCTGGCTGAAGAGGATGGTGTGCTGTTCTCATGTCAAGGACATCACCTGCACCCACACAGCTCAGCTGTACTCTGATGACCAAAGCTGTGCAGAACAGAAAGCTCAGAAGGCTGACACTCACAGAATCCATTATTTCTTACAGCTGGGAATTTCACTGGCAATGCGAATCTGCGCACTGGCAAAGAGCTCTTTCAGCTACAGACTCCCATGTGTTCTAAGACAGAAAGCAGTTTTTAAAGAAGCTGAAACAAAATGTGTGACTTATTTTGGTTTTAAAAAAAAGAGAAATGAAAATCAGACAGAGTTAAAGGTTCTATAGTACTCATGAAAGAGAGGACACTGAGATTTTCCTTATTGCCTTCTCTCAGTCCAAAGCAGGATTGAGCCAAAGAATTGTATGCCTTGTAGAGTCATTTGAACCCAAGAGCAAGACCATCACCTGGAGATTGATATGGTGGTTTTGACAATTTCCTATATTTCTCTGTAGAAATACTGGCCACATTTAGATGTTGAAATTTAATCTTAATGAAGCCAATTACATTATTTTCTGATTTACTGTTATTCTTCCTTAAACTGTGAGAGAAATAGGTAAAACCAATTAACTTCTAGATAATTTCTATAAATTAGCCATAAAATTTACATTCACTTCATCATTCTGCCTCTGTCGAGGAAGGGTGAAAGCATTACAAAGAGGAATCACATTAAAGCATGTAAAGGCAACTTACAATCCTTTTTGTAACATATTCATTTAAGACTGTGGCTTGATTCACAACACAAATCTTTGTTAAAGCATCTTATCTATGTTCCTTATACTCCACTGTTCATACTTAGACTGAGGATACATCTTGAGCCAGTTCAATTTTTATCGTTAAGACGGGCTAATGAAACAGCGTATCCTGGAAAGATGCTCGTTTCCATAACCAGGACAACTAAAATTAGAATAAATATTTTGCTCATTTTAGGAACATTGAGTAGGTTAGTCCAGTTAGAAGATAACCATTGTCACTTTGAGCAAAGATATATGTTATGCTTTATATATTTACATATGCAATAAATTTCCAATTTAAATTAAAAAATATACTAGGGCTATTGTCGTGTCATTAAGAAGCAGTAATTCATCTTCTACATGAGCTATTTTCCAAGTACTCCTAACATTTTAATTTATATTTCTAAACACAGAAATAATCTAAATGCCAACAGCTTCTAATAAACATAAAACCAATCATATATACTCACTATATTTGAAAATAAAACACTTTTCACAGTGATATTACCTATTAATGTGCCCAAATGGGTTTCTAAGTGCTCATTTTCAGATCACTGTTTTAGACACAAGCTGATATACTAAAAAGACAGAAACTGATAAAATAGTTTCCAGATTACTTTGATTATCATCTTGTTCAGCAATAGCTGAATATTTCTATTAGCAATAGCTAATAGGAAAAAAAAACCTGAGCAGTGTTAGTAGAATTCTCAGAATTGTGACAGGCCTGATAACTAATAAAATATGCCAGCAAAGAGCATATCAGTGTTTTAAAATTGCATTAAGGACGGTACCTAGATCAAAATCCTGACAGCAGCAATCCATTATGCCACAGTGAGGAAAGGCAATGATGTCAGTTGTGTCAAAAGACTTAAGCTAAACTCATGTTTCAAGAAAAAAAAACAACAACCAGTTCAAGAACTAGAAGAGAAGCAACTGACAGCTGACAAGAAATACTTATTAGGGAGGGGAAATCTGCCAGAAAAGAAAATGTGGTAACTTGGAATCACCACCTAAATAACTCATAGTCTGCAGTTACATTATACATGACATTATGAAGCTCTTTCTTTGAAATAAAAGAGGTGGGTATTTCTAGAAGACTGAGAAATTGCATGTGAAATATACAGATTTGATGAATGCCTCCTTTCCGATGTCATGCTGACATATCTGCATTACCTAATTCAGTTAAAGAAAATAGGAGCACAGTCATTTAGCTTTTTTACAATCTCTAAGGAATAGAGATGACAGAATTACTGTAATTTTCAAACTGTGCTGCTTTTACTCTTTCTCAAGCTGGTAAAATTCAATTTTAAGTTTTTAGGAAATACATTCTATCTCTTATTGTAGAACTTCTCAAAGAATATTTTTGTATAGCATACTCAGAGAAAGAGTTTATTTTTCAGGGTGTAGTACTAGAAGAATTCCTCTGGACAGACATTTAGGAAAGGATTACTTTTTGTGAACGTGCAGGTATGTTTTTTGAGAATCCCAGTCTACTATCCTAGTGCCAAAAGCCAACCATCTTGATTTCAATGGCTTTAAATTTAAAAACTAGGAATCCATGGAAACTGATTGACAATACTTACTTATGGGATGTATCACTAAGCATGACATTCAGTTATTAAGACATTAAATTTGAGAAGAACCTCACAACCCTCAAATTACAGATTTTTATTTTGTTTAAGAATGCATCACTTTAGAATTTTCTGCTCTAAACTTTGAAGGTGATTATGATCACACTGACAAAAAAATCCAACTGGGATTTTTCCTAATATTGAACATGTGTCTTTTCCTACAATTCATGCACCAGCTGCTAGAATGTTCTCACTAAGAAGGAAAAACTGCAAATATCCCCACAAATATAAGATCACTAAAGAAAGAAACTAATCTAATCTGTCAGGCTGCTGGGATAAATGAATCGTGAAGCATGCTGTTCGGAAACACGGCAGAGTTCACATGAAGACTTACAGTTTCACAGGTAAGACATCTGGTTTCATTAGTTAATGTTCCCTGAAAGATTTCGTGCACCCAGGTGGGGTCTGGCGGGCTGTTGTTCTCAGTGTCCACGTTGCCATTAGGCAGGCGCCCGTTCTGCTTCTCTTGTTTTCTTTCCTCTTGCAAGATGTCCGCAATGGTATTTAACAGATAGTTCAGGAACTCGTGCGCATCCTGCTGCATGTAGTTATCAAAAAGTTCTGCCAGATAAAGCAGAAGGTGTTGCAATTGATTGGTTAGTGCTGTACTACAGGTAAGTTTTAATTTAAGAGTGTCATATTTCAAAACCAGTCCTTTATTTCACATCTTGAATCATTCATGGCAATACAACACCAACCCAAAATGCCTACTTGATAAACTAAGTCAAAAAAACGGGGTGGGGAGAGGGGACAGCAAGTCAGCTTGCATTGGCAGAAATCACTGGAAATTACCAGAAGACTGCAAGAAAACCAGGGCACAATTCAACTGCCTAAACACAGGTGTACGTGGAGTGCCACCTGAACTTGTATGGGTCATCCTGTCCAGCCTCCAGATGCCACTGCATCTCCTACAGGGGCTATGGTATCTCTGCCAAGCTTAGGTCAATGTCTGGGATAACACGGATTTAATAATTACTTCTTTTCTGTCTGACCAGGAACTGCTAAGAGGAAATGTACCTGCCTATTTAAAAAGCATTCTATATCCCCAGCTAATATCATACAAGTCTTTTATTGTGCAAGTACTTCACTTTGCTGGCAGTCCAAGAATGTTCTAAGAGACATGTCTTCAGTACAGGAGTGGAAAGATGAATGAAAAAGATACTCAGTGAAGCTCAAGTTTTGAAATGCATACAGGGACTCCATGGCAGCTTTACTGTCACTTACCTGATGGCACCCAGAAATAAACAGAAATAGAAAAAAAGTCCAGGGTTATTAGCTAAGTAGGGAAATCCTGATGCTAATCTAGGTAATTTGGAGAGGTTAAGTAGTGCAATAGGTCAGGCAAGAGTATGAACCATGTAGTTTACTTAATGAACTACTACAGTATTTTTGAGACGAGTAAATTCAGTCTAGCCAACTGCAAGGTCTTTATTTGATCAAGTAAATCAAGGCAGAACAAGAGCTACAAGTCTCTTGAGATAAAAGACTTCAGAGGTTCTTCACAGTGTAGTATCACAGGCCTCTCAGGGCTATGTGCCCAGTCAGTAATTAGCATTAATTACAGCAAAATGAAAACTACAACAGATTGCTCATTTTACAATTAGAAGAACTTCGTGCAAATATTAACAGTATACCTTGAGCTGACTTCAAGACAGCAGCTGCTTCCCAGCCAATTAAACTTTAAGGTCATTAATAGAGAAACACAGAATTGATAATTGAGTTCCAACCCCCCTGCTCCGGACAGGGCCACCTTCCAACAAGGCCAGGTTACACAAAGCCCCATCCAACCTGGCCTTGGACACTTCCAGAGATGAGGTATCCACAGCGTCTCTGGGCAACCTGTTCCAGTGCCTCACCACACTCACAGCATGAATTTCGTCCTAATACCTAATCTAAACTTGCCCTCTTTCAGTTTAAAGTCATTCCCCTTGTCCTGTCACTACACACCCTTGTGAAAGGCTCCTCTCCAGTTCAGAGATGTATAATACATGCATGTTGTATTCAGACATTGAAAATAAAAGATGGAGCAGCAGCTTTGTAGTCTGGAATACGTTAAAACTATGTCCTCAGTTATCAGTTATAGCTGGATACAAACTGGAAGACACTCTAGATTGGTGTTGCACACCTACCCGATTCTTAAACTTCTTTAAGGCTCAAAATTATATACCTTCACAATAAGTACTTAATAGCATATATGATACCCATGTAATTGCAGCCTGAATGTAGCTATTTATTTGTACAAAAGGTGAGAGTATCATCATTAAAAGAGACCCAAAAAGAAAACAAGGGTTGAACTTCCATATGTGACTTCTCTACTGAAGGTTTTCCAACTGCCTTGCCCTGTGCAGAATTTTAGCGGCGTGACATAATTACACATTACAAAGAACACTTTCTAAAATGAACTTAATAGCTCCTGTGGTTTGCTTTCTGCTTTCCATCTGAATGATTCTCTGCATTTGTTATAATGAACTGTTTCTGCACCTGTATCAAACACAAGCACACTTACTTGAGTAGAAGTGCCAAAGAAGGGAATTCGAGTTTCCTATGCTGCACAGGCAAGTACCGCACCCAAGAGCTTTTTTTTTAACAATAACATTACAACTCACGGTGTGCATTTGCTGGAACAGCCGTGTCAAACTAGGAATGTCATGATAATATTTTATTTCTTGTTTTTACGACAGAGATAGTCATCATACCATTTAAATGCTTTTTAAGTCTCCATTCATAGCCTTGGAAAGATTGCAATAGTGTGAACATATCTATCGCAGCAGTGTTAAGTACAGTACATCAAACAGTTTATTTAAATACAGTAATTACTTCTTAAGGGAAAAAAAAGTTGTAGTTTTATAAAAATGCATCCAAACTGAGTAGTAGATTACAAGGCTTCATTTCTATTTTAACATCAAATCATTTACTAAAACATTCTGACCAATTAGCCCTGCAGAGAAGAAACAAGAAATGTGAAAAATCCCTAGAAATCTCTTGAAATTTAGGATAACAATGACATTTAAAAAACAATTTGCCAAAACTACTTAGTGGTTTTAAAATTAATTAATTCTTTAAAAAGTAGGTCAAATTGCATATTGCATAAATTCTAAATCCATTTAAAAATGGTGGGGGGTTTTAAGCTAGATTCTTATGGACAAGTCTTTCTACACATTCAATCTGGGAGACTGATTCCTCCATTCAAAAAGTATTTTCTTAAAACAAAGGTCTTACAGCGAATTTTGATTACAAATTTAAAACTCACAGAGAAACAAAACTAGCAAGAAATTTCATAAGCAGCCAGTGACAATATGACAATACACTTTAGCTCTACATGAGGGGACAGAGAGACACAAGGATTCTCTCTCAAAACTGCTCCAGGGTTACATCCTTATCCTGGGGCCACCTCTTGTTTATACTACAGCACCAAGAACACTTTCTATGTGTAACAAATATATAGGTATTCCACTATGTAAACTTCAGAATTAAATCATAATTGCTGCACTTATTACACAAGAAAAAGAAGAAAAAGTTACCATTTTCTTTTCGTAATCTTGTTATAAATTTCTTGGGAGGTATTACTCCAACTTTTTTCTTCTGGGTGGCTATACTGTGGAAGAGATCTGCTAAGCATGTAAGGAGATTCTCTTTTTTTCTTGGCTGACTCTTGTATGCTAAGACTTTGTCTCGAAATGGTCGACAAAAATAAAGTGCCTGGAGAACCGAATTGCAGTAGCACGTATTCCCAAACTACAAAACAAAAGACAGATCTATTAGTTTGCATTGTATTATGGTAGAGGGGTAAAATTAATTCCAAACTATAACAGAGTGCATAAGCAGGGGCCAACTTCCTGCAAGATGTTTCTTCCTGACTTTAAGGTAGAAAAACATATTAATATCACACAAAGGATTACCAAGTAGGTAAATGCACGAAAAACTTTGGTAAATTTGAACAATACTATTTAATTTTGTCTCACTTAAAATTTAACTTATTGGTAATATTTTACATCTATTTGGGTCAAAATGTTCAAACAAATACCCCCAATTTCACAGCTACCAAAATATGCCCAGGTAAAAGTATCTCTCTGTCTACCACACATCAGCCACAACAGCAAAGAACAGGCACAGCATGACCTTGAACTGTGAAGAAATTCAGCTGAAAATACAGTCAGACACTACAGAAATTAGATTCTCCAAATCTTAATAGCTGCCATTGAAGTCAGAAATAACTACTGTAACCAGTTCCCACATTTTCAGTTCTTGTTCCAGGGTGACAAGATTGATTTAAGGAAACTCCTGAATGCCAATGTGACATGGTTTGCTCAGGATTCAAAGCTATGGCAGTTGGTAGCTTGAAATCAAGATTGCAAGGAAAGGAGAGCACCATTTGGATGTGCACACTTTGAAGGAGGCAAGCCACTGGCATGAAATTGTACCAGGACACTACAGGTGGGACACTCCAGATGTCCCCCTTCCCCAGACTCCTTCAGGCACCTGAGATCACTGACACTGTCTGCAGCTCACCCCAACACTGCAAACGTCCCCATCACATCTGTGAAGGCGTTGTGAGCTGTCAGTGGATAAAGCCATTCTAATTTTATGCTGCCATTCTAATTTTATGCTGCCCTCCTCCAGTGAAACCTATTATCCAACACTGAAAGTGTGGGAAACATCTTTACAAGGCCCTCAGCAAGTAATCCAATCTTTCAGCTGCAGTCACGCAACCTGCAAATGGAAGCACGTACTTACGACACACATTCTGCAAAATGTGGAAATAACATTCAGATTTACGTTATATAAAGACAGCAGCACATACAGATAGCAAATTCCGAGACTTCATTATTGTGATGGGGAAACTTATGTGGCAAAGACAGCCTTTAGAGCTATTTTAAGAGCAGGTTCCTTCAATAGAGAAAAAGAGCTAAAAGCCTTCACATCTTAGGAATAACAGGGAAGTAACTACTTTTTGCTCTCTCCCAATTAAGACAAACAAGATGCATTGCAAAAATGCAATTTCATTACAAAACTTAAAAATTAATTACTTTCCTCTATTTTAAACTAATGGAATTTGAAGAACTACTTTCTAAATAACCAAGACACACTCAAAGAATAAGTAAGAAGCATATTTTAAAAAAATATTAAGATGTCATTAAGGTATCCATATTAAAAAGTGATGAGTTTAAAATACATTATTTTTCTTTATTTAGGCGAGGAAACTGCTTATATTAGCTTCTTTGTGGTCCAAATCCACAAACAAGTCAATGAACTTAAGAGAAAAACTAGGGCTTTTTACCTTAAAGGAAGCTGATGAATCACACAGTAGCTTCTGACAAAGCATTTAATATTGTAAGCTATTTTTGAGTTTATAATTAGAAACTGCCATAAAAAGAGAACTACATTAAAAGGTTAAGAAAGTTCTTAAAGTTTAATCAAATTGGAAAAGTGCTAAAATTTCTACAGCAAGTGTCAAAAGATGAAAAGCAAGCAAATTAGAAATTTCATGAGATTCCAATTTTAAAAAGGAGCAGTCTGATAATAAATTAATTAGGAAGGCAACCATGCAGTGAGAGACAAACAAAATATGAAGACCTCAGAACACTGAACAAAATTCAGATTAATTTAATATGAATGTATGTTAACCTACATGCCTGTGAGTATGAAATAAAAGCAACCAGATTAAGTTCATAAAAGGCTTTCTCTGACCAAATTCAGAAACACAGCAGGCAATAGAAGAATGTTTGAAAGCAAACTCCTGAAGAAAATTTAATTAGTTCACATTTGTTTTATCTCTAAAGCATCAGTCTTTATCACTTCAAAACTCAAAATATTTTTAAAATAAATGCTTCCAATCATTAAAAAAATTAAAATGGCACCTGTACTAAACAACATGGGGGAAAAGGCTGGGAAGCTTCTAGACGATGCAAATACTCAATTTGATAAATGAATACATTCTGGTCTTACCACCATTATTACTTTAGTTCCCATCTTTGACTCCACTACAGAGAAACACCCAACACCTTGCTGCAGTCTCCCCATCCTCCCACCACCCACTCGACACCTATACTCTGCTTTCTAATCCTGGGTCTCCAGCACTGGGCTCTGCTACGTCCTCCTCCCCACTCCAGCCAGCACTGCCTCAGAGCCACAACACCTGGGAATGCAAGCCCTGCACTGTGTAACTTCATGCTTGGCCAGCCAGCCCCAGAACAGCAGTAAAAAATATAAGAAAGACCATCTTACACTGTGTACTTCTAAGAGATGCAAAAAAATCCACATTTTCTCTTATTATCAGTTCATACTGTTCTTCTGTACTAAATTCTGAGAAATCAGACTGTTTCCTTTCACAAAAATACTGCATTCTCTACATTTTACACCCCCCCCCTTTTTTCTTTTAAATTCTGAAATCAAAGTTACAGCACCTAAACCTATATGTAAATAAGAAGAATGAGACAGTAGGGTAAACAAAGACACTGCAACAAAACCACTGCACATCCATGAACACTTATAGTTTACTCTTCTGATGCCCATACAGCTGGGAAGAAATGTGGTTGTTGAACCCCATTCAACAAAGGGATTTACAAGAACTTAGATCTGCTTGAAACACTGTCTTTGTGCAGCTCTAGGGTTCCTCCTAGCTCTGATGTACTGGCAGCTCTAACAACTTCTCCTTGTTGCCATGGGTCACTCCATTAGCATAGGATTTCTGCAAAACACACGGATCCACTGCAAGGGACTGAATAACCAAACCTTCTGCTCTACAAGTCTGGTAAACTGCTGGAGAGTTCCCAGAGCGGCTCTTTGAGATTAAATATCTTATTTCATGCTCACTGGATAAAATGATTGATTTAATTTGTGAAGCACATAGATTTGACTAGTTTGCATTACTGCACTGAAGAGGGAAAGAAGAATGATAAGCAGACTTGATGATCCTGGTTGTCCATATGCATGGGACATCACACT
>NW_008237436.1:6053695-6066588 GCF_000691975.1 Corvus brachyrhynchos | reverse complement strand
TTTTGTGAATGGTATTGCCCCTCTAAGATGAATTTTCCATTCCCATCAACCATCTGGTCATCCATATGTTTCCCATAATTGCCCTTTCTTAGGCCTTCTTTTACCTCTCAAACTGTTTTTTCAGCAGATCCTCTGAACAATCCCTAGATTCTACCACAAAGCTGGAAAAGAGATAAGACAGTGCTTCTGCCTCCTCTTCTTTTATGCTGCCTCTGGATAAATTGACAGAGCTCTGTTTCAGGATTGTCATCTTTATCTAAAATGCCTTTCTGTATTCCAGACACCTCAAATGGCTAGCTATCACACAGTTAGAAGAAAGCTACTGACTTACACATCATTTCACTTTTTTCTATTACTCTGGACAAAGCTAGGACAAACAAAATCAATGAACAAATTAGAAAAATTTAGCAGTAAATGTTAATGAACATCTAGGAGATTCACTTCTTGTAATTGCTACCAAAAATTAGAGAAATCAATGAAGGCAAAAATTGTGATTTCTATTGCTTCTCAATCTAATAGTACTAATTTATTATCTAATTATCTAGTATTTCTTTTCATCATCATTATCTCTGTCATTCTTTCCAGTCATTGGCCACAATTTGTTACTTTCACTCTTCCTGGCAGACTTACATGCTGCGGGCTTATCACACATTCCTGGTGTATATGTGCTGTGTTAGTAAACACAACCTGCAGAACAGATCTAAAACCATTCAGGCATCACCATCACTGAATTTCCTTAGCTAACCACTGTACCTGAAAACCAGCACCAGTGTGCCATAAATATAACAGATCCCATTTTATTATTTGTTACAATTCAGAAAATTTTAGTCCATAAAATTTTATTGTTTGAAGCTAAAATAAGCAAAATTCCTGCAGTAAACAGAAAGTTAAAAGCACTCTGATATATTGTAGTTGTCTGTCTCTTATGTGCATGGTTGAGGGCTGAATGACACATATTCCCTCAAATTTCTACTCCCTCTTGAGTACAAAAAGCCAGAACTTGTTGATATTCATTACATATTAGGAGGACTGTCCTTTATTGAACCTCCTCTTAAGGGTACAAACTATGTAAAAAAACTTCAAGCTTAGGTGTGCAATACAATTTCACTGTTAAGTCTTAAATCCTCTCTGGACTTGGACAAGAAATTGGGAAAAACAGTTTATCTGTCAACAGAGTAAGAGATTTGCAAAAACCTGTTATTGCAAAAATGGAAAGCCTAAGCTCAGCTGCAGAACTGACAGGTATGAACAGTGAAACTCCTGAATTTCCTCTTCTGATAACGCGGCATTTGGAGGGTATTTCAGCTTTCATGAGAAAGGAAAAGAAATCACTTAAATTTAAGTGGTGGTATTTTGAGATGCATGGAAGTCAGCTTATCAGTGTTTACAGACTCCACAGTGCATGCTCGGATTAGAGACTCTTGAACCAGGTCAGTGCTAAGCACCTGGAGGTAGAGACACATTCCAGCACCAGGACAATGTTTAAATAATCAGTTTCATTAAGAAAAGCCAGACAATAGCTCTTGTTAGACCAGCTTGCTCAAACTATGTAGTTTCTGAAGCCCCAATAAAGGGAATAATATTTCATATCAGTACAATGCAATTTCTAACAAAATATGTTTTTCATCAGTAATACCAGAAATTAAAGTTTATGTCATTCCTTAAAACCAATTATTGATTTAAACAATCTAGGTTTTTTTTTTCACCACTGCTTTCCCCTTTGGGCTGTGTTTTTTTTTTTAATCTTAATACAAATAGCAGACATAAATACTTCATATCATCAATAGTCTTTCACAAGATTTTTTTTCTTTTTATGTATTTATTTTACTTCATTGGCATATTATGAACAACAAACTACATATTTTAAATAGCCTTCTTAAGATTTAGACATTTTAATAACATGAAAATGATGTAAAAGTTACCCTACAACTAATAAAATGAAATGAAGTATTCAATAGAAAGCCCATCTCAACAATTCAGTAGCATATTTCAATGAACACCCTAAGTACTGAAACACATTTCAATAGAATGAATATCCAGGGACTACATCTTTCATATTTTTAAGTATTCACTCATCATTACAGTCTTGTTATTTAACAAACCCATTCCCTGTCCTTTCAAAGCAGTAAGTTACGGTCTGAAACTCACATTAACCAAACCAAAATAGTGCTCATTGACTGGAAATTGTTCCGGACCAATCTCTTTCTCCAAAGCTGAGGCATTGGCGCCCTAGAAGAAAATCAAAAGTAGCAAAATATTAGAGTGGCAACAGTGAATTTAAGCTGCTGAGGAAAAAGAAATTTTTGGCAAGGAAAAATGATCAAAACCAATTAACCACCCATAAAAAACCCCTGCAAAACACACTGATTACAACTAAAAATTACCTTAGAGATGTTTCCAAATATGTTCTGTCCAAAAACATCTCAAAGTTATATAATTTTCACATATTTTCATGCAATTACACTGTTTTGATGTTCTGTACTTATTATTTTCAGAGTCGAATTACTTTAATAGCACTTGCACTAATGCAGGATGCAAAGCAGGTCATACAAGGCCCACTGGCAAGCTCCTTCTAACAAGTCTAACTTGCATTCTGTAAAGCACACTTCAGAAGAAATTAAGAGATGCAGATTGTTCATAAGTCTGTTCCACTTACACTGAAAACACAAGCTGTACAAAGTGCTTTGCTAAACACCTTGAACTTTGTAAAACTAAAAGACAATGCAGTACAGCTACTGATGGTGTGCATTACAAAGGCTGCAGCCTTTGCCCAAAAAAATCTGTTGGGTCTGATCCTCAAAAAGAAGCCAGAGCAGGTAACTTTGGTTATTCTGTGGGTGTTGACTGAACTGGAGCAGTAAACACTGGGTTTCAAAGGAAAGTGTTGTTTTCTTTTTTATTTAGAGACAGAAAAACCTCTATGCTGGAAAATTCAGAGAACAAAAAAACCCCCAGCTTTCTATGAGCTCTTACACTGATTGCTTTTAGAGAAATGGAAACACATGCAACTTTTTGCACACAACAAAACTGATATCTATCTATCTCTCTCGCTCTCTCCTATGGGACTAATACATGAGCATGAATATTCCAGCAAGTCTAACTGCAGCTAAAATAGCACATAATATACAGCAAAGAACCTTAAAACCAGGTGCAACTCCCTCCCAACAAGTTCTTTCTTTACACCAAAGATATAGCAAATAGCCCTTACATAGGCTATCACAACAATTAAATTAAATCAAAATCACAGAGTGCACTAAAAACAGCACACAGGATTGCACAGATTAACTACAGACAGGAAGAAGTGGAACAGAATGAAAACTAGAACTGTATCAAAATGTATACAACGTGGCATCTGCCATGGTATGACCCTGGTACTGCAGAACTTTACAGAAACTACCTCAGCAGTTCTGAAACTGGAAGCACATGCTCAAAGGCCCATTAGGAGGTACCAACTTTAACTAGAACAGGGCAAAAGATAGCAAAACTCCACACTTGAGACACTACAGCTCTTCTCCATTCACAGCACGGCCCCAGCTGCTTTCACCAGTCACATCCCCTCCAATTACCCAGTTTGATAAAGTCTCTCCATTACTGGGGATTTAGCTGCAGGGCTTATTACTTAGAAGCTGCTCTCAAATGGAGATTATAGTGGTGAGGAAAAGGGGTATAAACCCTCATTTAAGATTAAAGCACTCTGTGACTCTGAATATTTAGTTTTGCAGCCTTATTTAAATGCACCCACAAGCTCTGGCAAGGTGAGTATTACAAATAAACCAGGAAAAAGAAGGAACTGTGGTGGCCTTTTATACTATTGTTAAAATCTCTACTTCTTTAAAAATAAATTCAAGAGCAGGCTTAAGGAAATTCCTTCTCTTTTCGAAGCTAGGGTGGAGTAGCTGCTTTATTCTATATTTGAAAGGAAAATATTATGATACAAACATTGATGTTTCTGTTTGTACAGACCTGAACACTGTATTTAGTTTTCTAGCACAATAAAGATCCAACCTGGCAATAAGAAAGACATGCTGAGATACTACAAGATTGTCATGGTTTTCCAATTATTCAAAGGCGCTTCATTCAAGGCTCAGACTTTCACATGATTTCAAAGCACTGCATCATCTATGTTTGAATGCAGTTGTTTATGAATGTTAGTACAAACCAGCAGGGATGTTTTACACCAATATAAAACCCTTGAGCTACTCAGACTTCCCTTTACAGCTCTCTTTTTGTCTGTCATACAGGATCTATCTCTCCCTCCAAAGCGATCATTTATACTGTGCACAGTGTATTGGTTGCAAAAGCAGAAACACAGGGAGACTACACTAAAATGCATGTTCACAACTGACCCATAAAAGCTATTTTAAAACCTAACTACCCCTTGCTTCAAAATGTTTCCCAGCTGTGATTACAGTACATGTTATCAGTCTCAGCTGACTCTTCCATCATGCAAATACAGATGCAGGGGGGGAGCACTGCAGGACCACCAACTATTACGGTACTATATCACCTCTTGGACATGAGGACAGCAGAGGTTTAAGGCAGAAGTGGGAGTGTCTCTCTTTTCATCAGCCAAGTCGGACTTACTGGACTTGGGAACTAGACTCAGGAAATTTCAGGCTGTGCTCTATGCTGAGGTACTTCAGATAATTGATTCCTCTGCCACTTAAATGGGATCGCCGGGGAAAATCCCCAAATAAATCCCTCTTCTTTGGGGGGCTCACTTAATAACACATACAACAGGTGTTCAGTCCCCACACTGCAACCTGGCTTTGATATTATATAGGGGACAGAAGGGGACATCAGTAAGTTTGGTCAGTACCTCCACCTCCAATTTCCCTTGTCCTTCTGAGGGGAAGCACACAAGGTCATTACCCAGAAATGAGAAGGAACAGAGGCACAGCAGAAGTCCAAAACACTAATAATATTGCAGTAGTACTAGGATTTACCACTTTTTGCATTGTATCAGTGTAAAAGCTATACAGCTACACAACCTAGCAGTGCCTTACATTAACCCCCTTCCAGCAAAGAGATACAGGCACAGAAAACACGAATTTCTCATAGCTGATGAAATACACCTTTACAAAGTGGAAAGTTCAGCAACTAAGGTGTGTTTACAAGAACACAACATGAAATCAAGATTTGCTTTTTATCTGTTACTGAAAATTATCTTGGAAACATTAAACCATCAATGACTATACAAAAATCTTCACAAATCTAATGAAAGTTAGGTGTAAAACTGAACTATTGCAGATTTCACCCTTCAAAATGATATGTCATGTAACCTTTATCTAATCATGTTCAAATCAGTTGAACATTTATTGCTTATATCCCCCATCAAGTTAAAGAAAAAAGCTATACTACTGGATTTATAAATATCACCGTAAATGCTAATTTCTTAATGGAGGGATAAGAATCTGTGTTTGCCATGGAAGCCCCTTAATTAAATTTCTCAACTTTTATTTTTAAAAGAGCTTGAGCTTTCTACAAATCAACACATTTAACATTAGCCAGATGAGGGGTTTATTTCAGTTTAGTGGAATCAAAGCCCAGGAAACACAGTGGAATAGGAAAGTGTATTTTCTTTGAATTGAGTACAGTTGTATTTTCCCAATTTTCACATTTTATAAATACACATCCTCCCAAATTACTAAAATAAACTAAAAAAACCCACTGATGCAATCCATTTCAATGGAAAAGGGCAGAAAAAACAAAGCACAGACAAATGCAGATGGGTTTTTTTGTTTGTTTAGTTTTTCACTTGCTGAAACAATAATATTATTAAATGCCATTTCCGTTTTTATTATTGCCTTTCCTCACAGCCTCAGAGGCCACACTGCTGCGGTGTTACATGTTGAACTAGTCCTCCTGAGACACACTAACAGCTGACACATGGATAGGATAACTGGAGCCAATCTGTGAAACAAATCAGTTGGTGCTTAGGATCTGACACACACACTTTGGGTTTCACAGCATTCTTGCCAGATTAGTTGTAGGCTGGTTTTGTGACTGAATACCAGCTGCAGCTGAACTGTGTTGTCTGATGCAGTTTCCTTCAAAAGCCATCTAATTTGTGCACTCTAAGAGTGCTCCCAAAATGCAAACCAAAGCATGGTAAACTGGTATGCCACCCTATATTAAAAATACTGTCTAAAAACATGTCAGCAAGCAGGCAAACAATTGCAGTTTTGAAGTGTCCTACCTTGTCATTACCATCCAACCTAGCAGGCAGAATTTCCCTTACAAAGGCTTGATTCATAACCAGCCTAACATGCTTGGAAGCTTACACTTTTTACTGGCATGGGAGAGGGGCTTTGATCTATCCCTTTCTAGAGTAAGTATCAGTTGATTGCTTTGTGGGTTATCTTTGCAGTAGTTTAACAGCTTTACCCTCTAGTTTGATTAAGTTGTAAACTTCCTGAGTAAAATCAAAATTTCACCTTTAAAACAAATTTCTTGTCAACTTACATTTGTCACCAACATCCTGAAGATCCATTTCTCCCTTCACACATGCACTATGCTAGATCCTTCCTTACAATGCCCTCCACCTCGCTCAAGAAAAGGAACAACACTGATTAAAGGTGGTTCATACAACTAAACCATGTTGCACGGGTGTATATATAAGCAAAATCTCTAAAACATGACCTTAGCTATAGGTAAATTAACAATACCACCACACAACACAGAACTATCACCTTTCCTAGTGACCAAAAGGCATTACAAGTAAAAGGGAAATTCAGTAATCAGGAAGAACAATGTTCCTGAACAAGGATAAAATTAATGGAATTATTTATAATTTGCAAAAATATATCTCAGTATAGAAGCACTCACTAGTGTTTTCACTCTTTTTTTTTCGTTATCCTTGTCTGCGCCACTAGTGAAGATACAGAGAATTTCACAGCCTAATGCACTAATTAATGCACTATGACTGAAGGAATCCTCTCTTAACGAAGAAATGCAGAATTCTGCTCTTCCAGTTATGTTTTATCAGAATACGTGAATTCATACTTTTCCATGTATTCATAGGAATCAGGATTAAGAGCAAAGAAAACAGCTATATTAAATCAGTTTATATTTGTTGCTTCAATTGCAACCAAGACTGAAATGCAATTCTTTTGATACTGTTTCCAGCCAGGAAGCAGCATCGAAATACGAGTGTAATTAAATAATCCTTTTTGTTCATTTCTTTACAAATGAACATGCATTATTAATACATGAAATATTTCGATAGTTTCAGTTAATACTTTTTAAATACTTCCAAATAGTGTTATTTTACTAATTAATCAGTCTAAGACATATATATTCATATCATGTGCAGCTAAGACAAAAGATTTTTTGAGTATGAAGTAAAAACACCTCTGCCTGGGTAAGGAAAATTATACCAAATCACAAAATTAATTTCTCTTTGTATTTGGTATGTCTACCAAGCCAATCTTTTTGAGCCCCACTGAACATTCACAATGTATTTTCCTTCACAACTACATATAGTCACACTTCCTTGCGTATGACGGCGTATCCTTTTGAATACCCAAGTCAGAGACAAGTTAATATTTCAGAAAAATTACTACCTAAAATGCAGGGTGAGTGGGGAAAACACATTTGCTCAATCGTTGTTTTTGCTAAACTGCATCCTGTGATGTGTTTCACATGCTTTTATTAACCTACGTAATTCCAGTTTCAGAAAACAAATATATTGCTTTTATAACTTCCCATGCTCATGGAATCATAAAAAGAATTTAAGTTTATAAGAGGTGGTAAAAATGTGTTTCTATTCTGGTCTACTCATGTTAATACAACCTTCTGGTTTTACACTACAAAAAAGATCTAGATTTTTTTTTTTCCCTCAGCTGAAAGATTAGGTACACCTTACTGAAATAAATAATTTGTTAAAAGCATTTAATTTTGGCAATCTTCCTAAGCTACAAAAACAAAAGTTACCCCTTCCAGAGAAAAGCCCCTTTTGCCACATTTTTACAGAATCATTCATATAAGTTTTAATGCAACTGAGTTGCTTCAGGAGCACATAACTGACCGATCTAAATATTCCAGTGTTGTCTAGTAACAGGATCAGGTGTTCACACTGACACAGCTAAAAATCCTGCTGCCAAGACTAGAGTCCAAATTCGTATTTCATTGTTTCTTTGAGCTTAGAACTTGCAAGATGAATATACACATGTACGCGTAAAAAGAAAATGGAACACTTACATAAATAAAATTATCCACCTAAATAATACATCAACTAAATAATTCCCTGTGCTGGTATAAATACTGCTTTACAACTATGTAACTTCAAGAATTTTTTGTGTTTCATATTTGACAATTGTTTTATATTAGAGTCAAATTCCTACTTTGATGAAAATTGAAAACGAAATTGTCTAAATTAATTAGTATACTAAAAAGTGTCACAAACCCAGTAGTTTAAAGACCAAATAAAAACATTCATCTTTTATTACCATATTGTAGCATATTACAGCTACAAAAATGATGATGACAGATGTCACAACCATGCTTGAATCTTAGTATAATGTTTATCATGAAATAGTCTCCTGATAAGAACTCCAACAGACAAGTGAACCTCCACACTGTGGTGTAAACTCTTACCCCAGCTGCCTAACAAATACTTCTCCAAAATTTCCTGCGCTTGCAACAGAGCCACCACAACAGAACATGTCCCTGAGCACTCTGGTCCATGGAGCACGGCAGATTCAGGTCATGGTGCCAGAGTGAAATGCAGTGGCTGAGATGAGCAGCAGCGGCACATGTTCCTTCTTGCCAACCGTGCTACATGAGCAAGGTAGACAGCTGGATAAAGGAATGCCACAACACCACTGTTTCCTCTGTGTTACTTCAGTCCTTTCCTTCTCTGCTGGATTTTTCTGTCACCTCCTCTTTTGAAGCGGTTTTCCCGTAACTTTTCTTTCCTTGCTGTTACTCAATTCTCCCTTCTTCGAGCATGGATCCTTTGTATACCTTCCTGCGGAATCTGTTAACCTGATCATCAATTAACGTTTAAGTATTACAATTCATGCCTCAGAGGAGACAGTGCAATTAGAAGGAACAGGAGTGAGTACCTCATAGCCATTTCTGGCTGGCTGTAGACTCTGGCAAACATCAATTTACATGAAGTGCAGATTTCACAATCAGGTTTGAAAATCCTATTGTAAACAAACAATTCCTGAAACAGTAAGAAAGCCCATAAATCCACACCTCTCCCACAGTTAGCTACAAATTTTTCCTGCAATTAAGAGTTTTTATAAAGCCTCTCTGCTGTGACACTCAAGGTAGGTGCACTGCAACCTTCCCTCAGCTGGGCACTTCCAGCGTCTGTTTCCTCTGTTAGGACGCCTTTCCCACACATGCTTGTTTGAACTCTAGTACCTCTGAAACATCTTCACCCTTGTGAAATGTGACTGAAATGGGCAAAAGGGTACTCATAACATAACTGCCCTTCAAGAGGAGGCAGGCAGGAAAAGGACAAGAGCCAGCCATTCAGCGTGACTCCACGTCTTAATCCTTTCAAAAACGAAACAAAAGTTTGGATTGTAAGATAAGCAGAGGTCCTCATGCAGAACACACTGTTACATCACACAGTCAACATCTAACCACAAACTATCTATTTGATGTCAGTGCTGAGGGGCTGAAACCATCACTGAAGACGTTCAGTGACAGACTCTGTATGCAAGATGCTGAGCTGCCAGGCAGAGAAGGGAATACACAGACAAATACCCAGAACATGAAGATTTTGATGTCTAATGCTACAGCTCCTAGATTAGCATAGTTTTAAAATATCATCACACTTTTCCAGGTTGTGCCAACATCATCAACCACTTTCTACAAGAAACACTGAAAACAAGTACTACTACCATTACAACTTCCTTGTCTATGTCTGAGGCTGACATCTTTGAGGCTTTTCATAGCTTTTAAGCTACAAATGTAATTTCTATCTTCTCTTTGCTTCAGTGACTCAAAGACTTGATACCTTTCAACTGCTGGCAAGAGTTTCCTGGACTCTAGACAACAGAAGCAGAAGTACTAGATGCAATCTGTGAGTATAGCATGGGGCACATCTTCCTTGTAGTTAGCCTGGGTTACTTTATCCCTCCTCAGCCATGCATAAAAACCCCAAACAGTTCAGTCAGGTAAGACTCTGACTGCAGTTTTACTCATGGATGAGGGTAAAAGATCAAGTTCTACTTTTACTGCAAAGACATTAAAAATAATTTAAAAAAATAGACCACACAATTTTAACCTCATGCATTTTACAACAGGAACAGTGGCTAAACTACTCAAGGGCAAAGGTATTTCCAGTGCTTTTCCACAATCTCCAGCCTTGTCATTAAGACTTAGTACAGCACAAGGAAGCATGGGAATGGTGATATAGAGCAAAGAATTTTAAGGAAGTTGAAAGGCGACACAACACTAGGAAACATTACTACAGAAAGAGCTCTGTTAACATTAGTATGAACACTGGGGTGTAGATCAATGAACTAATGGAGCATACACAAAGGAACCAATCAACACAGACGGGATGTCCTCTTGGAAGACCATCCCCAAAAGGTACTACAGGTAAACTAAACATACTGGTTATCACTCTTCACTGTACCCACACAACGTGCCAGTACTGCAAAACATAATATACTGCTTTATAATATTCAGGGCTTGAACAACGAGGGTAAGATGCATAAAATATAAATGAGTCAGCAGAAGCAAAACTTGAATTCAGATTTAAAAAAAAGAAGTCGTGAAATGCAGAATTGCAATGGAAGAGCTTTTTCAAAATAGTTCTAGACTGCTCTTAGAGATTATAAGTGTACATGCATGCTAGGTTTGTGTAGGCACAAACTGTCTCTTGAAAAAAATGCCTGTTACTGGTTTTGTACTAAGTAATCATAAGAAGAGAAGTAACAGTCTGAGAGTTCTTGCAAGAGGCATGGGAAAAGGCAAGAAAAACTTGTGAGAATTCTTAGGTAGTTGTCTGGCACTTTATCAAAGTGTGTTGACACGATGTAAGCATTGCTGGAAAAAAAAATAGTATTACTCAGCAATTATAATCCTTCTCAATTTTGTAAAACATATGCTTAAACATAAGTATTTGACTCTTGTTAAAATTAAAAAGATCTGCCTCACCACAACCACACTTCTGAACAGCTCCACAGTAACTACCAAGTGCTCCCTCACACTATCTTTATGGATATACTTTTAAGCACCATCTTATATTAACTGCCGAAAAGCTTTTACAGCTGGTATCCTATGCTAGGTGTCCCATATCACAATACTATTAAAGCTCATGGATCAGAAAGGCCCAGCAAAAATCTTATGCCTGGAGTTTATCCACCTCAGCACACGTGACAATGATTGGACAGATAATATCGAACTGCCATCAGAATTTCAGCTTTATGGATACAGATACTTTAGTTAGTAATAAGAAGATTTTTAGTTGAAAAAATTGGTTTGGGATTGACCTAAATCTCAGTGACATAACATCATTTCTAATAAACATACACACAGAATAATCTTAAACTATCTGCTTGGCCAGTCCAGACCTAGGGTTTGTATGCAGTCCAGAAGCAGAGCAGTGAGGTCTCACACTTGACCCAAATCAAGAGGCCAGCACTGAATTTATGCCAACACAAAGGCCAGCGGCCAACTCTGGGTGAAAAGATGTCAGCTAGAATTGCAAGAAAAGGAGATCACCCCAGCTCAGGGATCAATCACACTGATTCCTCAACAACCTGCCTCCAGAGAATGGAAACTCCTGAAGTACATGGTACACGTCCTACAAATCTGGCCACATAAAGATGTCAGTATACAGCTGATAAATTCAAGAATTTATCAAGAATTTTATCAGACTCTTCTAATTCCAAACTGAAAGATGTCATCTCCCATGTCACAAAAAACATTATTCCAGTGACTAAACACCACCTGAGCAATCCCATCCTATGGGCTTCCAGACGTTCACTCAAAATTCTCATGGGCCACCTCTGAAATATCTGTTTGAGACATTAAAGCCTCTTTGCAGCAAGATTCATGAAAACCATAAATCAGTTTCCAATAATATGAAATGTAAGCACTTCCCACTGTTTGATGTTATGAGACATTGTAATAGCAACTCAGCAAATTAACAGAGTAGATGACAGAGTGCGTTCTTCCCCTTAATAACCTCTTTCCTTCCCCCGTGGAAACGGATTTGGTAACAAGAACTTTCACATGGCCACGGAATAGGTACAAGAGAGCACAAATGCAAGACCTTCTGCTATGAACCACCAGCACACCTCTTGCATGACAACCAGTAACTTCTACTGACTAAGGGATATTTCCTTCCTTAAATTCATCACTCCTCCATCAGCGAATCTACTGAGCCGCCCATCCCTCTTTAAAACAACCCGAGAGAGCCTTATCACATCTGTGCTTCTGCTTTTGGCTCTAATTCATCACGAGAGAGAGTAATGAGAAAGCAGTCACAGGGAGAAGCCTCCTACGGGACCAGGATCGATGCACACCAGTCAGATCACAAGGAGCGCGCCTGGCCGAGCCCATCGGGCGGGATGGGATGCCCGCACTTGTCGGGGTAACCCGGGGAGCACCGGCCCGCTGATGGGCGATTCCAGCCCCAGCTCAGGCGCGCTGCACTCGGAGGGAGAGCAGGGACGCTACGGAGTGTGTCGGGAGAAGGAGGGCGCTTCCAGAAACCCGACCGTAACCACCACACGCCCGCAATAAGCAGCCCCGAGCTGGAGGCGATGCCCCCGCTTTCGGCACACTTTGGGGAAGGCTGTGCTTGGTCACCCCGCGCTCCAGCCCCGTCCTCAGTCGGGACCCCGCTTCGCCGCCCGCCCAGCCCAACCCCCTCGGCGCCCGCATCCAGGTTGAGTCTCCCAAAGCCGATTAACTCCGCT
>NW_008237436.1:6037684-6053128 GCF_000691975.1 Corvus brachyrhynchos | reverse complement strand
GGAGGGGTGGAGGGAGTGGTCAGGTCCTTTGGTGGCCCGGGCGTTTATGCACAGTCATCGAATCGTCAGTGTTGGAAGGGACCTCTAAGATGTTCAAGTCCAACCGTCCACCCAGCACTACCACTGTGACCCCTAAACCACATCACCCAACGCCAGATCCAGACGCCTCTTAAAACACCTCCAGGGATAGTGACGCCACCACTTCCTAGGACAACCTATTCCAATACTTGACCACAGAATCACAGGATGGATCAGGTTGGAAGGGACCACTGGGGGTCGTCTGGTCCAACATCCCTACCCAAGCAGAGCCATCCTGGAGCACATGGCAAAGGATTTGCATTCAGACACTTGTTGAATGTCTCCAGGAGGGAGACTCCACAACCTCTCTGAACAGGGCAGCCTATTCCAGTGTGTGGTCTTGCTCATATTCAAGCAAACTTCCTGTGCATCAGTTTCTGCCTGTTGTCTCTTGTCCTGTTACTGGGCACCACCAAGCAGAGCCTGGCTCCATCTTCTTGGCACTTCCTCTTTAGATACTTATGTACATTGATGAGGTCCCCTCTCACTCCTCTTTTCTTGAGGCTGAACAGGGCCAGCTCCATCAGCCTTCCCTCATAAGAGAGTTGCTCCAGTCCCTTAATCATCTTTGTTGCCTTCCTCTGGACCTGCTCCAGGAGCTCTATGTCTCTCTTGTACTGAGGAGCCCAGAACTGGACACAGCACTCCAGATACAGCCTCACCAGGGTTGAGTAGAGGGGAAGGATCACCTCCTCTTCTCTAGACTAAAAAGAGAGTAGTTGAAATCTAATGAGTAGGTGCTTGGTGAGCACTGGTAGTGGGACACTTAGGGGTGAGGGGAGTTGGTGTGTGATGGCTTAATGCAAATACTGAGCGAAGTCCTTTTTGTGGCCCAGGCAGGTGAGGAGAGTGAATAGGCATAACTCACAGCTAAACAATAAAAGAAAATTATGGAATGGCATTAAGAAAACTTTTGCCTCCTATCAGCTCAGTCACTCATGCCAAGATAACTTCCAAGTGACTTCTCTCGTCGCAACAGCAGCTGTAAAAGCTGTCTCTCTGGGGTACCTCCCAGGAGGATGGGGATGTGGAAAGGCACGTGCCTATTAATTCCCGTCTTCTTTTTCCTGCCTTGGCTGTAGATGACCAACCCATTGGTTTCTGTGAGTCTGGGATTTGTATGCCCCCACCTCAGACATCTTGAAAAGTAAAGCTGATGTGTAGAGTAGTCATACCAAGTGCTTGAGGGACCTACTTGAGAAAGAGCTTAATCATGTTGCTTGTCTGCAGACTGTAAGAGAAATCTGGATGACTTGTTCAAGATGTTGATACCTGCACTAAAGAAGCACAAAGCTAGCCAAGATATTTGCCACCCTGTCTTTTTTTTGTACATAAACAAAAATCTAGTAGATCAAGATGCATTATTATTAAAAACAATGCCAATGCATACAAGGTCTTGATCATAAATACATCCTTTCACTGTAAAAAATATATTTTAATATCTATAACATTAAATCATTACAATTTCTATGATCTTCAGAAGTAAATGTTCTTTAGCAACTAAGTTAATGGACTAGTAAATTTTCCTTCAGCTGAAACATAAAGAATATGACTTCAGAAAATATTATAAATTATGAACTCTACTGCAACCTGAAATATCCTGAAATACCATATAAAATCATTTTATATGATACCTGTCATCTAGAATTGTATATTTCAAAAGTATAGTACCTGAGAAAATGAACACCTCTTGGATGACTACATTCTGAAACTGTTGCCACAGAAACCATGGGGGAGGACAGCATCAGGGGAATGAGAAAGAATAGAAACAAAAGTAGTGGATTGGCCATTTATGAGCAAAAAAAGCAAGAATGGGTATTTAGCAGGATAGAAGTGTCAAACCTTCAGCTATCTAACAGTTCATCCACTGAAATACATTTGCTGCCAGAAACATCTCCAAAACAATTCCTTACACTATTAATCAGATCCACCACAACAGGTACTCCTCTATCATCCAGAGAAGACCAAATCTTCAAAACATGACAGGAGAAAAATAAGGCAATGTGCTGTCTCCCTGAAGCAGAAAAGCATGAAAAGCAACTGCACTACTGCAGAAGCTGATACCATTATCTGGGAGGTAATTCAGTTTGGAACCAATTATGTGGCATCAAGTAGAACCGTATGGGCCAGAGAATACGGCAGGAAATTTTGAAAGGCACACAACCGGAAAGTCAGAGATTGCCTAGAAGTTTCTTCCTGCTCATAAATTAGAGAAAGAAGGTAAAATATACTTGTTTTGAAATGCTCTTTCTGTCTCTAGTTCCAAGGCAAAAATTCAATCATTCTGGAATATTGGACTACATTTTAAAAAGTGGGGAGAATATATGGCTGTGCTGGCCTGTATCTGGCAGATGTGGGTAATCGTGGCTAGAGATTAAGCAGAGCAGCTGGGAAGATGCTAAATTAGTAACATACAGAGAGACTGATTTTGTTCCAAAATGCTGTGTAAACTGAGTTGCTGTGTTTTAAGCAAACTGGACTCAGGCCACATAGAACGAGGGGAAATACAGAAACACTTTCTATACTATCAGCCATTAAACTAGAGTAAAATATGAGGAAATGAGGGATAGAATTGAAAATTATCCCTTAATTGTCATCATCAAGCCCTTTGGGGCAATTGGAATTACTCAAAAATTAAGTATATTTGGTGAGCTAAGGAAAAATACGGTGGGTAGACCAGGACTGTACATATGTTTGTGTATGCTTGAGGCTACAGAGTTTTGAAAACAGAATGACTGTAATTCATAAACAGCAGCATGGTAAGTGACCTGGTCTGAGAAAAGGTATCAGTCATGTCTTCTATTGCTGGGAAGAGACAAGATCCACTGACAAAGGCAACCAGAGCATCTTTGCCAACTGGCTAGCCAATTTGCTGAGGAGAACTTTAATAACAAATAAGGAAGTTTCTTGATCACAAACCCTGGAGTTTGGGGTAATTTTAGCCTGTCTGATATCTGCTGCAAGTATAACACATTAGGATGCAAGCAATCAAGGAGATTTCTGGAAGGCATCAAGGATAACTTCTTGATCGTGGCTGAGCCAACCAGGAGTGTTTCACAGCTGGATCTGGTCTTCACTAACAAGAAAGAACTAGGGGATGTAGTAATCGAACCCTTGGTTATCAAAGCCTGAGCTATAGTGACTGAGGAGTGGAGTACATGAGCCTCTGCGGTCTGAGGAAGGAGAGTAGGAGATTACCAGCCCTGGATTTAGAGGATCAGACAAGTTTGTTCAGGAAACTGATAGGATGCACTGAACAGCAGCACTGAAGGGTAAAGTTACTCAGAAAAGCTGGCAGGAGAGTGCCAGGATCCTATCAGTGGGAAAAACAGAGGTATTACTGAGAATGCAAAATTGATATGCTGTCAAGATAGAAAGAGTAGCTAAATGAGAAATTAAATTCAGTCTGGGGTTATCGTAAGATCTGCATTGTTTGGTAAATTCATCCCATTCAGTTACAGTATATTTCAATATATACTCAAGTAGAGTTACTTAAAAATACAGTGAGCAGGTCATGTCTGCAGAGATGAGGGGCTTTGTTGTGGAGAGCGGTGACTGAAAAGAAATTTAGAGTGGTCAGGGACCAGTCTAATGCTATGGTATAATCAAATAAGGGAATCCTTGCATATATAACAAGGGAACCAGGGATGGGGCAAGCAGGAAGGGACATAATTTCCCCTTTAGATATGGCACTGAACAGATTTTTGTGGTAATAGTGCACTAACCTCTGGTGTCCTTGTTGTCAAAAGAATGCTGAGAAATTACTTGAGGCAGGAGAAAATTCTTTGTATGGAGACACTTAAAGAGCACAATCTTCTTGGCTTTTCAAACAGACTGGAAGGTGGCTACAGTGATCTTTAATCTTGCACAGTGAGAGGCATAACAAGATAAATACCTATAAACTGAAATGAAACAAATTTTAATTATAAATGGCACACATTTTTTAACAGTGGAAGACATTAATGGTTGGAATATGCTGCCAAGAGAAATGCCACCTACAGTATCTCCTAAGGGCTTCACTAAAGAATGGATTATTTTCTTACAGAGGTACATTAGTTGAACAGATACAATTATTTCCCTGCCCTGAAAATGTCTCGGAGCATATACTTGTTATTGCATAACATCTGTACTACCACAACATCTAAGACTACAAGTCAGAAGCCACAGCACTTTGCCTCCTCAGTCAATATGTGAGACACTAAGAGAAAACCCCATTCTATCTTCTGAAGGACTTACATTCCGAATGTACAGAGACACAAAGAAGCAAAGAGAAAATATAACAAGGGTAAACTGCTGCTGCTTAACCTGTGCCTCTCCTTGTTTCATAATCGTGTGGTTTGGCAAGCACCCGGCTTACTCTAGGGTGTGTGAGTAGGCTGGCTTCAGAAATTGAAGAGTAGGCATGGGACAGGTGTGTTTGTGCCTGTATCATCTATCTGTGACTATAGATGATAGTGCTGAATCTGGGGGATGTCAGGTTTTCATTAATGTTGCTTGACAACAGAATTGGTCCCACAAGTCTGTTTAGCCCTCCACTAACCAGTCAAACCACCAGCTGGTTGGACTATTGCTGCATTACCTGAATGCAAACATACCACACCTGTTCTTGGACTTGTACAGTGTGACTGCAAGAGCATACTATAATAGGATAAATCAGGTTGGATGGGACCTCTGGAGGTCTCCAGTCCAACCTTCTGCTCATAGCACAGTCAGATCTGAGGCCAGAGCAGGTTGCTTTGTGTCCCACTTAGGGACACGGGTTAGTGTGGACTTGGCAATGCTGGCTAAACGCTTGGACTTGATTTTAAGGGTCTTTTTCCAGCCTGAATGGTTCTATGATTCTATATACCTCCACTTGTTCCAGACACTCTTAAATCTGGATCCAGACTGAATAGTGGGGGTGGAGGGGAGGCGGTTTTGTCCGTGCAAGAAAGCCATCTGAATTCACCATCTGTATTTTTATTGACACATGTCCCAGTGAAGGCCATCCACCATTCTCATGATAGATTAACCAGCCTTGCTATGGAAATGCACCTTACTTTGCAGTCAGTGGGCGTTCCAGGATTTGTGCTATGAGGCAGTAGAGGGTAAGACATAAAAGAAATTTTCCCCAACTTGTATCTCATAATTCCAAGAAAACCTGATGCTGCATAAATTATACAGAACTGGACTCTTAACACGTTATGAAAATTGAAACTGGATCCTTCTGGGGAACTGAACAGACAACAGGAAATATATTTGGAAAATAATGTTATCAAACCACCTTGGACTAACTGACAGCTAGTGAAACATCTATATTAGTAAATTATTTTTGTAAATTACATTGAGGGTACATTTTCAGAAAATACAACTATTTACATAACAGTTGTGCATGCTCTCTGGGAGCCATACAGGGGTGGTGCTGAACTACCTGATGTGGGAGGATCTGAGCAAGTAGTTAAACAAGTGATGCATTTTATGCATAGGTTCAAAAGCGTAAGTTGTCTTAGTTGTAATCATAAGCAATATATTAATAAATTATCTCAGGAAAGCATATAAAGTGTACACATTGTGATGTACAATTGTACTACAGATAAATATTATTTTATTTCTTAGCTGTTTTTATCAGTAGATCTCATAATATTTTACAAAGAGATGTGAGAAATAACTATTATTAGACCAAATCTGTTAAGAAAATGGATTAGACAAGAGTTCTCTGGCAGGGTAAAATTTGCTTATGATGTTTTTTCCCTTACATTCATTTTAGAAGATCAAAGCTTTCCTCAGTAAAGGTGTTGAGTTTTGTTGGGGTTTTGTTGGTTTGTGTTTTTGGTGGTTTTGGTTTGTTCTACTTTTTTCTTATTAAGCAGAGGGCAGTATTTGTTTCTTGCAGAGTTCTCACGTGGAGATATTTTGATACTTTGATATTCACAGCTCAGCTGATACTGGGCGTCTTGCCATATATGTATAGCTGGCAAACAATTAATCTGCTATACAAAGGATAACCAGCATCTGAGAAGTTAAAAGGGAAAATAAAAAATGTTATGTTACTAAACGGAATGAAAATTTCTACACAAAATATACATCAGTTAAGAGAGATGTCCAATGGACTGTAAAATGTAAGAATTTAGTTGTGTTGAAAATAACAGAGATTTCTAAACTGTTATCACTGTTTGAGTCTTTAGACTTCTAAAAGAAGGTGGAATTCTAACTGAAAATAAAGTTCCAATTCATAGAAAAAGAGTCCATTTATAAAATGGTAACTCTTTGGGAAGATGTTACTGTATTCTGCAAGAGAAGTGTGTATAGCTTGGGTCTTGGTGATCTTGATATAAAAGGACATGGGCTAGGCACAAAAAAAGAACTGTGTGCTTTTTTACACTGTTCTGAACAGAATCTTTTGGATAAATAGGGCCACAGGTATATTTAAAAAGAAGGAGGGGTTAATATTGTAATGAAATGCTTTCAATAACAGAAACTTGTTAAAAATTAATGGCTTTGATCTTTGACCCAGGCACTTGAGATGCCATTGTTTCAGTAACTCCAGCTTCTCCTTAGTCTGAAACTTTGTGAGTCAGTGACAGTGTCTAACACTAACTTGGAAAATCCATTATTAGAGGTAAGAAGTGCAAGATGCTTCCTCAGTCTCTGTGTTCTCTACCAGAATACCAAGCAACACTTCCCGTTGCAGTCAGCAAGGTTTTATTTTTGTGATCTGTGCAGCAGTTCCCCAAAAGCAAGATTAGCTATCATGGAATAACAACAGTGACGCACAATCTGACAACAGGCAGCCTCCAGGTGAAGAGTTTGTATCGTTACAGTCTCCCCCACTAATCAGTTCTCTACAGTACCAAGATATAAGGGAAGCTAAGGAGGAATAGGTAAACCAGCATGGAGATAGATATGCAGTAGAAAAAAATATCCAATAAGAGGTAGAAAAAAATACTGGAAACTGCTCTGGGGAGAGAATAAATTTGTTAAAGAGCATTTACTGTTAATGGCCTGTGTCTTTCATGACACTAACAGGTGGTGAATTACTTTTGTTTTAATTGAGACATATGTCACAGCAATATCTTGTCCTTCCGCTGATTTAAAGCTATTGTTCAAGTCCTTGTTGCAATCAGTTCTCAAACAATGCTCTCTTTGTCAGCAATACAGAAGTAGAATGATTTTGATTTCTTCTCTTGCAAGATTTATACCCTGAAGAATCCACAGTTGCCCTCTGTACTTGCAGATGGTCAGTTAAATACTCCCATCTGGTTATACTTAGTTTTTTCTAAAAACAAAGCTAAATAAAAGCCCACAAACAAACAAAACAAAAAAGAAAGGAAAAAAACCAAACGAAGAAAAAATCCAAACCCACCAACCAACAACAAGTTATTGCACGAGCAGCAGAACTAATAAAGCTCCATTTCGTAGAGTTTGTGCCCTGTGTCTTTATACTGCAGTAATCCAAGCATCACCTCTGTCCCGTGTGGTCTCATCTCCTCCTTCCATTTCCCCTGCAAGTTCATTTCCTTCTCTCTCCCTGCAGCACTTAGTGCCATTTGCCCTGGGGGATCTTTTCCTTGTTTTGTCCTTTCAGCTGCCTCTCTCCCTTGGATAAGTTGCAGCTACCTTGGAGCAGCTCATATGCTGATTAGGTCACATTGCTATTTTGCTTATTCCATGAAGGACTCCACAGCATTTCACAAATATTAATTAGTTGATCCTTGACAATAACCCTGCTCCATATATAGTGCTATTATTCCTATTACACAGATGGGAAAGTTGGTCCAGTTTATCCTCGTTTGGTCGAAGTTTGGTCAAGTTTATCCTTTGCTAATTCTCTGTTTCACTTCTCCTTGACTGACCATTAATTTGTTCTTTTCTGGCTGCAGTTTTTGTTCAGAGCAGCTGTTGTTGTCTCATTGACAGGCGTTGTCAGAGTGTAGCCAACTCTCATTATTTTATCGCAAGCCTTGTGATATTTGATAGCTCCCTTGCAACCACAGTTCCTGGGTTCAGGTGATGAGGATTACTTGAGAAATTCACCTTATTATAACAAGTTTACGGCTCAATAAGCTAGAAAGCTGAAAAATGACGGCAGGACTGATAATGTTCAAAACAGGGTGAAAATAAAAGCACGTGTACTTTTTAAACATACAACTGTTAAAAGGCATTTGTACCTTGTGATGTCAAGGGCTCTGTCTCAGGTTCATAATTTAAGATACTGGTATGTGTAAGACTGCAGAAGCTACAGTCCATTTCCCACTTTGGAAAGGAGGCAGAAAGCCAATCACTCAGTGAAGGCTAACATTTTCTGACCACAGCTTCAAACTCTGCTAAAGCACCTAGGAAAGAATATGTAAGTGGAATTATAAACACATGTGAAGCGCTCTAATGCAGATAACAGTGAGCTTTTCACTCCTGTAGTTTCTGGATGTGATTCTTCCTTCCTTTTTTTTCTTTCAAGAAGATGCTATGAAAGCAGGATAGGATTTTCTTTTGGCATCCGGAAGGTATTTGGAACTAGGTTCAAGACAATAATGTTTACAGAAAGATTGTTACCATGAATTTGCAATAACTCTGGTTACTTCATGCATTATTAAAAAGAGCATTTTGTAGCACTATTAAAATAGTAAACATTCTACTTTGTCTTTAGGCATTCATACAGAAAAACAAATTTAATCTGGCATAGTTGGAAGATAAATTTAAATTTGTGCTTACTGGAGTTCAGCTAACACTAAGTAAAAACCATTTCTTTACCTGAAACTAGCAATATTTTATATAGACCTTTCCTTCCAGCAAGGTTCTTTGCCATTTTATAAGTAATTAAAAACAATTATGTTAATAGCTGTGATCAGAACAATTAATGAAAAATGCAAATGGCTACTCCAGATGCCAATACGCTAATAGAATGCCATAGAGTATTTATAGAATAGAAAATTATTCCACCCACATTTTCACTATGTGCTATTACATCCATCAGATGTAATAACTGTAACACCTTTTTTTGTTGATGATTGTGATCATCTTCAGTAATAGCAGAAAGCATCTCAGAAGTAATGGGTGCACAGTAAGCAAGTTAACAGGGACTGTTGTGTATAAATTGGAACACTGATAATCAAGAGAGGTGTGTGGGAGGTAGGGGCAAATGCACAGAGCCTGCTAAGTGTATGGAGGCTTCAAGAGCATGGAGTATTTAGCTTGGTAAAATGAAAGTGCAAAGGAGATATTCTGTGCAAATAATTACAGAAAAAGGGCAAGCATCATTGTTCTTCCAGCTAGAAGTACACTAAGGTCAGACATAAACAAAAGAGAAAATAGCATCCTAATCATTAAGCCAGTTCTTAAACTGTAGTTAGTAACTCCCAAGAGGGCTAGCAAAGGGCTCAAGGTTGGAATGTGAAAGATCAGATTTTTAATCATATATTTCAATATTAATTCTATATGTACGTTCAGTACATTATCAAAAGAAAATCCGCACAAAAATCCCCACATTATGCAGATTTACTACTGGCAGCAGCTGAGTTCCTCCATGACAAAGGAGCAGAATTATGTGTAATTATCAGCTGTATCAGTGTAGGAGTGGCTAATCACCTTTAGCCAAAACAAGTAAATGTACAGTGAAGCTGATGGTGACAATATAAGGAGTTGCTTGTGCCTGGGTAACTGGTTTGGACTCAAGAGAGGTTACACAGAGACAAAAATGTGGTAACACAAGAAGTTTGAGAAAACACTGAATGGTGATACCAGCTGAATAACTGAATACTGGATACATTGAATAATAAAACCAGTTGGTTGAGAAGTTGCTCTGTTAGTAAGGGAAGAAAGGGACCGTAATTGCTTTTGAAATGAAGTCTGATAAATCTGAAGTTTGATAATTGTATTATTTGGTATTTTTAAGAAGATGGTCATAGTTACAAAACAGCTTCCTTGGAAGTTCCTGATGATTTCTGTAGGGGCAGTAGTGCAGTATTCACTGACATAAAAAGTAGAATGCCATGTTAATCAAATAAGCAGCTGAATGACAGAATTTATTCAGTATTTCAGATTTCATGTTGCAGTCTAATGATGGAAAAAAGGCCATTTGTTTCAGTCCAGTGTCAATCCACTTGCATCAAGGAACACTTTGAATTGGCAACAAATCTATAAGTACCATAACTGTAATGAAAATTTCCACCTATGTGTGACATGCTGAGCCCCATCACAATTCTTAGTCTATAGAGTTTTTGTCTTTTCACTTCTCTCAAAGGCAGGCTGCCGTTTTTCCCATTCCTTTCCCCATGATATGCCTCACTGGCAATGCATCTCAGTACAGTCACCTGTACTGGCACTTCTGCAATTCCACAGTGAGCCCTTTGAAGAAGTTTGTCTGCACTGTCATTTTTGGAAGGTGATTGGTTGCTTAGACACTAATTTGATTGACTTTAACTCCCCTGGAACTAGGCTCAGGCTTGTATTTTCAGAAGGGGTTTTGTGGATAAAGAGATGAACTAACTACAGAAATAAAAAGGTTGGTTGTTAGGGCTAAAATCACGGGGTAGCTGAAGAGACCATAAAAGGGGACAGAAGCATGACTCTGAGATGCCATGTAACATGATCCTTTTGGAAGGAATAAACAAGGGAGTAACTGCGTCAACTGAGGAGGTAACACAGATTACTTTGGTCTGTAACTTTTCCATCAAAAGCGCAGCGTAGATGCTGTGGATGGGGTAACCAATTAACTTCACAATCTTGATTTTCAATTTAGGCTCTTGGATTTGCAATGCTATCACAAAAGGAACTGGAGATTTTAATCCTCTTTAACATCTATTTTCAGTTATTTGTTAAAATTTTGCTCCAGTCCTCATCAGCTTTTTTTCTTTTCATGTAATGAATGCATTACGTGAGACACAGGAGACCTACACCCTACTGAAGGGGAATATTTTTCATTTTTCACCTCAAAGCCCTTTACAAACTCTCATTAATTTAAATTCCTTCCACACCCCTGCTGAATAACCCAACACAAATGGAATGTCACACTCAAGATCCCTCTGTGTATCACTTGGTCCGCTGAGCATAGGAGCAAGCCAGATCCCACTGTGCATTAAAAGTTCAGTGAAGGATTCCTGGCAACCCCATGTGCAGAATCATCACAGCACATTTATTCTTTACAGAGAGCCATCATCCAGACAGATGCTGCAGAGAAATGTCAGAAACAAAACACGGCTCTCCCAGGGAAGATACCAGGATCCTGACTGTGGGAGCTTGGGGACTGAAAATGGTTGGGGTTTGGCATGGTACTTTCCACTCTGAAAAACAAAGTGATGTTTATCTGTTCTCCACTCCTCTGACTTCTAATGAGCCCTCCCTTTCAAGCTCCCTTCCCCAGCAACTTTTGAATTGGTTCCCACTGAAGCTGTTTTCCCTGTCTTGCTTTACCTCCAAGCCAGGCAAAGTGGGAAGGAAACAAACAGTCTAGCATGGTGTAGAAAGATTTCCAGAGTACATCAGTGGGTGGAGTACCAGTCTGGGACCTTCATGGTGTTTTGGATCTTCGTGTTAAGCTGTGCATTGCTACTTGTGTTCACCCACCTTGAGTACCTGGTGTTTCTGGAGCAGAACCAGATGTGGTGCTTGCCCTACAGCCTAGGAGAAATTGGAGTCTGGGTCCTACAACTTGCAGTTTGATCAGGGAAAAGCAGTTTAGGCTGGCTTTTTGAGAGGACAGAGCAGGGCAGTAAGGGGAGCACATGCAGTCTGAAATGTGGAGCTGCAGGTCTCCCCCACATCTGCTTGGCTTTTAGCTCCAGTTTCCAAACCAGAAATCACCCCACAAATTGTGCACCTTTATCTGCTGGAGACAGCCATTATTAAGAAATCCTTTTGTGAGCAACATGCAAAGGCTCTACAACCTTTAACTGCTCATCAGGTCTCAGTTTTGGAAAATCATGTATCAAATGTTGTGAGGTAGGATGGACTTCTGCATCAGGCTCAGCATGCCTAGGGAATGATTCAATGGAGACAAACTGTGAAACATGATTGCTTTGAAATGTGGAGCTAAAGAAGGATCGTGGGAATGTGCTAATCAAGGTAAATTTATGAATAAAAACATTACTGAAATTTTGAATCAACCTGTCATGTGATTTATTCAGGAAAAAATATGTACCAAATTCTGCATGTGTTACTTGGCCACAAATAGAGCAGAGTTCAAGTAAGTTCACAGCTACCACTCCCTTATGAATGACACTTTCCATATGTGTTTCCATATGTGTTCTGTATGTGGACATGGGTTTCAACACGTGGTGTTTCTTCCCCATTCCTTCCAGGGTGATGCAGAGATTTGCCCTCCATGTAAATCACTGGTAAGATTAAGGCATTCAGCTCACTCACTGTAAATGCCTAGCTTCCTTCATCCAATAATGCCTTTTAGGATTTGGCTTCCTGTCTTTACTTTGGTTGATATCCTCTCTGAAATCTGTTGCCAATGCACTTCCTTATCTAAGAGCTGTTCAGGCTTGTAACGATGCTCATGCTTGGAAAAGTTTCATGGTACCTAGGCTGAATGCATATTAAATTATATAGATTTTTCTCTGCATATATATCAGGCACTGTAAATTCTAGATTTTTCATGGTGACAGGATGGAGTACAGACACATTTTTCTAAATATAACACTTTACTCCAAAAGATTTCATGTGGAGACGGGGCCTGTCAGAACATGTCCTGCCAAGTAGCTCTGCAAGCAGAACCTGATAGTGTATTTAATCCTCCATATCCATTCTTGTGATCCATAAATATTAAACTTGCGTTAAAGTGATGACTGAAAGGGCTTGAGTTTTGCAAGACAACATTAGTACAACTGTGAAGTTAGTCAGAGGATCAAGTATGTTTTTATACGCTGCTTTAAGTAATCATCCCTCCCCTAAATTAAATAAGTGCTTCGTTCATTCAAAACGAAAATTTCTGCAGTAGGGCAACTCCTCGCTGAGACAAGTTTTGAACTGTCCCTGCATGTTTAGCTTGGAGGAAGGAGGCCCTCTCTTGACTCACTGCAATCAGCTTCCCATGGCGATTCCTGTCTGCTCCGGTACTGGAGATGCACAAACACACTGAGTCACTCTGCCAGCTCGGGAACCCGCTCACCATTCCCTTCGTTCTCAGGCACCTCGCAGCCGATGCAACCTGTGGCACTGTAAGGACTCCTTGTAGACAATCCGCGCTTTATTTATCTGGGGTAAATCTTTGGCACACAAATTGGAGATTATGGCATCATAATACGAAGAAACCCCAAACCTGCGCAGCCTCTTCGCCTGTGGTGTTGGCATGCTTCTCCCACCCCGCTTCCCTGCCCGGGAATCCGGGATCGCCGGTCGGGCAGCCGTGACTGACACAGCAGCGGCAGCAGGCTCACACTGCCGCGAATTTAAATGTTGGTGCACTACTTTAATGTCGTAAAACACCCTGCTGGCTGCTTATGTTTCACATTTCCAAACTCAACTCCTTACGGATGGCGGGCCAGCTGCTCGCCGCCGGACTGGCTCCTCGGGATCCCTGACGGACACCTGGCTCGCCTTCCCTCCCCGGCATCCCCGCTGCCAAACCCCTCCCGCCGCACCTCACAGAACCGCAGAGCGGCTCACGTTGGGAGGGACCACCGGGGGCATCTGGTCCAACCTCCCTGCTCAGACAGGGCCATCCCAGCACACTGCACAGGATGGCATCCAGGCAGCTCCTGAATACCTCCACTGAGGGAGACTCCACAACCTGTTCCAATGCGTGGTCACCCGCTCAGTAAAGAATAATCAGGTGGAACTTCTGTGCATCGTACAGCCAAAGCACCATAGAATAAGCTGAGTTGGAAGGGACTCATCAGGACCATCAAGGCCAAATCCTGGCTCTGCACAGGACACCCCAAGAATCTCACCATGTGCAAGAGCATTGTCCAACTTCTGCGCGTGTCCTTGTGTCCTAGTGGCTGGCACCACTGAGAAAAGCCCGGCTTCACCTTCTTGCCACTCCCTCCCCCGCGTCGGGGTATTTATACACATTAATGAGGTCCCCTCTCAGTCCTTTCTTCTTGAGGGGGAATGTCCCCTCGGGGCAGGGATGCATGTGGTGGATGTTTCTGGAAAGTGGGAGAACAGGCAGTTGTGGAAGTGAGGGTAAGGTCCTGAGGCCATGGGGTGAGGGGTGGGTCTCTGGGGAGATGGGACAAAGGCTTGGGTGCTCCAGTGGGCTGTTAGGGAGATCTAAACTCTAAGGCCTTATTTAGTTGGACAGCAGTCCAGCTGCGGACCATGCTCCTGGTCAATGATGGGGATCCACTCGCTTCCCTCATCACAGGGTCAAATCACAGGCTTGCCAACAGGCAACAATTTTCTAAAGGAGACTGGCTGTTGAGGGAAACTGAGTTCACAGTGAGGCTGCCACTGAAAGCTCTTGAGATGTTCCTCACCCATCTTCTTGCCAGAGGTTCTCCTTAGGTAGTGCACTTACGTAGTTCTCCTTAGGTAGTTCTCCTTAGGTAGTGATGGATGTCTTATAAGGAGAAGCTGAGGGAATGGGGCAGAGGTTTCATCGGGGGACACTTCACAGCGCCACAGTCAACAGAATGTATCCTGGTGCCTGGAAAGAGCACGTGGAAGGAGCATGAAACAACGAGCTGAAGTTAGAAGGAGAAGCTCAGACTGGATATAAAGGGAATAATGTTAATGGGAACAGCCAAGCCTCCAGACACGCTGCCTGGGGAGGATGTGCAATAGGGTCTGGAGGGACAGCCATACAAGGAGCAGCTGAGGTCCCTTGGCAGGCCTCATCGCTACAGCTTCTGCATGAGTGAAGGTGGAGGGGCAGGCACTGATCTTTGTGATGACCGGTAACAAGACCCGAGGAGGTGGCATGAGGATGTGTCAGGGGAGGTTTAGGTTGAATAATAGGAAAAGGTTCTTCACCCTTTGTGAAGAGTGTGGTTGAGCACTGAAATGGGCTCCCCAGGGAAGTGGTCACAGCACCAGCCTGACAGAGCTCAAGAATCTTCTGAACAATGCTCTCAGGTACATGCTGTGACTCTTCAGGTGTTCTGCACAGGGACAAGAGTTGGTCTTGGTGATCCTTGTGGGTCCCTTCCAATGCTGAATGGTGTTTGATCCTCAAAGGGTTTCAAGACCTGGATGGACAAAGCTCTTGAGTAGCCTGGTTTGATCTCATAGTAGACCTTGGTTTAAGCAGGAGTTAAGTGAGTGCCTTGCTGGCATCCATTCTAAGCACCGATTTCTTCGGGTGCCTAAGTGAATACCATTGGTTGAATTGAAGCAGTGCCATTCTGAATAGGCTTAAAGACTCCATTAATCTGAAATACCTGAAAGTCCCATCAACTTTGTGGTGAGTGAACTAGTAGTTCTGAATAGTTTGCCTTCATTTTT
>NW_008237436.1:6029029-6037628 GCF_000691975.1 Corvus brachyrhynchos | reverse complement strand
ACATGTTCTCGAGGCCATTCCGCAAGCATGGTGAGTATCCCTTACAGTACCAACACTGCATCCAGTTACTGACCTGATGGGCCTCTGCAGTCCCTGAGGATGGACTGCGAAACAAAGGCTTGTGCCAAAGGATTTCTGACAACTTGGGCTAGAAACTGGGGCCGTACGCAGACGTACGCTGAACTCTTACAGCAAATGCATTGGTATTCTAATTGCTTGACAGTAGTCATAGGGCTAATTCTGTCAGTGCTTGAAAATTAATTTAAAAGTGATGAAACTATTTCAGCAGTTACTTAAAACATAGAGGGTTTTTTCCTCTGATCAATAAGCAGTTCCATTTGTATTGATATATTAAACAAGTCTCTTCAACTTCGGCATTAGGAACACAAATTAATTTTTCTTTAGCTGAGTATTTTAAAAATTTGAAGTGTGTGAAGTGTGTAATTACTGCTTTAAAAAAACATGGTTTGATTTTTGAGGTATTCAGGAAAATTCTATCAAATGCATGATGTGTATCCCCCATCCTTTTTTATGTATGTGTGAAATTCTGGGCTTCCTAAGTATCCAAATTTGTATCTCTTAACAGGAGTTGTCCCTCTGGCTACCTATATGCGGATCTACAAGAAGGGTGACATAGTTGATATCAAGGTACTTTCTGCAGTGCTGTGTAACTAAAAGCTAAAGCAGTGTGGTCCTGTGCAGTCTCCAGTTCCTTGGGGTGGACTTTTTTGTTAACTGGGTCACGTGTATCAACACAAGCTCGCTTTCGGAGCAATATTGGAACGACAGTGCTTCCGGACCAGTGGCAGCACTTCAGTGTCATATGCTGGTGTATGTGGGGTTTTGTAGATGAATGTCATTTGGCTGTGCTTTGTTATGGTGTGTTCAGCTGAAAAACAGGAGTGAAATATGCCATAGCTAATGTTTGAGTTGGCTACTGGCACTACTTTCATAGGAACTTCAGCTGTCGTTTCAGTAGATGTTCTGTTTTGCTCGACTTGAGCTTTCTCTTCAGATGAGCCATGATTTATGGTGGGGCAGTTCGTAGTTATGTGATTGCAAAGCTATGTTAAAACTAGAAATTGAGAAATAAATCTAAGGATCCATCATATATATAAATATGGGGGGGGTTGAAGTAACATTTCCTGTCGCTTGGTATTTTTTAGAACTTTTAAAGTTAACTGTACTTTCATAACTGAGTTGTAATGAATGTGAAAGCCTTTCACCTAGGATTCCTACATTGTTGAATCCTTCGGTTTAATTTGTAACGCCACGTTCTTGTAACAGTCACACAGAAGGTGGTGTACAATTTGCTTGTTTGTTGTTTGACTCTTGGAGAATGTACTGCTCAGAATTGACAATTCCTGACGCACTGGAGCTTGATGATGAATGTCTCTTGTGATTGCTTGCTCTTTCTGTAAGCAAAGTGATCAGTCATTTCACCGACACTGAAAGCAACCAGAACTGATGTAGCAAAATTTGGTAGTTTTCAGATGCAAAGTGCATGGTTATAAATTCCAGCTTAAAATGGAAATATTTTAAAATTAATCTCAAATATTTTGAAATGTATACTTCAAATTACTTCTGAAGGAAAAATTCTTGATGCTACCTTCCCCCCCCCCCCCTTTCTTTTTTTCCTCTTCTTTTGCTTCTTAACAGGGTATGGGTACTGTTCAAAAAGGCATGCCCCACAAGTGTTACCATGGCAAGACTGGAAGGGTATATAATGTTACTCAGCATGCTGTGGGCATTATTGTTAACAAGCAGGTTAAGTAAGTAATGAAATTCCATGTATTGAAACTTGGTATTTGAGAAAGTTGACCTGTAATTGCACCCTCCTTTCACTTTGCCAGTTGGACAGTTATTGTCTTTATTGGTCATTCAAGGTGGGTAAAGTGTATTTCCTTTTTATAACCCAAGCAAATGATGCTCATTTGACTTGGATCCTGTCAGAGGAAACAGTTTTTGTTTTTCTTACCAGCACCTAAAGTCCCATTACCTAGCAGGGGTTTTCAGCCAGTGTGCTGGTACTGAAGCCCTTTATAAGTATTAGTCTGTAGCTATATCCAGCTGGTTTTTGTACAGACAAGCTGGTTTTTTTTGTTCCAGGAGCTGGACTGCTGTGCATTGGTAATAAAATGACTTGTTTGTATGCTAAGAGGCTAAAATTATGTATTCTCCACAATTTTAATTTGAAAGTGTCAGCTTATGGTTATATATTATACTGTTATACATTAATAACCTTTTGGTTATGTGTAACTTACATCTGATGTGCGTCTGCAGCTGTGTGTTGAGGTATTGGCCTTTAAAGAAAAATTACCTGTAATTGAGCTTCTGGAGTTACTTTTGTAAGGGCTGTAGGTCTTGCTTTAAAGTGACCTTTTTCAAGTGTGGATTAAAAACTGACTCCCTGTTTTAGGGGCAAGATTCTGGCCAAGAGAATCAATGTGCGTATAGAGCATATTAAACATTCCAAGAGCAGAGACAGCTTTCTGCAGCGTGTGAAGGAAAATGAAAGGAAGAAAAAGGAAGCAAAAGAAAAAGGCATTTGGGTTCAACTCAAACGTCAGGTAATGTTTCTATTGGGGTCACAGTCCTTCTTCAGGAGATTACTTAATTCGTGGAGTAGCAGCTGCATGCAGTGCATCAGCGTCCGGGCTGTCTGGGATGTTTGGTGCCTGAGCAGAACTGCTCTGTGCTGGGTGAAAATTGTAGCTGTGAACAAAGGGTTGGGTGCTTCCTGTTCTGTTGCTAATCTGCAGCAGCAGCAGCTCTGGATGGTTTTATGGTCAGTAGAGTCTTTGTTTTAATTGAACTTTAAGTTGCAACAGGTTCTGTTGTAACCCTTGAAATAAAGAATAACCAGACTTCACAGAAGATACAGTGGCTAGTGCTTCTGTAACTGCAGGATACATCACTCCATGTTCATTGGGTTGGTCAGCTGCAGAGAGTAAAGCATAAGTTTTTTAATTCAGCAGCACATTTTCTAGCAGATCATTTTCTTACTGCTACTTCTTGAATCAAATTTATGAGATTAGGAACGGTAAAATTGCTGTAGTGTTTATATAGTGAGGTGCTAAATGGTTGACAGTGTTGTTTTCTGAAAGGTTTTTGAGCTGTAGTGCCATGAGTTTTTGTTTTTTATTTTTCTGTTTACAGCCTGCTCCACCAAGAGAAGCACACTTTGTGAGAACTAATGGCAAGGATCCAGAGCTGCTGGAGCCAATTCCCTATGAATTCATGGCATAATGCACGTTTAAAAAAAAATAAATTAAAGATCTGGTTTTGGACAAGTGTATGTGATTGTGGCTGATTCATTTAGTTGGGTTTGGGGTTTTTTTTGTTTGAACAGATGCTTTAGAAACCTTTTATTGAAGTTTATTTATTTAGCTTGCATTTACCATGATGCTTAGTCATTTAAATCATCTGCAGCTTTTGCTGACGAGTTTAGTCATATACATAGATTATAAATGCTAGAAACACTGAAATTTGCTAGTGCTTAGTAATGATCATGAGGTAATATGAGGGGACATGGAATATTTCACCGGCAAACTAAGAACTTGTACCAAGAACTGTCCAGTGTCACTTAAAGGCTTTTTTTTTTTTTTTTTTTTTTTTTTTTTTTTTTTTTTTTTTTTTTGTAGGAAAAGAGATAATGGCCTTCAGATTTCATTGATACAAGGTTTTGGCTAAGGGGCCTCATGACTACCAAGGAATTGTTGAAGCCATTTTTGAAAACAACCTCTCTAGAGAATGGCCTGTGGGCAGATTTTGGTGTTCCACCATTGTAACCTGCAGAACAATGTTTAACATCCCCATGCCAATAAGCATTCTTACAAAAGTAGTTTAGAAACAAGGTTTTAATTCCAAAACTGCCAGCCTTTGTATTTTGATTTTTAACTTTTTAATTGGCTGGCATAGCTAAACACTTGGATTTTACATGTTTGTTGCATGCCTGTTGAATGTTGTAATGAATTCCTCTCATCCCAGATTTACTGATCTCTCACAAAAGCCCAGTGCTACCTGTGCAGTTTCTTACATGGAAGAAGATCTTCAGCTGAGTGTTTACTAACCAGTGCTGGTTTAGTGAGCTTTGTTTGGAACAGCGTGAAGCTTGCTAGAGACTGCTGAAGGTAACCTCCTTGGTTAGCCTTGAAAATGCACAGTCTCAAGATTAATTGTGTTGTAGTTACAGGTAAATAGTACTTTACCTTGAAGTGTCATGTCAGGCATTGCTCAGCTACCTTCAGTAAGTGATGTAAAAGTAACGTCTCCATGTAGAGAGAATACTAGAGAAGCAAGTGACTTCAAGCTCTTTGTAGGTGTTGACTGTTGAAAATTACTGAGCAGTGAATTGCAGCATTTAAAGTGTGGGAGTAAGAAACAGGGAGATGATGAAGTTTGCTTTTTACCTAACTCAATCGTGGGTGTTTCCACTCCCATGGAATTAATGTAGGTTTCGGACCTTGAATTCAGTCTGGCTTGGGCTGGAATTTAAGGGTTAGGTGGGCTTTAGGTGCTAGAGTTTCAAAGGTCCAGTGAGCAGATTGCTATGTTTGAGGTTTTCCAAGCTTCCATCTCAGAAGATGCAGCAGGCTGTATAGATGGAATGACTTTGGAAGTGACTTGAAGGAGCTTGCCCCTTAGCGGACTGATCCATGAGAGTAGTGCTGTATTTTGACACCAGAGGTGTTGGACATGGCGTGCAGCACTGTATCCTGAAGCCCTCACTGTTGCACCTTATGCACTTGGCTTTTACGGTCAAGCGGCTTTTCTTGGAGCAGCAAGATTTGTGTACTTTATCAACCTCTTTGGCTTGTCAGTTTCCACAGCCATTTAAAATTGGCATTTGCCTCCCAAGATAAGCATCATTTTCCACTAGGCTTTTTAGGAATTAAGTGGGAGGCTATTGGATACAAACTTTGGTGGTGACATGTTAAATTTGCTTCTCATGCATGCGTGTCTAAGCTATTTTGGTTCTGTGTTTGGTTTGTACGCATTTGTCAAAATCACGGTGGATTAGCTGTATCAGCATGATGAAATGATTAACATCCTAAGTGGGGCATAGTTCTAAACTTTTGAACTTATTTTCAACAATTTGGAATAATAAGACTGGACAGCATTACAGTGGTCTTGTTTAAGAGCTGTGCTCCCTGAGGCACTGCATTGCAACACTTTCCAATTTAGTAAAAGTGTTTTTAAGGTTACTACGCCAACGGCAGTTCGTCATAAATGCATATTTGGAAGCCCTGCGTGGGCTGGGAAGAGAGGGAGGAAATGCCTTCCTTGGTCAGAGTTCCCAGAAACAACTGAAAATGAAGCTGGGTTTGTACAGGAGGAGAATAACCTTTTTTTGTTTGTTTTTAGTGTTTGGAAACAGGACAGATAAACTAAGGTGTAACCTGTCTGTTTGTTGCACTCAGTGCTGTGGGGTTTTCATGATCACCTGAGGTTTGCAGAAGCACAGCCCAGACACTTAACAGGTCTCAGCACCTGCTGCTGAAGTTTGCTTCCTGTGTGTTTGGCTGCCCTGTTTTTGCACAATCCTGACGAAAGAGGGAGATCTGTGAATTGGGAAAAGCTGACGAGCTGCCTGTTAGGACATCTCAGTCCTGAGCTGAAACGTGAAGCTTATTCCTTACAGGGTTTGGAGTCACAAGTTTTGATTTGCCCTGGAAGGGGTTTGACACACTAAACCCATAAGCTGTTACCAGTTCTCTGCAGTCCTGTTCTGAGGCTCCTTTACTGTCACAAACCTTTACTGCTGGTTCCCTGCCAAAAGCCCTGGCGAAATCTGTTGTCTCCTAGAGAAGCAGCAAGGAAGCTGCCTTCTGAGCTGTTGCCTTCATCTTTTTTAGCATGTTGGCAACACTGGGATTTGAGATTTCCTGAGGACTGTGTAGGCAGGGAAGGTCAGTGAAAGGGCAGAAAGGACTGGGAAGGAGGAGGAGAAACCGTGTCAGTGCAGAGGCTGCAGGCTGAGGACCCCAGGAGGGAGCAGAGCAGGGAGCAGGGCATGCCCCTGAGTGGGGCAAGGGATTTTATAATCTTCCCATTGTATGTATTGGATGGAGTAAACAGTCTTGATGTTCTCTCTTTTTTCCTTCTCAGCACAATCCTGGACTCAGCATATTCGTGGCCCTCACGGTCAAAAAGATGGCTGGCATCCCAGGTGCTGTGCTGGAGTGTCAGCAGGGGCTGACATCCCGGGGGTGCCAAGAGCTGTGCACGCACCTGCCGGAGAGAGTGGCCTTCCCTGTGCCGGCACAGGCAGGACAGGCTCACCTTGTGCTTGAGGAGGCACTGTGGGTTCCTGTAGTTCAGACTGTGTTGTGAAAAAGACAGGGTTAAACTGGGCCCACCTGGGTAGGACCTCCTGACTGGGGTGTGGGTAATGTCTCCCACAGTGCAGGGGCACCCTGTTGCTGCAAATGGTCTCCTTGCACAGGAAGAAGGTGCCAGCTATCCCTGCAATGTGGAGGGTGGTGGTATGAAAGACACGTTATGAGTTTTTTGTGTCCATGCATTGGCTTCAGTGGATGCCCTGCTAAGGTCTGTGTAAGAATCAAGTTACAGCTGTGGGGATTTACATGGTCATAACCATCCTTGCTCAAGCATGGGGTAGGAACATTGCTCTCACCAGCAGCACCCATACAGCATAAGAACCCAGAAAAATACAAAAAAAACCAAACTCCAGAGGCTCTCAGGATGTCCTCCCTGCCACCGTCACAGGAGTAGGACACCTGCTCTCTCCCTGAAAGTACTGCTGTTGAATGTTACTGCAGCTTGGAATAGGGAGATGTGTCAGGCAGCAGTATGGCATACCTGGCACTGAGCAGTGTTCCTATGGGAAAGTGGATAGTGGTGGACCATAGGGATAGTGGCATAGGCCACCTGCAGACAGTGGGTGAAAAGGTAAAGCCTGGTGCTTCCAAATGGGGCCTGCAGAGCCAAGAAAGGCCCCTTGGAATAGCTTTGAAGCCCACACGTCCCAGGAGTGCTTAGTCTGCAGGATGGGGATGGCTAAGCTGAGCCTCAACTGCTTCAATTTACTGAGCTGTTCCTGTTGCATCTTGGGTAGGTGTTGGTGGAGACATAGTCCATCGCACCCTGAACATTAATTTGTTCACAGGGTGTCCCACATGGGCTTGGGCAACGTTATTTCTCTGCTTGAGCATCCCCATTTGCCCTTTGGGGGTGCTCCCAGCAGTAGGCAAGGCAGCTTGAGTTCTACAGCTGCCCAGAAAGGGGCAGCTCCTCAAGGTTTGAGAAGGGTGGTTGGTTAATACTGCTTTAATAGCTCAGCACCTGGGAATCATCTGTCTGGGATGGACTTGTTTCAGTAGCATTTTTTCAGAGGCACACTGAATGTACTCTAATAGCTGTTCTGTAAAGGAATGTATAAAAATAGCTGCTGGTGGCACTGTGAGGCCAAAGACAAGTGATCCCCTGACAACAGGAGTAGATGACAATAGCAGGAACCTCTGGAAACCAAAAGCTTTTAGTGATACAAGAGAAATCTTGTTTCCCAAAAGAAAGAGCTTGCTGGCATGATGGGGAGTGAAGTAGAAACCTTAGAGGCAATACGTTTTGGCAGTCAAAAGGGGCCCTGGTGTTACCATAGGGGTTCTTAGGCACTGGAGTACCACAAATAATCAACAGTGCTTCTTCCACCATGCTTTTCAGCAGGTACTACTTTAACTGATGTTAATTAGTACTGTTGTAACTCAGCTGCCTGTGTGTGAGCATCCGGGGTCACCTGGGCTGCTTTTGGGGCATCAACCCCACATCCAGGGCCCAGCAGCTTTCACAGTGGCTCCATCCTTCCATGCCATGAGATCAGTCCTTTCGTGTACCATCCACTATCCTCTTCCATGTTGTGTCCTGCTGGCATGTGCTGTCTCCCTGATAAAAATTAAAGCAGCCTCTGAACAGATTATTTATCTTTCAAGCACTTAGACACTTGCAAAGCAGTGCACAGCAGGAGCCACGGCAACAGTTTGTGGAGACTGAAACATTCACACAGCTGCTTGCAGGTCTGAGGCTCATTTAAGGGCAGCCTGTGGTGGAGCACCATTCTCTGAAACTTTACTATTTAAAAAACCCAAAAAGCCCAAGCAAGACCACTCAGGTTTCAGGTCTGGCTGTTGCTTGATCCACAAGCTGGATTTTCAACACTGGCTGTAAAGGGATGTGTTCAGGTGTGGGAAACAAAATAGTCTGAGGTAGAAGAATAAATAATTCCCTTTCTTTCAAGACTGGACTTCCTCACTGCAGGGAGGGTGGTGCATTAAGCCAGAGCCCGTTGCAGTTGGGGCTGGTGTGGTTGTGCAGGTGCACATCTCAAGCCCAGGATGGCTTGTGCTGACATCTGCCCGCCTCCCTCGGGTGGGGGGATGCCCAGACATGGGCCGCAGGGTGCATGGCCTGCCCAGGCTATCCCCCAGCCCCCCGGTGCCTGCGCCCGCCGGGGCCACCCCACGCCCTGGGAGCGGGGAAGGTGGGAGAAAGGGGAAGGGGTGTAACCCGGGTGGGCAGCGAGGGGACGCGCCCGCGGGGCAAGTGCGGGGAGGGCTGCGGGGGACAGCCGGGGCTGGAG
>NW_008237436.1:6013187-6028849 GCF_000691975.1 Corvus brachyrhynchos | reverse complement strand
CAAGAGCGGTGAGTGCGGGGCTGCCCGTCCCCTTCCCCTGCCCGTCCGTCCGTCCGTTCGTCCCGCCTAACGCGGCGCTCTGTGTTTCAGCCGTGATCGTGCGGTTTCTGACCAAGCGCTTCATCGGTGACTACGAGCCCAACACAGGTGAGGAGGGGGGCGGCGGGGCCGGGCGCGGCGAGCCCCGCGTCCGGCGGCTCACGGCTCTCTGCTCCCCAGGCAACCTCTACTCCCGGCTGGTCCATCTGGACGGGGACCACGTTGCCGTACAGATCCAAGACACGCCGGGATGCATCCAGGTATGGACATACTTTGGATCAATTGGTTCTTATCTGCCGCCCAAAGGCTCAGCTTTTGAGCCCAAATTTCCTGCATGCCCAGACCTAGTCTCCTGAGACAGAGCTCAGGCTTCCCTTTGAGCCTGTTTGATGGTGCTGTGATGCAGCCTTTATACTTTCATGACCCAACGCAGAATCTGTGCTCTCTGTTGTACCTCAGGTGCAGGAAGACTGTGTGCAGGTGCTGGACTCCCTGTCCAGGTGTGTGAAGTGGGCAGAGGGCTTCCTGCTGGTCTACTCCATCACAGACTACAGCAGCTACCAGTCCATCCAGCCTCTCCACCAGCACATACGCAAGGTGCACCCTGATGCCAGGACTCCCATCATTATTGTGGGGAACAAAGCAGACCTCCTCCACGCCAGGCAAGTACAAGCAAAAGAGGGACTACAGCTGGCAAATGAACTGGGCAGCCTGTTCTTGGAAATCTCCACCAGTGAGGATTCCCAAGGCGTCTGTGATGTCTTCCAGTATCTTTGCAAGGAGGTCAGCAAACTACAGCATGCCGGCAGCACAGACAGGAGGCGGTCATCCATCATCCCTCGGCCCAAATCTCCCAACATGCAAGATCTAAAGAGACGTTTCAAACAGGCTTTATCTTCCAAAGTCAAGTAAACCTCCCAATGAGATCCTGTGTGACTCAATAGAATTTATTTTTGTAAACTAGTTAATAAAAATCTTTATTTTTATACTAATGCCAGCAGTGTAGAAGTAAGTATGTCAAAGCTCACGATTTCCTTGCTGTTCTCTCATTTGACTGGTTGGGTTATTTTGGGAAAAAAAAAAAAAGCTGCATAGCAACTAAATAGAGGTAGCTGGAGAGGGGACTTTTGCCAGGAGGCTTTGATTCCATTTCTTTTTTGGGGGGCCTGGAATTTTCTGTATTAAGATACTCATGTGATTTTCTTTGGAGGCCTCTATTTCCTGTTTGTAAAATGGGAGTGTTAATGATGTAAATCATTACCTGCCTTTACACAATACTTGGAAAGCCCTTGGCAGAAAACTTTAGGGGAGACAAAAAAAGGCTATATTAAACATGAAAATATAAAAGTGTCTGTAAGAATTCTGATTATAACAGGTCTGCGTTATTCCCTCAAAGCTGCTGTTTTGCTTGCACCTGTAATAGCCTGAATGCTGATAGGCTGTAGGAATGAGCTCCAAATTCTGATGTGCTTTAGAGATCTGTTCTACAGAATCAATCGTTTGAGCCCCAAGCATTTAACAAGAGGGTTGAGTTTCTCCTACAGATTGCTGTGGAACAAAGTGCTGAGCAATCTGCAGCAGAGGAGTATGTGGGATGGCTGTTGCTTTCTCTGGAGATGTGTCATAAGAAGGCCTGAAGCTTAGGTTTCCTGGACAGAAAATAGCTACATTTAAAGGGAATCACACCTTTATCTTCCCCAGAGTAATTCTGTAGCTATTTGAAACAGGTCAGACTTAACTCTTACTTCACATAAACTCTAAACCATACTAGAATAGGTTTTATTAACTGTTTGCTGGTTGTCTGAGCATGGAATGTGGGGTTTGCCCTTCCAGTATGCCTCTGAATTGTGTATGTAAGAAATAAAACTGCTCCATGCTGAGTAGAAAGTGTGGAAGTGGATTAATCTGTCCTCACTGGGAAACTCGATGTCCTCATTCAAGCATAACTCCAGTACTATTTTATTTACAAAAATCTCATAGATTAAGTCCAAAGACCACCTTTTTCTTTCCTTGTGTCAGGAAAGGGAGGTAGGTGCTGTGCCTTGCAGTTAGTGGGCAGCCCCTGTTGTTTCTGACCCCTGTGACTTGAAGCTTCTTGGGCCACCTTCACTCTTTATCTGCAGATGACTCTTCCTGATGGTGATAATTGAGGGAAGGGTGACTGAGCACGTTAAAGATGATGCTCTGTGCAGAAGCACCCGAGGCCTGTGTGAGCACTGGGCAGGGGTCTGGGATGCCAGCAGTACTATTCCCCACGCAGGGCTCTGTGCACATCTTCAGTGCAGGCATGTCACCTGTATGTCTCTTCCCTGAAGGCCCTGTGCTGCCCTACCAAAGGGCACAGGAGAGCTGGTACCCAGACCTGCAGGAACAGACTGGAACTGGGGACTGCAAGCTGGGTCCAAAACTCTTGGAGTTAATTCATGTCAAAAGCATGGTGCCAGCCTGGACATACCAAAGGACTGTTTGAACATGTTAAGACAATATTTAACGCATGTCAAATATTTCTTCACTGTGAGAGTTACTCTGCCAGGCCCAGGACTCTGGGCTTGAGGGGAGCAGGATGATGGGTACATAAATTAGGCATTTATCCTGTTTGTCTGAATTTTCCTTGGCTGGCACAGATCTACTCTTGCCCAGAAGTTTTCAACTCTGAGCTGACAGATAAAGCACAGGAAGAACCTGCTGGTTCCCAGCTCATTTTACCCCAGCATTTACTTCAGTCCTGAGTGAGCAAAGAGGGCAGGGAGGGCAAAGCATCTCTCAGGTACTAGCAGGGGAGATCCAAAGCCTTATTTCTCCTGGGAAATGGCCACTTATGCCCTCCCTACTGAATACTTGCCATCCCCTTCTGTCTCTAAGAAGTCTCTAAGCCCTTCACACAGAGGGTAGGGTGGCTTCAGGAGGGTAAGTGGTGCATAGCCTGGCCTTTCTCCTTGATCAGAGAAAAATATGCATCTGCCTCTTTCCTCCCACCACCTCCGCTATGAAACAGAATCACAGCAATTTTCCCTGACAAGATGGATGAGTGGGTTTTCAGAAGGAGGGATGTGTGCGGCATCACACACTATTATGGCTGCTACTACATCAGCATCTCCCCCCTGTTGGACTATTTTGTCTACTTATCTCCAAGGTCTGAAATCATCCAGTAATGCTTTAAGACTTCATGAATTTTAAAATAGCAGCTGCCATCAACCTGTTCTGTGCACTTCAGCTCAGAAGCTGCACATCCCTAGACAGAGATAGGGATGTTTTCTTCAAAAAGCTTTCTCATGTTCCCTTTATTTTCTGTCCCACTCGAGCACATGGACCCAAGCTGCTTCCTCGCTGTCTCTTGATGGGGACTTGGCTCTCAGCACAGGAAATGGTCAGTGTTGCAGGCTCATGCTCTATCCTGTGGTTTGTTTGTATGAAGGATCGTGGACAAGGCAGACTATGAGCAAGGACTGTGTTCACACCATGGGCAAGAGCTGGGTTCAAGCTTCAGACAGGGAACAAAAATGATTGAGATATGGATGGATGGATGGATGGATGGATGGATGGAAACAAATCTGCATCCCATGCCTGGATGTGCTGTAAAATGATTTTATTCCTGAGGGACTTCATTAGCTTTTGGTGAATAGAAGGTCTGAATAGATTCAGAATAAACTCCTTTAGGCAAAGGTGACCTTTTGTGGCAGTTGCACTTGGCACATGACCACTGGTGATTCACACCAGTATGGCAGCAGGATCTCTTCAGTTTCTCCTGAAGTGAGGATCCAAAATCTGTTGTCCTTCTAGGAGCAGCATCGTTGAGGGTGATGCTGTTGCTGGGTCACTGCACACTACATGCAACACTCCAACCCTCAGAATGACATCCCTAAGAAGCCTCTTATGAATAGAGCATGGCCCACAAAACAGCAACTCGGATTGGATCTGGGGTAATTAATGACAATTCAGATTTCCCTCTTGGTTCTCAGACTTGCTCTTCCACCACTCTCCTCATTTCCCCTATCTAAAAAGAAGGAGAAGCAAAGCCTTTTTATTGAAAATGGTTTTGAGAGAATTGGCTCATGAAGTTTTCTTACTACATTCAGTGCTTGATGCTTTTGACCAAAAGAACTATAAATGTATATTGTGACTTGTTATGCCAGTGTATATTGTGGAGCATAATCAGATGTATACTATCTTCCCACACTACCAAAAGAAAAATTAGGAAATGGAGATTGAGCTTTTATTTCAGTGCCCTGTGATACTTGATTTACAATTGAAAAGCTGCATAGTGAATTTTGCATAATGATTATAGAGCTTCATAGATGTCATAGCTGCTGTTTTGAAAAATGCACTTGGTTGTTTTCTATCCACGTTTTCCCTTTGTGACAGAAAATAACCAGCCCTAGGAGCAATCCTCACCAGAGACCCTCATGGTGTGAGCTGCTGTGTAGAGGTGGCTGCTTCAGCCCCATGCCTCGTCCTTTGGGCTTTGCTGGGCAATGTTAGGGCAGAGGTACCCATGTACCCAAGCTTGTGGGGTCGTGGTTCAGTAACTATATTTTGCTCTTGACCTGTGCACAGTATTTCCATTAAAACATATCTGTCCGGGAGATTGTGCAAGGTTATTTGTCAGCCTGCATTACTGGGAAGAAGTAATTAATTCTTAAAGCTGGAATATTTATCTTCTAAGGTATTTGGCTCTTTCTGCATTACTAAAAACATCCTCTTCTCAGGTTTCAAATGGTCCTTGTAAACATTTTGTAGTAATTTTACCCCTTGGGATGGTAAGCCAATATCAGCAAACATTTTTTTTGGGAGCAGTTCAGAGAAGAGGTGACTACACTCTCCCCCAGCTGGGGCAGTCAGCTGAACTACAGACTCCGGTCCTGCAGCTGATACTTCCTTCCACTCCCGTAAACAAATCCCAGAGCAGGCAAAGTAATGTGCCTGTTGTTTGGGGCTCAGAGCCTGAACCCTTCCATGAGCCTTTAAGAGCTTGGTAGTTTGATCTGAACCACACTCAGCAAGCAGACCTCCCAATGATCCCATTTCTTTTGGGCATTAAGAAGTCCAAATGTCCCTTTTAACCCTAGAAGATAGATCTGGCAGAAGCCCAAGGAGTGCAGAGGTCATGGAGCAACCATAGCGACAGCAGCGTGGCATTGGTAGCCCCTTAGGATCTGAAGTAGATAAGGAGCTGTTGCCTTCCTGTAACAAAACAGCAGGCAATAAATATGGATGTGATTAGGCTGATTTGGGTGAAAATTCATTGGTTGCACTCAGATGCTGAGAAAGAAAAGGCCTGGCTGTTACCCCAGCGTGCCCAGTGCCAGTGACGAGGGCAGCTGGTTAGCCCTGGGTCCTGTCCGTGGCTAGGGAGGCTCCCCTCACCTCAACAGAGACATCTCAGCAGCTTCTGAGTAAAGCATGCCCTGCAGCCCATGGAAAGGAGGTATGTCTGAGATAGATCATTTTGCTCCTCCATGGGGAGAAACCACCCTGCATGATCCCCCATCGTGGGCAGCCTTCCCCGGTCTGTGCTCCCCAGCAAGGAGGAGATAAGCCCATGGTCCAGACCTACAGTACTTTTTCATTCTTCACTATCTTTGAGCCTCTGAACTGAGTTGGGGAAAAGCTGGCCTGGGCTTTAGACATGAAGTAACCACTCCATCAGTACAGACAGGAGGAGAATTTGAGGATTGTATATCAGAATTATGAATTTTTTTACCCTTTCTCTTACGCCTTCACGTTTTAGACAGCATATAGAGGCTAAACCAGAGAGCTCTGCTTGGGTTTATTGCATTCTTCAAGGTGTCCAGTATCCCATTCAAGCAGCAATGTCCCTGCAGATTAAAGGTACTTAAAACACAGCATTAGTCAAGAGGGAATTTTTACATCTGCCCAAGTGCTGTTCACATATGGCCTATTAAAAAGGCTCCTAATGGGCTGGTTTGTGGCTGTTGCACAACAAGGCTTTGGCTGTTATTAGAATGTGCAGATGAGCTACAGCACCTGCTCGGTGCTTGGGGCTCCCCATCCCTCAGACACGCAGCAAGGGGAAAGGTGCTGTATTATTTAAAGGAAGGCCTCAAGAAAGCACTGGTGCTTCTGCAGTGAGCTCAGTCAGAAGCAGCGTGGGCTCCATTTCCTTCAAACAGGTACCAGTAAGTGATTTGCTATTAAAAAATGTTCATAAAATTTCGTATCTGGATGCTCATGTTTTTTCAGCACGTAGCAAATGGATGCAGATGGAGCGTGACTTCTGGTGACCCTTCAGTATTTAAACAGGGAGATGCAAACATAAGAGTTAGTCTGAGTCTCATGTGCCTCTCTCATGCCAATGATCCTGCTGTAGAAGAGCCTGTCGAGAATTAAGGGCTATTGGCAGGAGGCAGAGGTCTGTGCTAATTCAGGCTCATACCTTGAAGATAAAATATGCATCTGGTTGTTGAGGTGACTCCTAATTTTAGCTCTGGTGTTGAATAATGGAATAGCATTAATAGTCTGATGTAAACCTGTCCATATTTCTTATGCAAAATAACCATCTCGGTAGTGAAACAGACTCCTTTGATTTTGCCTGGATGCTGAAGAACACTGCACAATAAATATGCATTCAATTAGCTTAATGAGAGTGAACAAAGACGTATTGCCTAATATAGCTGCAATTCCAAGAACTGATGCATCAAATGCAATGAATTGTCTTCCCAGGCTTTTGTTTCAGGGATTTCTGATCAAGCTTGCTAGAAGGCATTATAATCTATTTGTCTGCGTTAATGAGACATTCAGATATGAAGCTGATAAAATATAAGGAAGACATGAAGCAGAACTGAGCTATTTTAACCTGGGCAGTGAGCTGTGTTGCTGGCTGCATTGTCCTCTTGCACAATAAAGGAAAAACACAGGAGGAAACAGGAATTTTCAGGGGTCCACCTTCATGTGGACACAGCAGAGGAGAGGTAAGGAGATGAGAGTTCTTCTCCCAGCCACACCACCCAGGCACGTGCCTGCGTGCTGTACAATGGGAACCAGTAATTGTAAAAGCTTCTTGCTTACCTGGAGGCAACACAATGGGCTCCACTCACTGCTTGTGCCCTTCCTGATCTTCAGCATCCTCCCAGTAGGGAGCTGAGCTGGCAGACATGCCTTAGATACTGGGGAGGTTCCTCCTGGCAGCTGACTGAAAGTCTCCATGGTCGTGCCTATGCTGCCAGCTGAAAGAGAGCTGGAGACTGAATCCCAGTCCCAACATCCAGCGGACTGGTCCATACCCACTCCTCTTAAAGCTGATTGCCCCCTAGATTAGGCAGGTCTCCCTGAAATAGTATTCAGTCCTGGGATTCTTCTGGGCCCTCTGGGATACTCAGGTCCTTAATGATTCTTTTTTTTCCCCTTGTTTTTTTTCCCCCTGCACTTCAAAATACCCCAAATTATTTGAGAGCTGTGTTTGAGCCTAAAAGAGTGGTATTTCTAGCATGCAAAACAGGCTTTCTGTTTCTTTGCATGAGGCTCATGGAGGCATTTTAGAGAGCCATGCCCAATAGGGTCCTGTTAAAGGTTGTACGGGCAGGACCTAGCACCACACCATTCATGCTGTCTTTTGGGACACAGCTTGTGGGAACGAGCTGTTCCCAGGGCAGTGCTTGGAGGGAGCTGGCTGGGGCCACCCACAGAAGGCAGTGAGCTGTCAGCTGGAGTACGTGGTCAGAATTCCACCACAGGGGTCCACTCCATGACCCTCCTTCAGGCCCCTGAAGAGACAAACCTGTTCACTCCAGTGAAGATCAGGATTTTTCTGTATAGCTTGCCACTGGTGAAGAGAGTTTGGCTCCATTGTCTTTGTCACTCCCCTTAATGCAGGTTCAGACTAATTTTAGAGCTCTCCTAAGCCACCTCTTTGTCAACTACCCAAATCCACATCCCTCAGCATCTCTTTGTGGCTCATGTTCTCTAGGCCACTGCCCATCCCGTGGAGTTTCTCCAGTTTCTCAATGAACTACTGAACTACAGGTCCTAAATGGGAAAACACTTCTGGGGCAGATTTACTAGCACTGAATAGAAAGGGAGCAATAACTACCCATCAACTGCTGGTTGCATTGCTCATAATGCATCTCCAGAGTACTGTTTGCTTCATTTGCATTGAATTCTCCCAGAAGTCTCATAGAAAAACCCAGGCCCTTCCCTGCATGGCTGTTATGTAGGCAGAAGGATGCCATCCTACACCAAAGCACAGGATTTTCACTGCTCTCATTGAACTCCGTGGGATTTCTATTGTCACACATCCCAAGTTTCTCAAGGTCCCTCTGGACTGCCTATCTGCCAGCTCTGCCAAATGGAGATGGCTGTCATTACTTCTCATCTATTACCATCTGTAAATGTGCTGAAAGTGCCCTCTGTGTCATCAGCCCGGTGACTGATGAAAATATTGAACAATATCAGCTCCTGTGTCATTCCCTGGGGTCCTCTGTTCATTACTGGCTGCCAGATGGCCCATCACAACATTGATTATAATTCTTTGACCTAATGGTCCAGCTAATTTTTGGTCCAGCTAATTTTCAATCCATCTAACAATTTGTTCATCCAATTCATGTTTGCTCAGGTTTTGCATGAAAATGCTGCAGGAGAATTTCCATCTATCAGAGCTGTTTCTGATCACTGTTTCTGATGATGGACAGCAGCCATGAGGTCAGATCAGCACCCTCAGGTGAATCCCATCTGCTCACCTGAATCTGAATACTTACAGCTTCTCAAAGTAGACCTTCATCTGTTTCTCCTCCTATTGGTTGTTCCCCTTCTTCCCAAATCATGCTGGATATGTGAAGGTGTGGGAGTAAGCCTTGCCAACGGAAATATATGCAAAAAGCGCATGATTTTTGCTTATCATCTTTTTGCTTATCATCTGTCAGTGGGTTGGCTCACACGTTTGTCGATGGACTCAAAATTTCTCCACGTTTGCTTTTGCTGCTAAGACACATGTAGCATCCATCCTTCACATTTCTTCTTGTCCCATGCAGTCTAAGCTCCAGCTGGTCTTTGTCCTTTCTGATTTCATCCCAGAGTGAATGAACAATGCTTGCAGGTTCCTTTTGGTTGTCTGCCCATGTTTCCAGTTGTTATGTCTTATTTTGCATGTCAGTTAACTGAGAATATACTTGCTCAGACAAAATGCTGCACAAGGGGATGGTTTGCTCCCAAGCTGTCATTTTCATACTCCCTGAGCCACTGTTACTCTTCTCTGATCTCCCAGGCCTTCAGCTAGATTTAGGGTGTCAGGTCACAAGCATTCCTCCTTGGCATCCCACCTCCAGACTGCAGTTCCCCATCTGTTTGCACTTTGGGTCCATGGCACCGCCTCAGATCTCACCTCATTTCTGAGAACCGAAGACATAGTGCTGAGGAGCCCTCCTGCCCTCAGGCATTTCGACAGTTCAGCTCCCTCTCTGTGGGGCTTGTCTTGTCTCCTTCATGTCAGCTGTAGAGAAGACAACAAATAATGGATATAAACTGCAGCACGGGGATTTAGGCAAGACATTTGAACACAATTTCTAAGAGTCTGGGCAGTTAAGTCTGGAAAAGGAATACAGCAATCCCATACAATCTCACTCTTCAGAATTTTTTAAGAGGAAAGAAGAGGGAAGTGGGGTTAGGTATTCCTGTGCTGGGTCTGGAAAAGCTGGAAGAATTCCTAAGCCCCTCTCAGCCCCAGTTTTCTGTCCTCTCTTCAATGTACCATCTGCCTTGTTCAGTCATTTCTGCTCATTTCAGCTCCTTTCTCCACATGACCAGGTCCTCAAGGGCTCCCTCTGACCCTCCCATTTTCTGGTCTAGAAAAATGCATTTCATTCCTTCACTACCAGGAGCTCCATCTCTTCATGGCCAGCAGATCCATCTCTTCATGGTTTGAAAAGCAATGGAGTCACACTAGTGGGTGCCTGTGAGCACACAAGGTCCTTGGGGAAAGGGGCTGTTATCCTCCCCTGGAGAAGGCTGCCCACCCACCCATCAGCTCCTCCCCAGAGGACACAGAGAAATGCAGGGAATGTGTGCTGCTGATCTTGAAAGGGAGCTGGAAATATAAACCAGAACAAGTCTCCCCCTGGCATGGCTGCCCACCACCAGCATTGGGAATGCTGCTGGGTGAGATGGAACTGGCCACCTCCCTTTGTCCGTTGGAGCAGCTCCCACCTAGCAGGGAACCCATGCTCTCAGGCATGACCATCAGCAGCAGCTCAAACATTGCCAGGGATCATTTTAGATGACTTCATTTAGAGAATCACTCAGCAAATACCAGCAGAAATCTGGTATAATTGTCATAATTTCCCCCCTCAGCAGTAACTCCCTTTTGTCCTCCCCATATGACAAAACAACACAGCTGTGCCCTGTGGTCCTGTGGTCAGGACACTTCCTCCATCTCCAGCTCAGCAGCGTGCCATGGAAAGGTTATACCACCTCATCAGTTGCTATCAAGTGTGGGATGTGGGGCTCTGTGCTCGCTGGAGAGGAAAGCCCTGGTGCTCAGGGTGCAGCTTGGCTCCCCAGGGGAGGCTCCAACGGATACCACCCCTGCAAGGGCAGGAGCTGCTCCCACCTGTGCTGCCCACCCTTGCTTTCCCCAAAAACTTCAGTCAAACCTGGGCTGAAGCTCTTCACTTCAGCATGTGCATTTCTAGAAAAAACAGTGACATCTAATCACATTCACTCTTCCTCAGGCCTCCTGCAGGTCAGGTTTACCCCATGGGAGCCACAGTTAAGAACACTCACAGCCATCCCAAGTCACAAATCTCTGCCCCAGTTAACAAAAACCAGATGTGATAAAAGCAAAACCATCTCTAACCTCCACATTACCTAATGAAATCAGCCTATTCCATGATGAGCTTGTGCAATGTGAAGTTTCACAGCTCTTCAAAAGTGGTTCATTAAACTATTAACCCATGGATGTTCACTGCTTTCAGTTCCCAGTCAACACTCAGAATTTGCTGCAAAACTGTAAGGAAGGTGGGATCTAGTTCTGGGATAGTGTTTTGCACATTGCAAAGGGTGGAGATAGGGAAGGTGATGTTTCTTTTGGGGGACAGGTATTGTACATATAACAGTGTGCACTCAAGCAGTACAATGCAACTGCTGTAAGTATTTATACTATTTAAACAACATTTAAAATGGGGAAGCCTCAGGAGGCCTCCTGAAGTTTGTCAATACCAATTTTAGTCCTAAGGACACTTTGTGGCATCAAACCCTTAATGAAAGATTTCCCAAAGCAAATGGGAACTTGGAAGACTTTTATATCTTCTATTTTTTCTATTTCTTATGTTCCTTTTCTTCTCCTGATAAACGCTGTATAATCTATCCACAAGCAGGTAGTCTGAGAGAAGATTTTATTACTGACAACTATGGACAGTAGTTTCTTCTGTCTGAAAAATAAAGATAGATTTGTATAGTCTTTGCTGCTGCTCTCAAGAAAATGCCACTTTCCTCACCAGAAGTCAAAGGCAGGCTAGACTTTTCTTACCTATTTTTCTAAATTATTTCTAATATTATAAATTTTTGCTTTCACAGCACAAGTCCTGTGGTGTGACTTTTACTTTAAAACCCTCGGCTCCTGGAGACAAATCTCTCCTGTCATTCAATGCAAATTTCTAACCTTCACACACTAAAAGAAAAGTGATGGGCAATGATCTAATGCGACCCATAGGCCCAGAAAATTAGAGAACATCCTGATCTCCAAAGCTTATATTTTAAATTGTATGATTTTTAAATCAATCTATTAATGTGGAGAATTAGGAAAGAGAAAGGATGGCTTGTGGTGATTTTTCTCCCTTCTCCAGCTTTTCTGTACTTTAAGAAAATGGCCATGCAATCCATTGGAGTGAGCTGAGGAAAGTGGTGTCAGCCAAAATCATTGAGTCATGGAAATCTGGGAGCTGCAGCTCTTGAGAGTTCTAGACAGGGGTTGGTGTGCTTTGGGAAAGGAAATGCTGGTTACTGTACATCATCTGCTTGCTTTCCTGTTGCACTCTTCCTCCAGGATTGGGGAAATTTGATTGATTTGTCCCTTATGCTTGTCGGAAATGTTGCTCACTGGGGACTCTGACAGCTTTGTTTAATCTCCCCGGGGCTGTGCTCAGAGGCTTGAGCAAGTTGCTGCTGTCAACAGCTCAAATTTGAATCAGGCCCTGGTTGCTATCAATCAGCATGGGGCAGAGGGTTGTGCTCAGCTAGGAGAGCCCAAGCAGACAGCTGAGGGAGGAAAAGTGCAGCAAGCAGAAGCCTTGTGTGCACAAGCCTTAGCTGGGGGCGACTGCCTGGGGCAGATTGCACTGAGGACAGGAGCTACTGACACCGCTTAGCCCTGACTCAGTGAAGAGGGTGGGATGTGGGCATTAGTCCTATCTCCTAAAATGAGCTCAGTAAGTGCTTGTAGGCATCAATGACGTGAACAACCTTGGGAGGCTCTTACCTCAGAGGTAGGATCCACCTCCACCAGAAATTTATAATGCTCAGAAAAGACTTGCTGAGTCTTCTTTCCCCCTGCGCACAGGCTAACACTGAGCCCAGGAATCTCAGCGCACCTGAGCAAGAGCTTTTGCTGCGGCAGGGAGTACCCTCGGCTCTGTGGCAGCCCAAGGTGGGGATCTCGCTGTCTGTTCCCAGCCTCATAGAGACGAGCACGTGGCAGCTCAAGCTGAGCACAAAAGAGAGAATACAAGAGAAAGTTACAGGGTCTTTTGTAAAGACTATTTTTTCCCATTTTCCAGCTCTGTTGTGGTAGCCCAACCCCCCAATGGGCTGGGTGTCTATCAAGCTGGTGCCATCCACTGGGTGGATTCCCCCGCCCAAGATAGTGGGTCTGGGGGTGGATCCTTGGGCGGGACTGAGGTCTGAAGTCACACCCCCCACTGGGCGGCACCCTGGTTCAATTCCTCCCCCTGTTCTAGAATGTTCTCCCCTATTAGGTTGATCATTGGCTCCTTGCTGTAACTCCCCCCTCCCGGTTTCCCCTATTGGTCCTTGTTGAATTGTATCCACCCCCTTGCTTGTACCTCACTGGTTGTTTCCCTTTTCCGCGCCTTGTTCCACCCCCCTATAAAATGTCATGCACAGCCTTCTTCGATGCTTCCTTGGTCCGTAGTCCTCTCACCGGTAATGTGGTGGAACTCGTACCAAGAGCCCCTCCTGTCTTCTTTGTCTCCGGGTCAATGTGAGCCCACTCTGTCGGCTCCCTGACGTGCTTCCTCTAAGGAGGAGCCAGCACGTGCATCCATCTTGTGCTATTCCTGCACCAAAGTTGTCCGGCGAGGACGTTGCGGAAGCGACGCTGTATCCCCTCTGTCTGAGGGCATGCCAAGGCTCGTGCTGACGAGCTCAGCTAGGTCACAGCTTATAATAAGTATATAATCTCATCTTGTTAGCATGTACTGGTTTTGTGTGTATAATGCAGTCTTAAACCTCTGCTGAGTTCTGTGTGACTAACATTTTCTGCTGAGCTCCTCATCAAGTAGAGGCACAGGCTCCGGGCCTGCTGGGGACAACTACTGGTCCTCTGTGGTGGGGTGCAGAACCACACAGCCTGTACTCCCTACCCATCCCTGTCCCTGCACCCCTTGTTGGGATGCTGGCTCTCCTTCCTACCCTTGTTTTTGCCAAGAGACTGGACGTCACTCCTCTAGCCTGGGCAGAGCAGGGTACCCTGTACTCTCAATATTCCCAAATGTGAGTTATTATTAGGGTGGTGGTGGCTTTTGCTGCATAGGTTGGTGTGGATGTTTTTTTCCCCTACAGAAGGAGATGAACAGAGGAGCTGGTGGGTTAAATGTAATTGGGTTTGTCTCTGCTGCAGTGGCCTGAATGGGTGATGGATGGTCAAGCCGAGTGGAAAGGAGGTCCTGTCATCCCCTGCTAACAGACCTATCGTGCTCTTTCAGAGGAAGGGGTCTCACCAGGGCATCCTCCAGGAGCCTTCTGGAAGAGAGAAGTGTTTGCATACATCCACAGGGACATCATCCACACCTCCCCAGCTAGGACACCAAGGCTTGGAAAGCACCGGGTTTACTCAAGCCTTTGTGCTCTGCCCCACATACCTTTCACTACAGTCCTGAGTGCTGGTCAAAATTTATTTCTTTCTTCAGAAACCTCACTTATGTCTGGCAGTCTCAAACACTGTGTTTCAAACTCCTGTGTGCTTGACCCGTCCTCAGAGCCATCTCCAGTATGCCAAGGTTTCTTCAGTTTGCACTCCAGAAATTTCTGCTGGTCAGATGAGACAATCTAATTTGCTGGTTTAACTTCCCTCAGGTTACTCTGAAGACACCAGTCAAGTTGAAGCTGGCTTGTGGCTTCTAAGAAAAGTGCCAGGTGATTCCTGCAGTGTGGCTAGTAATGCTTGGCTGAGGCAGAGAAGATGGGAGAGAGAGTGAGATAAACCAGGACAAGATGCTGTGGGCTATTGCGCTTCCTTACAGAGCCAAACACTCCATACCCTCCAGCTTCACTTCCTGGCTTACCTGCTCCCCACAAACGGCCTGCAAGGACATCATGTTTGAAGAGTGGCATTACAAGAAGCCTTTTCAGTTCTCAAGCTCCCCTTTGTTATCCTCTGCTCGTGAGAGTTGTGACAATGGCACCAGTGACCGCAGATGTAGGTGTATGTCGGTTCCTGGCAATCTCCACCCCCTGCAGTCTGTTCTTACATAAGAGTCGGGGACGAGGCTTGACAAAAATATTTTCCACTTAAAACAATGAAACAGTCTCGATGACATCATTTGCCAAGCAGCTGCAGACAAAGAGCTTGGGGGTTTTTTCCCCAAAAATGGGGTTACACATTCTTCCTACCAGACCCAAGTAAACTCATTGCCAACACTGAGCTCATTGCTGGAAATGATGAGGGTGCTTGGGGCACAGAAGGTGTGATCAGCACCAGAATGGCTGTGGCTGGTTCTGCGTCCTGCCTGGTTGGCAGTGTCAGCAGTAACCCAGCTGATGAGCTGATACACCCCCACACTGCAGGAGGATTTGTCTTCTTTTCTTCTTCAGAAGAAGTACAAGAAACTGGTTGAACTGGGCTGTTGAATCTTCTTCTGCTTCTGAGTCTGCTTCTGTCTGCAAAGCAAAACTCCCAAACTTCCACACAACCCACAGGAAGAATATATAAATCAGAGGAATGGGCCGAGAGGTGCCATGAAGGTACTTTTCACAGCTTTTACCTTCTACCTGTTGAAACCCTGACGTTCCTAAGCAGTTGCTTTGATTTTACAATATCCAGGCAGCTTTGGAATTGGAGCTGCTAAAATCGGGACCAAACACTTTCCGAAATGGTAGTGAATTGCTTTATCTTCCCTGGATTGCTCAGTGTTCCCGCTGCTTCATTGAGCAGGCAGCCTGTGAGCTGTGATGCCAAACCTTCCTGGGCGCTATGCCTTTAGCCCCCAAGGCCCCTGCTACACTTTGCTGAGAGATGTTCTGATGGTGTGGCATTGTTCCTGAAAATCATAGGTTTTCCTGCAATAAGAGCAGAATTATATCTGAGGGTATGAAACTTCACTGCTTCTCAAGGGGGCTCGAGAAGTAAAGCGTTATTTTACTGGTTGTGGTATCTGACCTTTATAAAGTAGGAAAAGTTGTTCTGGAAGCAAGAGCCACTATGAAGGCCGAAGTGCTGA
>NW_008237436.1:6006240-6013075 GCF_000691975.1 Corvus brachyrhynchos | reverse complement strand
TCCTGCATCTTCTCTAAAGATTTATTTTTTGTATAGACATAGAAATATTTTGGTTTGTGCTTAGTTTGCCGTCTCTTTTTTCTTTGTTATTTTCCGATTATTCCCCCATCCAGTCTGATAGCTGTGCCTTGTCTTCTTGTAGTCATTGGCTAACTGCATCTTGAGCATCTCTATTGTGTAGAAGTGAACTGAAAACCAGGGTTTGACACAAAGAGAATGTCAAAAGATGAATAGAGAAGCCAATTCTTTTTTCATTTCATTTTGTTGGGAGTGAAAACTGCCTTTATTTTTCAGGAACAGCAAAGTGGTAGTGTTTATGAGAGTACAAAAAAATAAAACTTCACTGATTATGGTTAAAAATGAGATTCAAGAAAAAAAACCATTTAAGTAAAAACTTGCTTTTATCCTACTGCTTATTTCACAAAAGCTTGTTGAGTCACGTGCTCTGAAGGGTACCTGGCGGGGAGAGGGATTACATATTCCACACCAAGATGACAGAAAATGCTTTAAATTTTTAGCTTGGCTTTTTTTGAGAACAACTAAATCTTCATTGATTTTTCTAGAGATCAAGGCTGAACATACGTAACTGGAAAGAACAGCCCCAGGGAGAGCAGAAAAAAGAAATGCATGACACTTTACATTGATTTAGCCTGTTATGTTCTGCTGGACAAACAGGATATAGCCAGAAGAGCCATTGCACATCATTGTTTCCAAAGATGGCCTTGATATTTGCAAGTACTTACACACAATTACAGCTTTAAGTACAGTAAGAAGTGGTAGAGCTTTGCCCTTCCCTCTTTATCTTTTAAGTAATAAAATTACACACAGTGCTTCTGAGTCATCCAAAGAAGCCTGAAGAGGTGGGCAGAGCATCACTATCTTCCCATTTGTAGGGAAGGTACCAAAAGAATGGAGAGAAAAAAAACGTAGCAGCTATGAAGAAGAAGGAGGAAGGCTTTTCCATACAGACAAGATGCTCTTCTGGTTCTTACTACCTGTTGGGAGCTGAACTTTCCAAAATCATTTTAACTCCCAGTTCCTGGGGAACACATTCAAGGTGTTGCCTGAACACCAAAGAAGAAGAGTTTGAATTAGGCTTTACCATTTCCAGCTTCACATTTTGGGCAGTGAAGCACAACCAAATCAACCAGCTGTCGAAAATCTCTCCTGAACAGAAGGAATTATATGACTATTAGTTAAGATCCAATCAGTGATTTTAGAGAAGTTGCCACCATCAAGTTCTCATGTCACTTTTTGTTCCCAGTGGAGAAGGCGTGAACTCAAGTTGCTTTTGACTTGATAAAAATCTATTCAGGGGTCGGGGACTGGAAATACTGCACATATCTCCCAGAAGAGCAGTACATTTGCTTTCAGCCCAGAAAACCTGAGAAGTCCTAGTTAGGACTTACCTGAATCACTACTTCTCAAACTTTTATGCAGGTAGCCTCACCTCTGTTTTTACTTCTTGATTCCTTTATGGGCTTTCAACCCTATTCCATTTCCAGGATCATGAACAACTTCGTGTCTTACTTCCTTACTTCTCACTCCCTTTTTCATTCTGGAAGTCTAAGGACGTGCTCATGACTTGAGGATAGATCAGTAATCCATATACTGAGCGCCCAGATTCTGCACAGCTTTTTCCATACTGCTAAACAGTGGAGACTAGATGAGTAATTCTGGAGACTAAATATTGCTGGAGACATACCCCAGCCTCAATGCCGTGCTGCTCTGGGTGTTCACAACCCTCAGGGTTAGTCTTTCTGTAGGAGATTTCTCTTGAAAAGTGATAGCTGAAGACATCCAGATTGGAGCCAGGGAATGAGCTCAGAGTGTGGACAACTGCTTGGGGGATTCAGTACCTGAGCTGTCTCCCTGGGTCTCTTCTACTCAGTAAAGTAGGTACATCCTTTAAAGACTGGTTGTTCTTACACCTTTAGTCCATTTACATGTTTTTCACAGAAGCAAGTGTGGCCCCAGGCCAGCAAAAACATCTATATCTTAGACAAAGGTAGCAAGTTCTTACTGGACAGCCTGGGCAAAGTGTAGTCAAGTAAGAGTCACTTGAGCTTGAGTGAAAATACCACTGGGGTTCAACTTCTGCCTGGGTAGAACTCAGAGGACGAGGGAAGTCCCAGATTACCACCTGATCCATCTCCTGATTGACCCAATTCAACCGTGCCCTTCTCTGTAGACTGTACCTGAAAATGAACGGATGGATGAATGAATGGATGGATGGATAGATAGAGAAACAGAAAACATATTTGATGTGTTAATTGCCTGAACTGCTAAATTCCCTGGGTTGGTTTCTGTCCTTCTTAGTTCCTCCTGAGCTAGAGCTGTCAGGAAGATGGCAGAAAATGGGAAGAGCTAAGATAATGTAAAGTTATGGTCACATTTGTCACAGTTGCCTTTGAAATGGATACCACAAAACATGTGGTGTAAGTACACTTATGCCTGGATCTAGTCTCCAGGACTTTCTGTCTAGTGGGTAAGTCCCACCAAATTCCCTTTGACTCAGTAAAATCAGTAATTGCTGTCCCCAGCAGTATCATACTCACCCACCTTTTGGCCAGCAGTGCTTCCACAGGTATTTCCCAGCAATACACCTGCATTGCACTCTTGCCTCTCTCTCTTTTCCAGATAAATGAGGACTGTGCCTCTGTTTCATTCTGGGGACATTTGTGAGATGAGTGTGAGGACCCTGGGTATCAACTCAACTTTGGCCAAGGATTGTATTTAAGGTCAAGCCCTTGCCCATGGTCCCTGCCTGAGCCCCAGACAGTGAATGCACACACTCAGGACACAAAAACAAGAGCCCAGGATATTTTGACCTGATTGCTGATGTGAAGTATTTGCAGATCTGTGGAACAAAGAGTTCTCCTATGCTTTGTCTCCATAAGGGTCCCCTTCAATTACCTGCACTGGATGCTGTGACACCTCAGCTTATGTAACTGCCTGAAGTATATACCTGTAGGGCTGCAGTGCTCCTGAGTTGCTACTCCTCTGCCACAGCTGTGGAATCCTGCTTTTGTTGAACCTCTGTGCAATAAAGGGTTCATTCACTCTGTAGTGCTATTGTTCCTTTCCAAGTGGCTCTTAGGTTTCCTGTCCCTTAGTACACTGCTGCAAGACCTTTATAAAAGATAAAAGACAACTGGTTCATTGTTTGCTAACAACTCCTGCGTTGTGAAGCGGCTGAACACTTGGTCTCCAACACTTTTTCATCACTGTGGGCCTGGCTTGGCCCTCTCTGGAGCCAGCAGGACTTTATCTTCATGTGAATTAAACCTCAGATGCTGTGGCTGATATCAGTAAGTAAAAAAAGGACAAGCCTGGTGTTCAGAAGTATTGTATAGAATAGACAGAAGCACACTTGCTTCAGAGCTGGGGATTAGGAATTCTGGTCAGTGGGGCTGATCTTGATGTTCACAGCCATGGGTTGCCCTCCCAGAAGTGATGCTGTGAATTAGCACACTTTTCCTGCTGGGTAACGGTCTCTGCTGTAGAAGAGTCACAATGTGGTTCATGAGCAAGCAATTGTATGTAGTATTTATGAATCTGTAGTGTATTTATCATCACAAGTCTGCTGAAGGAAGTATTGGGCAGGCAATGATAAAGGCCAAGGAACTGACTGATCTAATTCTGCAGCCTGAACTGCTTGGCATAACTTTAACTGGAACTAAGGGTTTTGGTGTCAGTTCCCTCTCCTGACAGTGTCACCAGCTGTAAGGTTCCTACGTCAAGCTATCAATCCCTGTTTATTCAGATGGCTGGCTGCTTCTCTGGGCAGAGATCTCCTGGGTTCCCAGGTTAGCTTCCCAAGCTTCTTAACATCCGTAAGTTCCTGACAAGTGGCTTTTGTGCATATATGGTGGATCTGCTGCTTCCCTGACATGGGAGAGCAACTGTGCTAGTGTTGGTGTATGGAATGATTTGAGAGGGGTCCCTGGCAGTCTTGTCTGCAATTGTTTTGAATAATTTAGTAAAGCTGACCAAGATTTGGGAAGGACATCTAGGTGACTTTCAAGGTCCCTTCCAATCCAAACCTTTCTAAGAGTCTGTGATTTCCATGCAGTTTTCAACTATTTAATCAGACTTAAGTCTACTTTATTGATTGCAAAGCATGAATGTTCATTGATTTGACTGAATTGGCCTGTTTCACAAAAAGCCTGTGGTTTTGGAAGAGCTTCTATCTTTTAAGGACTGCTCTATGTTTTATAGCTTCTCCTCCTGGGCTGCATACTCCAGCCACTGTTACTAGACCAGCAGCAGTTTGCATGCAGCACCTGCTGAGATGACCCAATGACTCTTGGACAAGGAACCTGGTAAGGTTTTGCTCTCAGCTTCTCTAGTGCACCTCTGCCCATGTGATTTTCTTTTTTTTCTTTTCCGTAATTAAGTGTAGTCATAATAAATACATCAGGCATAAAACAATCTCCTACCTCATAAAAGGTATCCAGGTAAATTGCCCATGTTTGTGTGGGAGTGTTTTCTTTTTCACTGGCAAAGTTTCCTTATAAGGAGTAGTAACAATGAAGATTCTGTTAAAGAAAAATGTGTATTGAAGGTTTACTATTTCCCTGGTTTTCTGTAGAATGATTTACGCAAAGCTGTGAGTCACCAGCTGAAGTTCAGCGTCTGAAATTGCTGGCAGAGTAAATTAATTTTGTGCATGAGAGATCAGTAATCTGCATGCATTACAGTCAATTCATAATTGCTTTAAAATCACATGGCAAATGATTATAATTAGGACAGGAGCTGTTCAAATCAAGAACAAAAGAAGGCCAGAACCTAAATCTATTCATTGCTACATTTCTCCTCCTTGAAGGTTTATGAAAGACATCCCAACTCCTAACTGGAAAGCACAGTGGAAATCATTACTGCCCCTTCCAGCTGCAGTGGTGTTGTCAGTGAATTTGGCAGAAATGCTTGTGAAGTGCAACATTTAGTACATGTCACAGGGACCTAGGCATAAAGGCCTAAAATAGGGCAGGTCTTGAGAGCAGTAACTTCATTGTCCTGCCTGGATAGTTGACCCTACCTGGAAAATTGAAATGACCTCTGTCTATGAGTGTTCTGTCTCCTCCACACCCAGGCTCTGCAACATCTATCACTACAGACCTTCCTCTAAGGGGTTCTCTCTTTAGAAGCAAGGAAGAGTCATCTATATGTAAAGGGAGTATCTCCAAAGGTGAAAGATGCCTCAGGAAAGTACATGTCATTCTTGAAAAAGGTTACTATCCATTAGCCCTACACACTGCAGGAGGCCTGAGACCATGGCTAAGTGACTAGAAAAAAGCAGAACAGAATGAAATCTTGAAAGGAGATATTCTGCTGGTAGAGGCTAAAACCAACACAGAGGCACCCTACCTCCACCCTCAGCCCCCCATACTGATAGTGCAGAGACAGGAGTGTGAGCTGAGCCTACACAAGCCCCAGCAGCCTGACTGGGAGCTCTTGCCACAGCCCCCATCTCACTGGTGGTGCAGAGGCACAGTCCCTTCCTGCAAGGTGCTCCATGCCCCAGCACACGATGGGAGATGGCACATCTCCTGGCAAGGCCAGGAGCTGAGGGAGACGGGGAAAAACCTCGAACACGTGTGAGGGGGTGATGCAGCACATCAGCATCTGAAATATTACCCAGGGTTTTGAAACCATCTGAGCAAAGACAAGGTTTAAGGGGGACTTCACTGCAAGCTGTGGCTTTTGCCTCTGGTTATTTGTGCTTCATCCATGCACAACGGGCCAGGTGGGAGGCAGTGCCCACTCAAATGGTGGGCTGTGGGACAGCACGGCCCCACTGCTGCCAGCAGACAAGCTCCCCCAGCCCCATGGGAGGGCAAAACTTTCTGAAGATAACTCCACTCAGGAGAAGGATGCTGACTCCAAAATGCGTAGGCATAACTGATTGAAAGAAGTGAACTCACACAGTTTACAGCAGCTGGTACAGATCATCATTTAACTGAATCAGAACAGAGCAAAAGCTTCCTACTCCAGAAATCCAGATGAGTGTGATTAATTCCTGTGAAATTTTATTATCAACAGGTTATATTTGGTCTTCATTTGAAGATTTGTGTAATGGTCTTTTTTTGCAAGGTCAGCAGTTGTGCCGTGCCTGCTTTCTCACCAGTCTGGAAATCCCTAGCACTCTGTGCACCTTGGCACACACACGTGACACAGAGCTGCTGTTTTGGCAAGGTCAGTCCAAGGAGTGAGGCCATGGCCATTCCCTGCATGAGATGGGGACCATTGCCAACCCCACTGCTGGTGTATGCAGAGGTAGAAGACCCATTGCTCAGCATCCCAGAGATGCCAAGACTCTGGCATCTTAGTATAATTTCTGTTCTTAAACACAACTTCCATCAAACACACACACCCAAGAGAGAGCTATTATTTTCTCTTCACAGGTGAGAGAGAAATAATATCAGCAGGCAGTTGCTGCTGCCAGGAAAAATAGAATCTTCAAGCTGGGTGGCTGCTGAAGTCCCTCAAGCAAGAAAGTTTTCTCTCCTCTAATGACTTCTGGATGACATAGCAAACCCTCTTACTCGATAGCCTGCAGTTTACATGAGAATTGCTTCAGAATTCCTCTAATGTGTGCTTAAGATGGGATTGATCTGAGGAAGGATTCTTGATTCTCTTGCTAAGGCTCTAACCAGAAGGACTTTCTCCAAGTGACATATCCTAGATCACACCATCCTTTTGCTCTCAGCAAGCCAAGGCAGACAGTGCTCCTGCCTGGAGAATTCAATAACTGTCCTGAATAGCAGAAGAAGCTCCAAGGCCCGGAGACACCATATTTAATACTAGCAATCAAGCCTGCTGTCATGCCCAG
>NW_008237436.1:5965291-6006198 GCF_000691975.1 Corvus brachyrhynchos | reverse complement strand
CAGTGCATTTTCACTGATAACAAATCCAGACAATGCAGGATCCAGACTGGTGCTCTTTCAAGAGACATGTGTGAGTCACTAGAGCTGTTCCCAGGATACAAAATGTTTGGAGTGATGACCAGAGGTCAAGGTGCCTTTGCTCTGATGCGGCTCAGCAGCAGTGAGGCCGTGCAATGTGCACCAACTTGGCAGACACAGCTGACGGGGTAGCTATGGAGACATTGCTGGTTAGGAATAAATAAGGGTGCTGTCAATCACTAGTGTAAAACCAGATGTTGTGAGATTGCATTTGTGGCTAGCCAGCTGACAAAGTGACAAATCATTTATCTGCAGGAATAGGAGAGTTTGGCATAAAGATGTTTCTTTTGAAATGGCAAAAAAGAAGTCTGATGTGTCTCAACTGATTGGTTAAGAGCAGTTTAAAGCCAGGGGAACAATGGACTGAGATGAAAATCTCTAAGTAAAAAGAGGCAGTTTAGATTTCAGGTGCTTTGAATTTGTGCATTTGTGAATAATTAAGATGATCCTTAAGGGGTTGTGATAGTGTTTTTGTATGTCCCCAGGTAAATGTAAAAGAATCTGGCTATCAGTTTAGCCTTTGCACACATATCATGCTCTGCAAACCTGGCAAGTGCAAAGCTGAAAGGGGGCTACACAAAGGCTTCAGAAAGTAAGTCCTTTGAACAGCTCCTGATCTGAGTGGTGAGAAGAGACGTGAGCAGATGGGTACCAACTCATCCTTCTGCCATAAGATGATCTGTGAGCTCTTAAGATAGTTCAAAGTCATATGTCCTAAAGAACTGTTGTTGGGGTGATTGTTCATTGGTGGGATCACATGGCTATCGTTTAGGACCAGAAAGGCTCTTTCCACGGTGGTCTTATTAAAGTCCTGCTGTGCATTTCTCAAGCCTCCCTTGCAAGCCAGACAATGCATCACATTATATTACAACCATGTGCTTTTTACCCTCTTCTTTTTCCCAGGTCTAGGACAAGATTAGTCTTTGATGAGGTATGGTAGTTCTGGAAGAGGGAAATAGTAGTCTAGGTCTGCTTTCATCCAAAACTCACAAGCTTATGTGGTCCCTGTTCATCTACTGGAGAGACCAACAGTCAGTATAACAGGCACAGACAATGAGTTTTATCATGCTGTCTGTAACAGGCAGGTCCTTGTGAAGTCTAGCCATGTTAACAGCATGCACTGGAAACTGGACTTCTGTTTTCTTCTAGAACAGAACAGCAATCTGCATCATAAATGAATGGGATGGGATATCTACATCCCATGTAACAGCAGCTCAGCAAATGTTTGAAGGGGCTTCTTACAATCTCAGCTGTATCCTTCAAGTCAGTTCAGTATGGCTCAAGCAAACTTGGACAGGACATGCTGTTACTCACAGGAGCATAAAGGCTGTGATGGGCTGAGGAACAGGTAAGGTAGGAAGCAGCAAGAAATGCTATGGAGCACTCTGCAGCAGCTGGACTTTGAAGGCTGAATCTGACTTAATTTTCTGACTTCCTTTTGATTAGGGAGAAGATGGTTGTGAAGATGACAGCCAAGAAGCAGCCAGACTGGAGAAGGTCTAACACTGTCTATAGAACCACTGGATGTCAGAGTGCAGTTGGACTCTCATTGACAGAGAGGGGGTGAGACATCAAGCATCATGGAGATATTTGTCAAGGAACACATGTCATTAAAAGCTTATCCTGCAGATGTTCCTAATGCCTCTTCTTACTTGGCATCTAGAAGAAGATTCCTCAAGGATATAAATTATTAACCATATAATCACATGGACACTTAAAAGGATATTCCCATCTGGAGCATCATCAGTTGTAGAAGAAGATACAAGTCCAGATGTTTATTCATTAGGCACACCATTAGAAAAAGCACAGTGCTCAAATAGGCAGGCTGCTTTATGCAGCATCATGAATTATTAGTCTGAGTTATACAGACTTACAGTCAACTTCCCTGTCTCCTGCCAGCAAGCTTTCCAGTCTCACATACCAACACAGTTCATGTGCAGGGTAGATTTATTGAATTTCTCTCAGCTAGAGACTACCCAGCCTCATTCGTTTTAGTCTTAGGTTTTCTTGGGTGGTAAAGGTGCAGATTTCTACATTTTTGAAGTATGCTTAAGCAATTTCCAGAAAATAGATGCATATCAGTACGTGCTCCAGTGTTACCTAAATGGTCCTTAAGAAATAGACAGCAGATGTTTTAAGGCAGAAAAACCCAGCATTTCACAAACAGTCTCAAGTTCTGTTTATTTAAAGAATGTACTTAATAAGTCCATTGTGAGCATAATCATAAATAAAGTAAAATGGATGCATTTGCCATGACACTTTTAGCTGGGACTTTTCCGGATTTGTTTTCTTTGGAGTTCTGTAAGAGCTGAAGACTCAAAAGGTGACCTTCATAATTCATTAATCATCACAAAACACTTCCTTGAGGGAAAGAAATATGAAAGGCATGTGCAGTGCTGAAAGAGGGCAGCTTGATTCACAGCAGATTTGAGAGTCTGGGCTGTGAGCCAGAGGATGATTTTTCTGAAAGATACGGTCCATCCAGCCCCCAGGTGCATGGGGGGTCCATCCAGCCTGGTGTGCATGGTTGTCCCCTCCTCTGGCTTGCCTGTTCCTTCCACCCTGACACCTCCTGCTGGCTCTGCAGAGGTCAGGGCTCACCTCTTTTGGCAGCTCAGCTCTGGGAGATGGTGGCTTGGCTTGTTACTCCAGCTCCAGCTCAGCTCTTATGCTGTCACCTCTGCCAGAGACTGTCCTTGCCTTGCTCTTCACCAGCACAGACCATCTTCTCCTGGGCCTCCTTTTGGTCTCTGGATACACCTATGCAAGTAAACTAGGAAGGGACAGGACACAGGCTTCTAGCACTGGCCTGCAGCTGTCCTGGTGGAATACTTAGCACACTCCCTGGCATGGTTTTTAGCCCCAGCAGCCACCCTTCAGTGCAGCAAACACCTGAGCACAGTTCAGCTCCCAAGAGATTCAATGCACACACAGGTGCAATGGGCTGTATGGATCTACACCTGAGCTGTAGGTGCAGGTGGGTTATCCAAGCAAATGCAAACTATGCCATGGACATGTTCACTTCACTCATACAGTTGCAGGCAATGGGGTCCATCCTTCTGCACTCCCCTCACACTTGGTTGCTCTACAAGCTGTTCTGGGTCAAAGGAAGAATCAAAAGGAGCAATCAGGCATCCCAGAAGAAAATTTCTTTGGGCTCAACAACACAAGATTTGTGAGATCTCAACTCACGAAAAAATAAGCCTGACAGACAGAAGAGTCCAGGTCTGCATCACCTTGGAGATGAGACTCCCCTTGCTGTGTATGGGTGTTTCAAGGATCCCAGTTAATTGCTCCACCAGTGCTGGCAGTGCCAGGCCTGGGTGTGCTCACCATGAATAGAGCTATGGCTGCCCACGCCCTCTGTGGCTGTGGCACACATCATTTTTCACCATAGGGCTGCTGGATGCCCTTCATTCTCACCCCACACATCTTCCAGCTCTCTGAGCTGTGTTTGTGGCCATTTCACTGTCTGACTATCACAGATGAAGCCTCTGGTGCATGTTGCAACTGCTCACATGGTCTCCTGGAGTTCAAACACACTGATGCTGTTTTTCCCTCACACCACAGATGTCACATCTTCAAGTCTGTTCTATTTGAAGCAGTCACCAACATCTGTGTGCCTCACCAGTGCAGTGTGCAGCCAGACCTGGAAAGCCTCAGCTACAGATCTGTAGGAGTGGCATTACAGACCAAGGCCCATTCTTGGGCATCTAAGTAAAGCAGATCAGTCTTTAAAGGCCCTCAGCATTGCAGATCTCCCTGATTTTGTCAGTTGTTCACTTAAAAGGAATGAGAATGTGATTAGAATGGTACAACTCTCCATAACTCATCTGGGATAACTCCTTGTTTCCTCAAGCAAGTCTTCTTTTAGCCAGGCTTGCTAAAGAAATGAAGCTCTTGCTATACCACGGTTTAGGCAGAAAAGCATGTGTGCAGGTGTTCCTCCTTATTCCTGCACTATCAAACTGTGACTGACATAAGCCAATGTGTCCCATTACTTTCACAGAAATAAATGGCTATGTACAGGAGAAAAAGAGACGCTGGGAATGCCTGCATGGGGAAGCAGGAGAAGAGGACCAATGTCTTCACAGATACCAGGGAAGTTTTACAGGTACATTAGGACTTCCACAGCCACTGATAAATGTCTTGGAGCTGGCACAGAAGAATCTAGCAACTCAGCAGAAATCCACCGGGAAACCACCCCACCTACATTCCCACCATAAGTCATATTTTCTCAAGGCAAACACATCGCCGAAACTCTCTTCATCCCTCCACTTGCCCATGTGCTCTTTTTAATCCAGACAAAAAAATAACAAGAATGTGACTTGGCTTGGAGGAACGTGAAGTTGTTCAGGAAAGATACGTAACCCCCAAATGTTTAGGGAGGAGAAGCACAGGTACAAGAGCACATCCAGAGACACTGAGGTGACAGTGGGCAGCAAATCAAACACTTGCAAGAAAACACACTCTGAAGTCTATTCACACACATGCATTTTGCCATGGAAAAATGGGTGAAAATACCTTTTTTAATGGGCTTGATGTAGAACAGAGCCCTCTGGTCCCACTCCAGCACAGCAGCTGAGCAAGGTTTTATTTTAAGGGCACGTGTAATCTCAGCAAATAAAATAGGAATTCTTGTGCACTTAAAGTTAAGCACAGGTCGAAAATTGCTTCTCTGGCTGTGGGACAGGGTCCTTAACATGCAGGTCACCCTTTCTGCCTTCACAGCTTCTGGGAGTGTACACTGGGTGCTGAGACCACTGTCTCAGTGGAATGACAGAATCCAGAGCAAAGCAGCAATTTCAGAAGACCAGAGTGATCAACTTCTAAGGTAAAATCATAAAGCAAAATAGGGTTTTTCTGACGTAAAGCACAGTGTGTGGGCAGACGTAAAAGCAGTCTGTAAATATCTGAGGAGAGTAAACACTGTTGATAGAAAAAAGTTACTTAGGCAAGCACACTGACAATGTAATTAGGGTAAATGAGAGAAAATTAAGAAAAGGAAAATTCAAATTAAATACTATGGGCATATTTGTGAGAGAGTTTAGGCTATGAAACTGCTGTCTACAGTTTTTGCTAACTTTCACAATTCTGCTTCTCATAAAGCCATCAGGCTGGAATTGAACAAATTAACATCAATACTCTGGATTTTTAATTTGTTTTAATTTTAATTGGATTGTCTTTGCATCATTCAATGTATCTCTATTACAATCAGGCCACTCAATGTCACTTCTACAAGAAGGAAGAGCCAAATTATGCTCAGAGTATTAGTATCAGTCTTCTTAAATGGTTTTGGGCAAATGATGCTAGAGCAATGGAGATCAGATGCTGTTCCAGGCTGTTCAGATTTAGGTAATGTACTTTGGATGTCCACGTATTTTTTCTTTTAATTTTTCAGTGTAAAAGAGCTTGTAATCTATTCACATAATTATTTCTATCATCTAAAAATAGTTGACAGTTATTCACACAGCTCTTTTGCATGGTGAAGCTAAAGCACACTGGGATTTTAGTATGAGCAATCTGTTTAAATCTTGTGTGTCAGCAAAGGAGAACCAAAGACTGGTGCCACTGCCTGCAGTGAAGGCAGGCCTGTTGTTACCTGTGGCTTTGTGCTTCAGATAGCTCAGGGCTTCACTTTCACAGAGGATGTGTTGCTGGTCGTTGCTGGTTGTTGCTGATCAACTGCCTGGATCCAGATCCACCGGACAGTTTGGTCCTGGTGGAAGGATTCCAAATGCCTGTGCTGAGTTAGACAATGGTGTCTAGGTTGAAGCCGTCATTGCCCCTTGGCAGTGTTGCATACTGGCTTTAGGCAGGGCATGTCCTGCTTCTGCTCCTGTCCTTGTCTTTTCATTCTGCTTTTGTTTCTGCACAGAAGGATGCTGTAGGATCAAGGGGAGCCAAAATAAACATAATCCAGGGTCCAGACCCATGGGCACAGGTGGTTGGCAGAGCAAGCTACCTCAGCATCCGCAGAAGAATTGTTCCCACTGGCACCATCATGTCCTGTTTGTCTACAAAACCCCTCTGGATCTCTTGTTGCACCAGACCTGGAGGAGAGCAACTGGTGCAAGGACACAGTGCCCAGTCCAGTCACAAACCACACTCTCCCTGCCTGGGAGCTGGTCTGCCAGGGCAAGGACAGAGCCCAGCCAGCCCTTGTGTTCAGTCCCCTCCAGCATTCCCAGCCTGCTGCAAAGACAGAGGGACAGCAGGTCCCCATTCTGCCAACAGGGGTGCAGAGCAGTGAGGTGACCCCAGAGATGCAGATGCTCCTCCTCGTGCCATGGCAGTTACAACATTAAAAGCATAAAGTGTTTTTATGGCTTTATCCTTTGATGTGAGTAACTTTTGCTGCTGTTTACCTCCTTGGGGTTGCCAGAAGAAGCTTCCATGAGAGGTTCGAGGCTTTGCTTTTCTTCTGTGATGATTCTTCTCTTGGCAAAAGTGCCTCCATCTACATGAGCAGCTGGTGACTAAGCAAATAATTTCAGGGAGCTCGGTTTCTGTGGAAGCCTTGCATGTGCCCCTTAATGTAACTCTCCATAAACACTGGTGTCACTGTGAGAGCAGACAGCAGCTATTGCTGTGTTTCTTGGTAAACACAGATGGTGTTTATGCTTAAATATGCCAAATGTGGTAATGAGAGCAAACTTTCAAAGGATTTATTTTTATGTTGTTTCCATTCTGTCCCTCTGATAATTAAGGCTGCTGTGACCTGCCTTTTGAAGGAGGAAAAGATATTTATGCAGTGCTGTTCAGGTTTCTAAAATAACTAAGGAAAGTTTTGATTGGTTTCTGCTGAAGGACACTGAGCTCCTGTTTCCCAGTTTTGATTGCCATGTATTGAAAACTGTAGACCAAGGTTTACAAGGATAATTTGGCTATTGCTTTATGTATATATTAATTGCTTCTAAAGCTTTCTCTATCAAATTACTATTTTTTTTTCCTCCATAAAATGACATTAATGTAAGAGTTGGAAAGTTTTACTCTATTCTGTGTAGGGTCTTATGCCATGCTCATGCAGTAGCATTGACCACCAGTGAGGAGTGTGTTCAGACATGTATCTGTCTTCTGGGACATGTCTCTTCTCCCACTGCCTCTGGAGGTGTGCTGGGAAGCCCTGTTTCAGTTAAACACTGACACATGCAAGCATGCAAACAAACATTGATGCTAGAGGCAAGATCTGAGAAAGTCCTACACTCTTTGAAAAAGGTGATAGAGCTCCCTCCCACAACTACAAGCATCCTTGCTCTCCTTGTCCCTACGGAAAGGAGCTTCTTTTCCTTAGGATAAATTTCTTTCCTGAAAGATCAGTCAGGTGTTAGAACAGGCAGCCCAGGGAAGTGGCGGAGTAGGCAGCCCTGGAGGTATTTAAAAAATGTGTAGATGTGACACTGCGGGACATGGTTCAGTGGCGGACCTGGCAGTGCTGGGTTGATGGTTGGACTTGATGATCTGAGAGGTCTTTTCCAAGCTAAATGAGTCTATGATTTTATTATTCCTCCTGCAGGGACTAGTTGAGGTTTCTTCCCACATGCACATCTGCCATCCCTCGTGGAGGAGAGCCTGCTTCTCTGCAACACAGGTACAAAACTTCCCTCAGATTTCAGTGCTGGAAACCTGGAATAAATCCAAGTAAGGCTGCTCTGGAAGGTCAGTCTGACTAACCAAGCTAGAGCACGGAGCACCCCTATTTGTCTTCTGTCTTCAGGCCAATGCACAGGAAATCTTTCAGAGCTAATGCAACCTTGTGCCACGAGCATTGGCACTGGATGTTTGGGATGAAATAAATGGGCTGTGACATTTCAGTGGGGTCAGTGTTGAAAAGATGCTAATGTGACATATCAAGCCAGCTATGACAGACAGCTCCAGAGATACCTTTCCTCCAATAGCTCAGCACCAGTCATGCTTGTTGTGGGTTCTCGGGATTTAAGTTTTGATCCTTGTTATCCCACTGTTTTATTGCACTAAAGGTCACAGAGTCCCTGGCACCTCTTCTGTTATCAAATACAACCTGTAGCAGAGACTCTTACACCGAGTTCTTAAACAGCTGTGCCTAAATGTCACTGTTACAGAAAGAGACTGCATGCACAGAGACGGTATGTTCTGTTGGCACAGAGCTCTTGCAGGGATAGCAAACAAAGCAGAATAAAAGAAAAAAATATAATTTCTTTGTATTATTTTAAAATTTTGAAATCATCTCGAGATGACTAAATAATGCAAACAGCTTTCTGATGATTTGACCTTCCAAGAATACTGTCTTCTTTAAGGAAAGGTAGTTTCACCACATATTTTGTGACTTTGAGATAAAAATAATATTTTAAATCTGTATTCTCCCTTCTTGTGGCTTGCAGATGCAGTTAGGAAGATGCTAGGATGTTTTTTACTGCTGCAGCTATTACCATATAAATCGTGGCCAACAAGAGCTGTGTGTTGTAATTTCAGGAGTCTGTAAGGCAGCAGCTATGTTAGAGACAGCTGTATCTGTTTTCTTCTTTACTTCATCTTGGCATCTATACCTGTATTTACAGACTTGCACAAGAGGCCTAATCTCCTGCACTGCCAAGCATCTTCAGCTTCCACCTTTGAAAATGAGAGCGGATTAGGGGGCTGAACCCTGGAAGCAGGAGATACTGTCTTCCATGGCTACTTCAGCATCACAGCATCAATCAGGAAGACTCTCAAATGCTAATCACAGAGCAGGCATTGCTGATCACACCTGTTTCTCTCTCAGGGCTACACACAAGTGTGTAGGATGCTTCTGGTCTATGGAGTCTGTTTCCCATAAAAACTGACCCAACTGAGGACCTGGACTTCTTTTTCTAGGGTCAATGCAAAAACTACTGTTGAAATGGTGATTGGATCACCTGGTGGTGTAGATACAGAGGTTTTACATGCATTGAGCAAGTAACCTGTGATGAAAGCTTGGCTAAAGGTTAACATTTGAACAGGTGGAAACCAATGAAAAAGGCCTGGCAAACCGGACAGTCACAGGGACAAACTTGAAATCAAGTCCAAGCCAGCTGCTAGAGTAGCTGCTAAACACTGAAGAAACTCACGCTTTCAGTCTTGCTGGACCAGATCCCCCTACAACTTTCAGAAATTCACCTCATAGGAGATTCATATCACCTAACTTTAGGTATTTAGACTCCCTCTGTTATCAGAGGAGAAAGAAAAGCACTTCAAAGGTAATTCATCCTACTCACCTCCAGGAATAGGTCTTGATGACCTCTGCTGAATTCTCCCCATCATCCCCATTATCATCTTTCTTCACTTGGGAAATACAAAACTGGATGCAGTATGTAGATGTGGTATAATGAGGGCTGACTAGAGGGGATAATCCCTTCTCTTGATCCACTACAATCTTCCTTTTACTTCAACCTGTATGAGTAAAGGCTGAGAAACAGTCCATGTACCCCATCCTTTAGCCCAGCTTGAGTGAAATGATGTGGCTATAGGGTATTTCCCTGGCCCTGTTACCACCCCATGGCAGGAGCAACACTACATCTCCATTCTCTATGGACCTTTGGGCTTCCTCACAACAGTCCCTATGAGTTTTGATGTTTAAATTCAAGCAGGACTTAATTTCACATCCAGACTCAAAGACGGGAAATATTCTGACAACAGTTTAACAGGATGTGAGCAATATCAGTCCAGAAGAAAGAGTCTGGTATGCAACTTAGAATGACGATTTCTTCAAAGAAACACTCGACTTTGGTCTGAATTTTCAATGACTAAGAAACAAAAATACTCACAGTCAAATATTAATCCAAAATAAATGAGGCATGAAGGATTAAGACATAGAGATCCCTAGATTTTCCATGTCATTTGATTTTAAACAGTTGTTAGGAACTAGGAAAAACAACAGAAGTGCTTGTCTTTTTAAAAAAAGGACATTTTTGAGGGAACTGCCCTACAGCATCCTGAGCTGAATCTTAAAATAGGCTATTGAAGAGTGGCACAAAACCATGAAAAATATTTTAAGAGCAGCTGGAAGGGATTGGGATTGAAGTCCCTGACCAGAAATAGACAGCAGAGGTCCCGGGAGCCGTCTCATCTTCAATCCAGTCCGATTTCCCCGGGTCCGTCCTGTCCGTGTTTCCCTGACTTGATGGCACCACCTGGTGGCATCCCAAACAATGTGATTTATCGAGAAGCTGCCAGAGCAATTTCTTCCTCTGCAGGAATGGATAAATCTAAACCACAGCAAACTCTATTCCGGCACTCAGAGCGTGATTATTAGGAGCTATCAATCAAAAAAAAACTTGCCCTAGTCTCCTTCGAATCAAAACAGTCACATTGCACTTATATTCAAATTCCTGGCAGTATCATAGCTGGGCAGGTTTCCAAGGTTTTCACATAACTGATATTTTTGCAGAATAGCGCTGACATTTATACAGCTGTAAATTCCAGAGGACTTCAAAAGCAATAATTGTGAAGTACCATTAAAGGGTTGGAAGATGTCAGCTGGGGGTAGGTGAGCAGAACATCTAATAGGAAAAGAAGAGAATTTTGCCAAAGGACATCTGAGCTAAAACATGTTCTTAAAAAAATAAAAGTGCAGGATGTTAACATGCAGGAGCTTTCCTTCCAGGAGCTTTCCTTACAGATTTCAGCCAAAAGTACACCACAAAATGAGCTGCATAAAATCTCATCCAGTCTAGTATTGGAGATTAGACATTAAAGCTGCTAAACAATCTTCTTCCACATGGTTGACAATCTGAACAAATAATTTTCTGCATGATTTCCATTCTTGTATCTCCAGAAGGAGTTTATTTTATAATTCACAAAACAAAACATAACATTAGTCATTTGCATCACATGCGAAATATACTGTGCTTGCTTATAGTGTTCCAATCTTTAGAGCTGACTGCAGGGGAAGCAGTGATTGATGGGTGAACTATCACCCTGCATTGGAGCATGGGGAAGTTTTCTTGGTGATCAAATGGAGCTAATCAGGAAATATTTAGATTAGAAAATATATAAAAGAAGTAATAAAAGCAATTTATTAACAGCAGCAGGTGATATCTATTGATCTGCGGAAGATATATAACCAAGAAGGACTGAGATGAGGTTACCCAGAAGGAGTATGGGAGACAGGAAAAACTTATGGGCCCACTAGTTTGCATGCCCATGAAGGGCTGAATAATGAAAGCCAAAGAAGTGGACATATAACAGGAAAAAAAATAGGAAGAACATGGATCTAGAAAAGGTAGGTAATACCAGATAAACCTGACGCCTTTTTCACAGGTGTTCTACTTCACAAAAAAAGTATTTAGTCTCTGTGGGGATCTGAAAAGCATGTCACTGGATGACCTCAGAGAAATTATCAAGCAGCTTTTAGAAAATGGGATCCAGCACAACACATATTTAAGGCTTTGAGGTGGCCTTCAGGAACTGGTCATGGTGGGAATTTCCTCGGTGGCCAAGGTAGAGAGCAGAACCCCAGGATGGTACGTGGAGATGTTCAGTCAGAGCATAAGAGGATTTGGACATTGTAGGGGAAGAACTGGTTGCCTTGGAGACTGGACCAGCTGCTCAGCTGTATTGAATGGAAGTTCACAGTCCCTGGAAGGGATCCTAAGAAATCCACAGTAATTCAGCACATGCTTTGGGCATGGCTAACAAGAAAAAAGAGATTTTTATGTTCAGGGCTGATTTTGAAGCTGCCTTCTCCCAGCTTGAACCAGTTTCCCATCGCAGAATGGGAACCATAAAATGGTGTGTGTTGGAAGGCACCTTAAAAATCATCTATGTCCAACGTCCCTGCCATGGGCAGGGATGCCATTCACTACATCAGGTTTCTCAGAGCCCCCTCTAACCTGGTCTTGAACACTTGCAGGGATGGAGCATCCCCAGCTTCTCTGAGCAACCGGTTCCACTGCCTCACCACCCTCACAGTAAAGAATTTCTTCCTAATATCTAATCTAAACCTGCCCTCTTTCAGTTTAAAACTATTGCCCCTTGTCCTGTCATCTGCCCATATAAAAAGTTTCTCTCCTTCCTTTTAATAAGCTCCCTTTGGGTACTGGAAGGTGCTATAAGGTCTGCCTGGATCCTTTTCTCCAGGCTGAACAACCCCAGTTCTTTCAACTGATCTTCAAAGGAGAGGTGCTCCAGCTCTCTGATCATCCTTGTGGCCCTCCTCTGGACTCACTCCAACAGGTCCATGTCTTTCCTGTGCTGAGGACTCCAGAGCTGGCCAAAGCACCCCAAGTGGGGTCTCATGAGGGCAGAGTGGAGGTGCAAAATCCCCTCCTGGCCCTGCTGGACACACTGCTTTGGATGCAGCCCAGGTTGTGGTTTGCCTTCTGGGCTACAAGCACACCCTGTTGGCTCATGTCCAGCCTTTCATCCTCAAGAACACCCAAGGCTTCTCTGCAGGGCTGCTCTCAACAGGGCACATTATTCTTGCTCCTGGTGCTCCTGTCCCAGTCTTGTGCTTTAGGAGCTGACTATAGATGGGAAGAGATAGCATGAGAAAAGAGGACAAGTTGGATTAATGTTTATGGCACTGCAGATATTGCAGTGGCTGCGGGTGCTATTATACTGTGGGGATGCCGAAGTAATGCTTGTACAGTCTCTACCACTGCCTCACCTTACCTAAACACAAATTATATGCCAGGTGCCAAAATAATAAAAAGCTTAAAAATCACAGTATTTGAAAGTATGAGTGTTGTTTACTTTCTATTCACCTTTGAATTTGACCCTTTGAGTGGTGTATTTACCACTTTTTTCTTTATGGCTGCATTGATAAGAATTTGCAAGGTTCAGTCTTGTGAAAGAACCTCATGAAAGGACATGGAGCAATACTGCTCCAGCTCCAGCTTTCCAGTGCCCACAGCCAGGCACTTGGTGAGTTGTATTCAGCCAGGGCAGTTTGTTGAGCATGGATCCAAGTGTTATAACCTGGAGCTTAACTATAATATTTCATCCAATACCAATACAGCAAAAGCCACCAGCCTGGAACTATTTCTTTTAAAAAGGATACAAGTATTTAATTTTTGAAAATATGTGTTGGATTAGTTATTATTCTGGGGTTTGGTCACAGCTAGGCAGGTGGTTTCTTTTTTTTTTTAATTTTACCTTCTACTCTTCAAAAGATAAAAAATATTAGAGAAATGGCCGTTATTTTGCCATTCTCAAATAAATCCTAGGATGAGTGGCAGCAATTTTCTTTAAAGAAAACTTCACTAATTTTATTTCATATTCTTAGTTTCGCTGTGGACTGGTTGTGAATTTTCAATTAAAGAAACAGATCCAAAATCTAATCTTAATTTCAGGGGAATAAAGTACAGGGGAATAAGCTCCATTCGTGTTTAAAGATTTCCTACGGCTTTGCACTGCTTCATTTGAAGTCTCGGCCTTTTGTCAAACCCCAGAGAAGGTCCGTGGCATGGGACGCACAGCCTTCACACAGTTACTAAACTAATGTATTGGCTTTGAGCCTGGCGCAGTTAACGAGCAGTTAGAACAGCCTCGAGTGGCGCTTTCTTGGCACCGGGTTTCTTAAGAGTCGTAAAAGCACAAAACGAAGCTGAAGACACGGCCGGTAGATGTCACCCATGCACCAGGCACCAAGCGCGCAGACCTCGCTCCGTAGCCACCCAAAGAGCCTCCCAAGGCAGGCAAGGAGGCTTGAAAGGATGGTTTTCCTCAAATGCAGTCCATGGCTGCGGCAGGGCTGTTCAGAGGGCAGCCGCCATGGGCATCCTGAGTGGGGACAACTCCTGTGACCCATGCTGGGCATGGGGAGAGCACCCAAACTTCTGCCTCCACTGCCGGCATCTGTGCAAGGGGTGAGCCCTAAAGGGAGGAGGTGTTACTGTCAGCTCTGCTGGGCACAGGGAGACGTGCCCCAAGCAGAGTGCCGGCACCTTGGGGAGCTGGTCTCCACCATCACCTCGTCTTCGTCACCATCTTCATCCCCATCTCCTGTCACCATTCTCGGGCTGGGGATGTCCCTGGCAGAGTGTCCTCTCCTGCAGTCCTGTGTGTGTGCTGAGAGACTTGTGCTCCCCAGCATGGCTGGTCGAGACAGCCAGCCCCTGTCACTCCTTTTTAGAATTGTGTGTTATGGAAATGAAGATTCCAGCTTGTTTTTTCCACTCTAAAAATCAATTGAAAGTAGCTTGGTGCTATCCAGCTTAATCATTAATTAGCACTGAGCTGACTAATGGTCCTTGTTCAGGTCTTCTATAAAACATCTAAAACCAAAACCCTGCAACCCTCCCCCAAACCCTGCACCCAAGAGTCTTATTAATCCCAGACATACTGACACTGCTCGTCCCTGCATTTTTATTGCAAAAGGTTTAGAAATAGTCAAGCTTACAGCCTAATCTTCTTATCAGTAGGGCATTTGGGCACAGCCCAGGGTTTTGCTGCTGCTTCTCTGCTCTGGTAGAAGGCAACTGCTTTGGCTGAGCACCTCCTGCCTCACACCAGTGTCTGGCACTGGTGGGGAACTTGGCTGTCTAACCAACTCTCACATCTTACCAGCGAATAGTGATTCCTGAACAAAAGACTGGGAACTCCCAGCCTGGACAATTGGGAACAACATCAGATATACCAGTGGCTCTGACTTTTTGTGTGCTCTGGAGCTCTGTGCTCCAGTGAGACAAGTCATGGGCTTCTTAAGTCACCTCTGTGGTTCACAGGAATTTGGGCACTGAAACATAGGATAGAAAAATATGAATTTAAGAGAGAAAATCAGCCAAGCAGTGAGAAATGTGATCATCCCTGATTATGGCAAATGGATCAAAGAACATCACTGATGTTTCTAGGGGTTTTTGTGTGTCAACCAAATGAAAAGAAGAATTTTAACCATGCTGACTCTAGACAAATAATCCCTTCATGATCCCTAATCACACACACTGAGGGCAGCAGCCACAGTTACGTGTTGGCTGCAACAGGTAGCTAAGTATAATTTTTTCTAGAAAGAGAAAAAGGTCTTGGAAAAAAAAAAAAAAAAGAGAAGAAAATGAAAGAGAAATATCACTCTTCTGACCTGTCTGCCAGATTAGACTTCATTTTCCAAATCAGAATCTTTGGAAGGGGGCAAGTTCACTTTGTTTTCTTGACAGGAACAGAACACTGTCAACAGAAATCAAATTAGTCTGATGGAGCAGCTTTAATCCTGTACCTCTTCACACGGGTGCAGGAGTTCCTGAATGGTTGTGTTACCTGTGGGTGCCACTGAGTAATTATTTCAAAGCATGGCACCCTTTGCTTCAGTGCCACAGGACTTTCCTGGGGGGCTTCCAGAAGGTGGAGGAAAATGAACTGTTGTTAGTATCACACTCTGTGTATGAAAAAAGTGGGTAGATATCACCTTCCCTGAGTACAGGTGGGAAAATGAGGAGAGGGCCATTTCTACAGAAACTCAGCAAGTACCGGGGGGTAGCCAGGGTTCGAAGAGCTGCTGACTTGTAGCCTCTCCTGGGCCATACCCTCCTTGCTTGCTGAGCAGCTCCCCCAGCCAGTGCTCCCCTGGCAGCTGACCTGGCTGTGGGCGACCCCTTGGTCCTCGAGGCTGCTCTGCCTGGTGCCTTCCCATGGCTGCCTGGTTGGACCACTTAAAAGGCCATTTAATTTCTTTGCTTCAATGGAAGATGCTTGGCCTGGCCTTCAACCAGCTCTCCCACTGTCTCTAAATCAGAGATCTGCTGTAATGAAAAAACCTTTTTTTCTTTTCAATAGTAACACAAGTATCACTACCATCCACATGGGCTGCACAGAGTATCTTGAGCTATGGGAGAGGAAGACCCAGGCACCACCCCGTGCCTGTGCTGTGTGTGGTGTGACTGTGACAGACACTGAGATAAAACCTCTTATTAGACTAATTAATGTAGCAGCAGGCAGGATATGAGGCATGAGGTCCTGCTGGGGCTCACAAGCCAACCCACAAAAGCCTCTGGTAAGCAGGTCCTGAGATCATTTCCACGAGGTGGGGCTCTGTCCCCAAATTTTGCAGGTTTTCCTGCTTTCCTGAAGGCATGTGCAGATTTCCCCTCTGAGGTGCTGAGGGTCAGGGCAGTGGTGGTGGTTCCTGGAGGTGGGAAGGGAGAAACATGGTATGAAATTTTGATGGGACAGTGGTTTGAGGTGCTCAGCATGGAGATGCTCAGTGTCATCCCCCTGAAAGATGCTGATTCCCAGGAAGTGCTCAGCACACCCCACCTCTGCAGTGCAACCCTGGGGGCAGCTCAAACCTGCACCCAAAATCGAAAGCAATAATATTTTTGCAAATAACCACTGAGCTGGTGCTTGGAGGGGGCCTGTGAAGGCCGAATCCTGCTACATGCTAAACACCTTCTCACCCCAGGTATTGAGAATGTTCAGTCAAGGCAAGATGCTTTTGTGAAAGGGTTTTCCTAGCAGGAATTATTTGCTTCAAGTGGCAATCTCACAGACACAGGCATTTTCCCCATTTCCCTGCACTTGATACGAGTCATGTTAACATCCCAGTAAACGTGTTTTCTTTTCAGCTACATTGCTTGTAACAGTATTTGCCTGAATTAGAGCGAGTTTGCTCTGCAAACGGCATTTACCTTTCCCAGATACAGCGCAGCTGTTCCCTGGACATTCTCGCAAGGTCCTTGTTTGCACAGACTTTTGTCAGCAAATACACCCCCCTGAACAAGCCACTCACTCTGACTGCCCAGCGCTGATAGGGGAGTTGTAAGTCCTGCAAGACACCTTCACACTTGTCTCCTCCTTTCATTAATAGGCACCTGCCTTCGAGACGGCGCCAACAAGGCTTTGCTCACGCCATCAATCACAGCACTGGGGTTGAGTGGGTCCTGCAGAAGTGTGAAGGAAAGAAGCAGACATTATTAATCCTTCCTGCAGTGAAAGCTCTTCGATAACTCAGTGCTGACACCCACGTTGTATCCCCATGAGCACAAACACAAAGGTCACCACCTCCCGTCAGTACTCAACAGCAAACATGTCCCACAAGCCTCCCACATGCATGACAGCATGGATGGCCACTCAGGTGGAATCATGGTCTGTGGAAAACAGCAAAGCAGTGGTGCCTGCTGTGATGGTGGAGGCACAGGGAACTGTGCAGGGGCTGTCCTGATCCCGGAGACCAGGACTGAGGGCAGAGCCAGGGCAGCCTGCAAGCTCTGCAGTGACAGGGGTTTCCAGGCTTGAACGTCAATCTGCAGGAGTCAGAACATTCAGCAAATACACTCATTTCAATGATGTGTGGGCACACATCCATCAAATCTGACTGTGAGATGCTGCCTGCTTGTCTTGCAGGCAGTAAAGCAGCCTGGGCTCCCAGAATCTGCTGAGCCAAGGCTGTCTGTGACGCACCAGGGAATTGGTGACTTCCAGGGCTTGTGGTCCTCTGTTGCAGAGCTGTAAGGTGGAGCCAAGGCTCTGGGTGAGACAGAGCTCTGGTGTCCAGGAGAAATCAGCTTGAGCATGGATCCTTCATATAGAAGTGTCAGTGTGACTGTGGGAGGTATGGGAATGCTGACATGTTGGTGTATGCTGGGCTCCTCATTGCTCCCATGGTTCTTGCTGTGCTCACAGGAGCCTGTGCTCTTGGTTCTCAAACCGGCTTTCCAGTCCTCTTCTTGTCTGCTTAGACTTCAGCCTGACTTTTAGCCTTTGAGGAATGTATTGATAATTTGGATCTGATGGGAAGGTATGAATCGCCAGAGAGTGTCGCTAGCTTCAGACAAGTGTCATCTTTATACAGCTCCTGAAGAGAAAAAATGTCATGGATATATGTGTGTAGGGAGGAAGCTACAGAAAAGTGAAGAGGGCAAAGGCAACCACCAGGGGCTTTTCACCATCTGACATGTTCTGAGATACACACTGGGGGTCCCAGAGAAGGCCTTCTCCTCCCTTCCACCAAGGTCAAGGACTGCTGTTCTGGACATCTCTGGGAAGAATAGCTCTAGCTTTGCTGACAAGTAAAGTACCCAGCCACTGGTTTCCTTCATTTTTCAATCTGCCGCTCAATTCTTACACAGAATATTCCAGTATTAAGGTGGACAAAGCTGAAATACCAAGCAGGGCTTCATATCATATACTGTGGGCATCCCAAACTGAAATTCACAGCATGGGTTGGAACCTGTTTCTTACAAAGTCTAGGATATGGGTAGCCAGCTGGGGATCTGGATTTCATCTTCCTAGCCCTAAAGAGGTCCACACCAACTGCTTCTGCTCTCAGGGGCAGGTACACCTACAAACTTACACACCTGTGCTCCTCTGACCTCACCCAGATCTTCTGGATGCTCAGGCCAGGTCGCAGGGTTTCTTTGAACTGTATTTAAAAACTGAGTCTTCATCACAGCCAAGATGTTGCCTAAAATAAGAATGCAGTTTGTTACAGCGTCCACATTTTCATGCTTATTGCAACTAATTTAGTTGCTTTCTCAGAGAGCAAAAGCAGGTGTCCTGGCAGGTGAGCGCTTGGGAGAGATCTTCAAGCATGGGCCCAGCTTTCAGGCATATGCAGGAGGTCTGCACCAAGCCTGACAGAGTTCAACAAGCATTTGGACAATGCTCTCAAACATATGGTGTGATTCTTGGGGTGTCCTGTGCAGAGCCAGGAGTTGGACTCAATGGTCCTGATGGGTCCCTTCCAACTCAGCATATTCTGTGATTCTATGGTTCTAGGTCTGCCATTCCACATAGTCAATACCCAACCAATCTTCCCAGAACACATTATTTTCCTTGCTCAGAGTTTCTTGTCACAGGAGATCTCCACCTTTTAGCTGGAGGGCTGGCTGTAGCTGCCTTTAAACTTCAGAGGGGATAAAGGCAAGACATGGTTGTCTTCCTGGAAAGTGCCTGCGGCAACTCCACCCTCTGAGCTGGCTTGATCCTATCTGCAGTCATTTAAGCAGACATTGAATGAGCAAAGACTCTTACACATCAACCACACACTAAAAGACAGAGTCTGAGGAATGGTATTTTACTTCATTGCCAATTTCTTGAACTGCTGTTTCTGGCTTATCCTGGTCTGGGGACACATCCCTATCTCTTTGAAAGCAGTCAGGCACAAAGTTTTTTCTTTAGTGATTCATGACCTCAGCTAACTCCACAGTCATGTCCAGGTCCAAGAGTATTAATCTGGACTGCTTTTAACTGGCCAAGGCTATTTGAGACACCCCCTCTGGCCAGGATTCATTGAGAGATGAGCATATGGGATTCATTACAGACCTGGATGCAGACAGTTCGCAGATAAGGGTTGTGATCTGTGATGCTGTGCTAAGAGTCGGGCTGCTGTGTTAAGAGTTGGACTGAGCTCAAAAGTGCAAGTGATTAGGGCAGAATGACAAAGGCTTTCTGTCTGCATTGATCATCCAATGCCGGGAGGAAACCAGTGGCAACTTTGCCCCTATTCAATGAGCTTGAGCTGGTATCCAGAGGCATTTCTCACTGGACACTCAAGGCTCAAAACAGTTGGGGTCAATAAAGAGGGATAATTTTTGCTATCTGATGAAAGCTGAGTAACTTCAATCCAGTTCCTCTGGGCAAGTGTGTACTACCACCACTAACATCTGCAGGTGATTCAGCTGGCTCTCCACACAGGTCAATTACTTGTAGAGGCTTGCAGCTTGCAGCTCAAAGTTACCTGGGACCCCCTCAGGGCTGGAGTGTTTTAGCAAGGACTCACTCTGGTTCACGTATCTAAATCTGTCAAAGGATGTTTTTGAAGCAGCACAGTAAGGTTGCATAAAGGTTGTGTGGCATCTCTTGCTGTCCTGAAAGGTTAGCTCAGCTGCAAAACTCTGACTTGGTGCATTTCCAATTAATACACTTCTGTGCAAGACATATAACAGTCCACTAGATGAAGTCTAACTTGCTACATATCTTGGTACATTTTCAAGGAAGTTTGAGTTCAACATTAAGAGAGATTCTGTCTATAGTTATTATCACTGCATTCTGACTATGCAGACTGAGCACCAGAGAGACATTAAAACCAAATGACCATGACGTATGGAGCCAATCATAGTTTAAGGTTGTATCACTTGAATCAAGCATTCTGTGAAAGAAGCACGGAACCTGCTTAACATGCTATTGCTTCTTATCAAACTGGGATTTGCTTTGATGCAGCAACTCAGTTCATCATGATAGTCAATGGTGGAGAAAGCTGGGAGAATGTGAGCACAGTCACATTAGCCTAGGAAGGTATTAAGATAAACCAATGAAACCAGACAAGGAGAATGGCAAACTAGGCAAGTACAATGTGGAAACATGAACTGTTTGCGTGGTCTTTAGGAGAATTGTATTTACCAAGTAATCCTGGTTAGCTAATGCACGTGGGCAGGGCACGTCTCTTATTATGTGTCTGTACAGCAACTGGCTAAATGACACATAAATGTCATTGATGATAATATTATATTAATAACTGCAAGAATAAAAGCAATGGAAGATGAGATCTTCATGCAAGAAATCTTTCACAACAGCAACAGGCAAAGTTCAAAGTTCATGTGGATGTAGTCAGCATTCAAAAGAATATATGGAAGCTGTGCATTGGTGTTAGCTTACAGCACAGCTGTAAAAAACTTAAAATGAGTACCACAAGGTTTCAGTTTAAAAAGGAATAGGATTCCCATCTAGAACAGAAAGGAAACTAATCTTTTTTCACTCATTTTTGGGAAGGAAAAAAAAAAGAAAGATTACATTTTTCCTAGTAAAGGGAAATTTTGCAGTTCTGAATTGTGAATGTTAACACAGAATCATTTTAGTCCAGTAAAGGATTTTAATGACCAGACAAATGCCAGGCAATTTTTATCATGTAAGTGTAAAGACAGAAAGTCTCAGAAATATGACTATTTTTTATTCTTTTCTTGTGTTTTTATGACATCATTTGTAGAGAGTGACTAGCTATCAAAGGATGTCTTGGAAACATCACAAGGGCAATATTCAAGCTCATCTGTTGATCTTTAGCAGTGAACAAGTGTGGTAAATTCACTGTGTAGCTTTCTGAAAGTGGGAAAAGCTTTCTTGGGTTTTCAGTAGGTAAAGAATTGCAGTTGCCATGCATAAATTCCTCCAATCTCACTTCACAGAGTTTTTAAACTTCCAAAGTAATTCCTGCCTAAAAACTTATGGTTCGTGCCAAAAGGAGACAAAGACACAACTGAGGGGTTTGAGTCTTTAGGGCTATGGTGAAAAATCAAGAAACTTAACATTTATCACCCCCCTCCTTCCAAAATCTGACATATCCACATAACAGCTTGCATCATTCTCAGATATGCTGGTTTAAAGAGAAAAAACACCAATCCATTCTAAATACAGCACTGTGTCTATTTGCTTTCCCATGTAACAGGAGAAATAAAGTAGTGCTTGGGTGATTGAAGAAGTCTAGGGAGATGCTTCATAAGAAAGGGAGCTAGATAATGGAATATCAGGCTGGTTATGTATGACTGCTGCCAAGCAGGCAGAGATATGATGCTTATGGCCAGAAATAGCCTGATTTCTTCCATACAAGAGCTTGAAAAATGTAGGTCCTGGATATTGTCATCTAAAAGGTGAATGAAATGGTGGCAGCCTGCAGTGACAATCACATAATCACTCAGATTGGAAAAGACTTCTAAGATTATTGAGTCCAGCCCAGCACTGCCAAGTCCACCCCTAAACCATGGCCCCAGGTGCCACATTTACATGGCTTCTAAATACCTCCAGGGATGGTGACTCTACCACTTCCCTGGGCAGCCTGTTACAGTGCTTTACAAGCCTTTAGGGGAAGAAATTTTTCCTAATATTCAATCTAGATCTCCTCTGGCACAACTTGAGGCCATTTCCTCTTATCCTATCTCTTGCTATCTGGAAAAGAGACCAACCCCCACCTCACTAGAACCTCCGTTCAAGAAGCTGTAAAGAGTTTTTTTACTAGCTAATAAGTGTTAGCCCATGGATTTACACTTCAGTTTGAAATTAGGTTCTTAACTTTTAGATACTGTGGAGATGGGACCTCCTGACATGGTCTGAGTGCCCCTCACAGGCCACCAAACCACTTTTCTGGAAGTGGAGGCATGGGGCAGTTCAAGGAGCCAGGTCCATGGTGAGCTTTGCCTCTGAGATGCAGTGCTTCATTCCCTGTGTGCTGTGTCAGATGCTTGATGCATGCAGAGATCATAAAAGAGATAAGCAACTTGCCCAAGGCACAGTAGAGTCTGAGAGGCAACATGACTTTTATGCAATTAATTTGCGTCCAAACAACTAGTAAACACTGGTAAATACTGGCCCAAAGACAGCAATAAAATAAATGCTGTGACTTGAACTGTGAATTTTTGACTACTGTAATCCTGCAGGAAGATCACAGATGGAACTGTTCACCAGCTAACATCCCACAGACAATTTGGAAATGCCATATGATTCAGTGTGGAATGGTCTCTCGAAATGTATTGATCCATCCTTTTTCTTCTTCTCAAATGCATTTTTGTAGCAACTCCAAAAGCAGCTCATCCTGTATCATGCAAACAAGAAAATAAGCATGGCCTGCCCAACTTTTCACTGCAGAACTGCTTTTGCTGAGTAACACCAGATCACTCTGGGGTAATGTAGTGAGGGAATCACACCCACAGGAATAACACACTTTATTTGAAGACAGCTGTGGTAAGTTACGTGAGCTCTGCTCTTTGTGCATGCCAAGTCTCTGTGGACGGCACACAGCCAACAGTTCTGTGGTCTGCTCCCTCCCTCCTGCACACCCATCTTCTGGCTGCAAGCAGGGACTTGACTGCTGCAGGAATCTGGTCCCATCCTGCAGCCCTGGAAGTTCATTCCCAAAAGTTTCTTTAGTTGTAGCACTACAGAATGAAGCCCTTATACCGCAAGGTGACTTAGAGTACATTGTGAGGCACTTGGAGTATATTGATCTGCCCAGGAAAACAAGATAAAATGGAGACTTGTGGAAGCTGGCCAATGTGGCAGCTGCCTCCTCCTCTCAAGATACGGTTAATACAGTAAAGCTTCTGTTTGAGCATAAGAGAGCTGAAAAATAGGAACAAAGTCTGAAAACATGTAAATTGAGAAGCTGTTTGAGAACAAGCTATGCAAACAGAGGATTTTTATTACCTCTGATTGCAAATACAAGGTAGAAATTGTTAATTTAAAGAGTGTGTGTGTGCAGATACAACCAGAAAGAACAAATAAGCAGAGAGAAATCCCAGAAGTGTTGGAAAAGCATGAACTAGGAAGAAAAGTGTAGACTGCAGGCTGGAGAATGGCCAAAGAAACACCAACAGAGGTCTTGTTCTCTCAGGCACCTCAGTCCCTGTGCTGATCACTGGGTATTGTTTTAGCTTCTTTTTTCTAAATTTAAATTAGTCAGGAGAATTGTATTGCAGAATTACCTGACTATTCCTTGTCCTAGTGACTGTATGAAAATGCCCTGCTTGGAAGTGGCAGCCTGATTCAGGCTGCATTTGGTATGCTCACCTGAGAAGTTGTGGACAAGAAAATTCTGCTAAGTGATGTATGTTCAGGGATATCACTTTATTAGGGACCACAAAGTTTTGGAGTCATGGTACTTCAATATATTTATCAAATAATACTCAATCACTTTTATTGCCCTTATATATTTGGGTCCCCATGTCAATCAGGACATCACCCTTACCAGTCCCTCCTACCCCTGGGAATGGTGCTCCTGCAATTTGCATTACCAGGGCTCCAAGAGTACTCAAAAGCTGGAGATGGCTGTAAGGTGCATCAAGTCAACTTGGCCTCACCAAGCCACTTTTTAAGCTGCTTTGGCCTTTTCCTGGGAGAAATCACAACCACCTTTCACAGACTTTCCCACCCAGGGCAACACCTCAGAAAACAGGTTTCCTCTGATACAAACAACAGTAGAAAAAAGAATCACTACTGTACATAAAAGCAGACATATAAAAATCCACATAGAACTAGGATGAAGGGAAAAAGCTCCTATACATCCAACTTCATTAGATGAATTTTATTCTTAGCAGAATTGAAAGTCAGTCGGATGAGCTTGCCTAGAACAACCAGCAAGCAAACAGCTCTTGAGCTGCTCCAGCAGACGTCATCCCAGTCAGCAGCTTTCCTGCCAGCCTACCTGCGGCAGCTGCGTGCAGCTCAAGCACCTCTGAGGATTGAGACCTGCAGAGTAAATAGCTGTCCACAGCTGCTGGGAATGGAGTCATCACTTAATGGTGCTTGAAGCCACCATCATCTAGAGCGGCCAAACATGATTTTTGGACATGTGGAGTTGTGTAGGCATTTTTTTTTTACTTAGTGTTTGTCATTTTACAGGTTTATACTGTTCTGGCAGGTTCACTTGTTTGCACAGGGATTGAGGCCATTGCCTGTGATTTGTGGGGTGCACTGTGGGTCTTTCCCCCTCCCACACTCTCCACCACCTTCTCTGAGCACAGCACAGCTGGAGTTATGATCCCACACATCTTGGGGAAGGGCAGGCAAAGGAGTCATGCCAGGAATTGGGTACTGCCACTCTAAGCAGGGCTATGCCTGAAGGTTATACGTTCCCCTTCCTTTAGGAGGGAAGTCATGCACCACCACCTCACCCCTGTGGCTGAGTTTTGGCCACTCCGCAGGAAAAAGTGACATTTCAGGAGGACAAGCAGGGCATCTACATAGAAGCCTGACACTGTAGCCCAGGGTGAAGTAATTTTCCTGAGGGAAGTGATGGGTTTCCAGTATGACTTGTATCAATCTGCAACCCTCTGAAGATGGTCTGCAGGACCAGGGAGCAATGAAGGGGACCTGAAAGCAGTTACATTAATATACCCTTTTTGTACCCTGTCTATGGTTACAAAATGGAGATGATACATCGTGTCCCCAAGAAGTCAACTTCTTGCTGACATTTCATTCAAAATATTTGTTTTGAGTATCTCTTGCGTAGTTGGAGGCAGGTCTGATGAAGGTGTTGACAAACACCAAGAAGAGTTGTGTTCCACTTCTGAAAGTGGAATTTGTGCACTTGCACAAAAGCATGGGGCTAAAGCTGAAACTAAGGGTAAGAAGCTCTGAGCTGTGCAGTGCAGGTCAGTCTGGGTGGTCTGCATCATTTGTCTAGCCTTGAAAACCTGTGAGCATGTCTCGGGAGAAAGGTGGAATTAGGGTTTGTCCAGTTCATTGCACAAAAGCAATGATGATAATTGTACTGACACCCCAGTTTGCACTGGAAGAGCCGCCCAGTATTGCTTGTTATGAGAACCCACCTCATGAGCCAGTTAATGCTGAACTGACCCACAGCAGGCTTACGTGATGGCAGAGAGGCTGCAAATGGCCTCGTGCCCCAGGTTCCTTTGTGATGTCTTTCCTTGTATCCACTGGATCAATTTTACCTGAAATGTTTGCTGCCCCTGAGCACAGAGGAGGAGGCAGGAAAGCTAAAGATAACTCTGTAAACAGCTGTGCAGTGCAGGTCAGTCTGGGTGGTCTGCATCATTTGTCTAGCCTTGAAAACCTGTGAGCATGTCTCGGGAGAAAGGTGGAATTAGGGTTTGTCCAGTTCATTGCACAAAAGCAATGATGATAATTGTACTGACACCCCAGTTTGCACTGGAAGAGCCGCCCAGTATTGCTTGTTATGAGAACCCACCTCATGAGCCAGTTAATGCTGAACTGACCCACAGCAGGCTTACGTGATGGCAGAGAGGCTGCAAATGGCCTCGTGCCCCAGGTTCCTTTGTGATGTCTTTCTTTGTATCCACTGGATCAATTTTACCTGAAATGTTTGCTGCCCCTGAGCACAGAGGAGGAGGCAGGAAAGCTAAAGATAACTCTGTAAACAGAGAAGGCACGGAGGGGTCAGAGCCCAGGGGAAGGATCAATACGTTGTCTTAGCCAAGGGGATGAGTGAATTGTAACTGAGGGACAGACATCATCAAAAGAAAAAAGAAGGTGCTTTCTTTCTTTAAGACAAAGCACAGATGATTTTCTTGCCTGCATGAGGCAAAAGTCCAGATTCCTGGGAAAATCAGGAAATAATAATAATAGTAATATTATTAATAGCAGTACTACTATTACAACCAGTAATAATTACTTTAATAGTAATAGTAATCCAGACATGCCCCCACAGAAGAGGTGAGTAGGGTGTGGGTTCAGCTGCCTGTGCCCTTTGGCGTTGAAATGCAGTGTGTCTTCAGGGACATGCACACCAGGGATGTCCCGTGCCGCCTGCAAAAGCCTGGCACAGGAAGAAATGCTGACTTTCTGCAGTACTCAAACAAGCTCCCCAGCAGCTCTTTCTGGCTGTACTTTCTCCTCCTTTCAGGCACCTCTTTGTTCTGTTCCCTGGCATCTGTAGCCCCAGCTCCTTTATTCCCTTTGCTGCCTATCCTTCCCCTCGCAGCTCCTGGTTTCCTGTTCTGTGTGGGTCCCAGGCTCTCACCCAGCCATGATTAAATGGGGAATGTCAATATCATGTGAGGTAGGAGAGGCTGCAGGGGCCAGGGAAGGCACCCCTGATGCCACCCAGTTTGGGGTGCAGCATTGTCCCTGCAGGGAGAGAAGAGAGCAGGAAGAAGAGTGGAGAAGCAAGGTTGGAGGGTCCTGGTCTCACTGATCAACTCCTGGGACTGGGAGAAAAACAAAACATCCATCTCTTGGCAGAGTAAGGATTTCAGGTTCCCCTTTCAGTTAACTGGGTACTAAGAGGTCCTGCTGTCTGATGCTCGGAAATGTTGTGTCTTCCTGGGCTCCTCTTCATTGCAGGGGTCTCTGCATCTCCAGAACTGTGTCCCCAGTCCAACCACCTTTCCCAGACCTTGTTGAAAGCATTCCTAAAGTTTTCTTTCATAGCCTCTCATCTTTCTGCAGCCCATCTCGCCTCTCCCTAGGAGCTCCACTCCTGACCAGTGCTTCTGTTCCTCCTAAAAGCCCCAGCTCTGATGGCAAGGGAAGCACAAGTGCCCCGGGGCACTGACAACAGCCACTTCCCAGCTCATTTAGCCACCACTAATCCATAGTGAAATCACTGCTCTAATGCCAAAAGGGTCTGTGTTTTGCATTTTGTATTTAAGAACTTGATGAAATGTCAAGGCAACAAGTGGCTGGTTCCCCCCTGACTGGGCATGGACTCTCAGCTGTGAAGTCATCATCACTGTCCTTGCTTCCAGATTTCCAGCTGTGTCTTCATTTTTTGCCCCTCCTGCTGCTGCTACCCCATGCAACAACAAGTCAGATTTTCCATCAAGGATTTCTCCTGCCCATCTGTCAGGTCCTCCTTGCCCTGCTCCATTTGATTAATTGGCAAGGCACCAGCGCTTGTAGCAGCAGACATCACAACCACTGACGCAAGAACTTTGTTTATCCACTCTCAGCTCTGTAGTATGACACTGAATAAACAGTCTGGGCACAAAACTGGGTTAAGGCTCCTTTCAGATATCAAGATGCTGCATTGCCCTCCAACATTAAACTCTGTGGGAGGGGGTCCACTAACACAATTCTGCAAGGTACACAGTCATGGGTGGTGGGAGAAGGGACTGTCTTGCTGAAGAAGTACTCAGAAAGCCTGTATCCATCAGCTCTCCAGCCCTGGCTTGGAGAGTCACCCTGACATGCCTCTGACAGGTTCTGCCTCTCCAGGCTCTGGTTACCCAGAAGAGGAAAATCTTTCCCCAAAGCTTAGTCTTGCTTAGTTGAATTGGAAGCTGACTGGGTTCAGTGGGCTCTGGGCTCTCAGCTGGCTGAAGAGCCTCAACACATTGTCACAGCATCCTGCTCACTGAGCTGTGTGTGCAGGTTAATGCGCCTGCTGGTGCCTATGCTTCTGTGAGTGTGTCTGGTCAGGAGCACGTCTCCTCCTATACCCCTTTCCCTCAGCCCTTCTCCACCACATGTGGAAGGAGGGAGTGGACAGAGAGCACCCCAGCCCTGAGACAACGTATCTGCATCATGGCTCACAGCATGGAAAGACTGTGTGCCAGGACTAAAAGATGAAACCTTTAGTCTGGGGGGTACTGTCAGAGGCCATTTAGTGACTGCTTGCCTAATCTTCAGCTCCCACTTTGGGGGGTGTTTTGTGCCTCATCAAGTAAGAAAAGTGTGCATTTGGGATCTGTCCATCACCCTTATACAACCAGGCAGCAAAATACTTCATTCAGGAAGAAAGCACCTTCCAACATCTGACATTGCCTCTCCAGAGGAGAATGAGAAAACACGTGAATATTTTAGATCAGGCATTTGTTTTATCTGTTGAAAATTGTGGCTCTTCCTCTGGTGGAAAAGGATCTCATACAGGGGATTAAAACCAGTTGTGCTGCTTTTAAAGTCATCTGGAGGCAAGTAAACCTCTACTTCAGGAAGGATTCAGGGTTGCCTGTGCAGAAGCCAAGAGACCATGGATGGCAAAGAGCTTTAAGAAAAACCAGCCCTCGGAAACAGAAGAGATGTGGGGCTGTTCACTTCCACAGCAGCAGCAGCAGCCACGCTGCTCAGAGAGCATCCAGGTGATTCCAGCCCTGGGAAAATGGGGACGTTATAAGCTTCTGTGTAAAAGTAGCGTCTATCTTTGCTTCCCTTTTAACAAGATTAGTCTTGCTTTTCTCTCCCTCTTTCTTTTGCTGTCTGCTGGCCACCTCCTTGCTCTCCCACTAATGTGATTAGCGGTGCATGGGGACCATACTGGCAGCAACTGTCACAAAGATCTCTGCTTACTTGAGTGCACCTCTTTCCTCAATGAAACATCTTGTGTTTATGGTCACAGGGGGTATTGTTAACTCCTGGATTCGAATAGAAAGGGATATTTATGACCCTCCCATAAAACTTGATTCAGGGAGACATTTAGGAAAGAAAGGGACAGAAGACAGATGTGTTTCCTACCACAGATGCTGAGGAGGTTCAATTGTTCTGCATATGTAATGACTTTTTATGGTCCCTTACAAACACTTTCCACACTGCTAGAAAGGTGCCTAAGTCAAATACGCGTAGTTGCTTACAGAAGACAATTTAGTGATCATACAGGACACTACAGCTTTATATCTTGTTAAATATGTCAGAGATGGGCATCACTACATGTACAACACGAAGGGGAATCTCTGCCTGCACTGAGTCATGGCTGCCGTGCTGCCTTCCCCACTGCAGCTCTGCTTTCATTTAACATTTCCTGACGCTTTCTGAGCATGTTTGCTGTCATGCCCATATGGTTAACACTTACAGCACCTATTGATTTTTTTCTAAGTGAGGCACATTATCGGTGTTATGTGGACAGCTGCCGTTTGTATCTTCCCAGAAGAGCAGAAAAAGAAGCCTAAGTCTTCCTAACGGGGCAAACAAATAAGTACTTATAGGTGACAGGACCGGAAAGGTTGCCAGATTAAAGGTCTGAAGAGAACAGATGACCAGTGACTAAAGCATAATTACAGACAAGAGAGGAAAAGGAAGATGGCAAATTGCTATGTTATCCTAATAGCAGCCAGAGGATTCTTGGTTACATGGTGCTTCTGCTGCAGGCTGGCTGGTTTTACTTTGTGATGTGAGCTCCTGCAGGGTGATAAGAGAGTTAAGGTGAGTGTACAGGGGGAAATTTGTATCTCAGGTGGTGAGATGAGCTTGTGAATATTTACAGCAGTGGAAGATCTGGCTGAAGCCACTGACTATGGTTCCTCTGTGCTCCTGTGACAGAAACAAAGACATTTCCCAAGAAGTCTTATGCCAAAATGTTGTGCATAAAGTGTCTGTGCATTGAGATGTCTACAGAGAGAAATGCAGCTCATCCCAGCTGCACCCACCATCCTCCCACTGTCATCCAAGGGATCAAGACTGACACTGACTGAGGACAAAGTCCTCCGGTCTTGATGCAAACAGAAGAAATGGGAAAGATTGGCAGCATGAGATCATCAAGGAGCTTGTGCACCTCCTTTTGTTCTCAAACACAAATATTTCCAGCTGGCCTGGGGATTTGCAGCATAACAGAGCTAAGGAGGGTTTCACTGGGATTGACTCACACACTTACCAAGTTAGCTGTGAACTTAAATCCCAAGCAGGACAGGCTCGCGTTGGGAGTGGATGGTTAATTTTCAAATGTCCAGATGGAGTCCAGCTTGTTATAATTAAGAGCTGAACTGCCACTATGTGGGCAGTGTTATCAGGGTATCTGTACCTGCCAGACTGATTTCCTGCAGTGTGCAATTCTGCATGGCAACATCTCAAAAAGGGTTATGACCAGGTTCCCTGCACAGACAAGTAATTTCTAATGATTTTGTATCAATGGATTCATCTTTGTCTAGCAGCTGGGAATACCAATGTCACTCCTGCATTCTCATGTCATGACTGTCCACTCAGTACCCTGGGAAAATATAACATTCCCAGATGGGGAGGATTTCTTTGTCTGGTAAATAATTAATAATGAAACTACAAGCTGCCGCTTGTCTCATATGCTCACACAACAAATGGTATTTTCTTTGCCTGTGAGCAAGCAAGGTAAAAACCTCCTGGGATACACAGCATGTCTGCAAAAGCCAAACCTTACTTGCTAGAAAAATCTGCTAAAATGACTGGGGAACAGCCAAGTTTGGTAAATGCTGGAGTAAAAAAAATGTTATGACTCACAGAAATCCCTGCTCAGGGGAAGGCAAGCTCAGCCACAGCAATCTCATCTCATCTCATCTCATCTCATCTCATCTCATCTCATCTCATCTCATCTCATCTCTCAGGAGAACTCAGGTATGCTCCATCCAGAATTTCCTCTGACATGGATAGTGGGCATCCACTGGGATTTACCTAACCATGTGAGTAGTGAAGGCAAGAGCAGAGGTTTGCAGTCCCCCTACCCCATGAAGCTGAAGCGAGACATCAGTGGAGCCTGGATAGAATGCAGAGAGCATCAGACTCCTCCTGCCAGCAGCACAGTGCTGCTTAATGTGACCTTTGTTAATGTTTAACTGCCTTGGGAGAGAATAAGGTCTGGCATGTGTTTCTGGTTTCCAAGCATCTTGCATTATTTCTGGAACTGTAGGGTCTTACCTCATCCTCCAAAATGCTGCATTTTCATTACCAACTCTTCCCACCACATGCTTTTCAGGCCAGACCCTGCCATTAGGTCCTCTACCAGTGTTACTGACTTTTTAGGAACAAATCCCTTTATTTGAGAACGTATTTCTCCATTTCCTTCCTTTTGATGTGAGCAGAAGTATTATAAAGTACCTACTGACAAGGAAAACCCCTGGCCACCAGCCCAGGAAACCTGACACTAGGGATACCAGTGACAGCAGCTTTGCATGCATCTGCTGGATGTACCTTTGCAATAGCTCTAAAGACGGTACCACACAGGGCAGCACTGGTCTGGAGCATATCAGCTCAAGCACTGAAAGCCATAGAGACCATGGTGTCTGTCTGTGTTTGATCATGGTCCCAGCCCCACACTGATGGAGCCCTTCCCAGCGTCTACTCAAAGTCACTGGTGCCCTGCCTAGGTGGCTATGTACCTTGATGATGCTGGCTGTAAGAGGAAGCTCTCAGTTGTTACCTTGCCCAGACTAGCCTTGTTTTAACTCACATAGGGTTTTGAATCCCAGCTCTCTGCTGCGCCAGTGATTCGACTGAGTCCAGGATGTGGCCTTGGGTGTTGGGGTGAGGCACAGCCCTGCCATAAAGAGGGAATGCTGTGAGCAGTGAGGAAATGAAGCCAGGAACGCTGAGAGTTCTTGGCCATAAAAAACATGCTGCAGGCTGTGTCTTGCTGGGCAATGTTAGTTCCCAAGGTTTTTTTCCATTGTTGTTGTCATAAAACTTCAGTGAAATCACCTACAAGCTTCAGAAGTTGAATGTGGGAGGGGGTATAAGTGTAGAGCCCATTGTTAGAGCCTATAGAGACTCTCCTGCTTAAACTGGCTTGTACTGGTATGGCTTTTCTGGGCTCAGTGGGATGGTCATCAACTCAGACCCCAGGAATTAATTAATCATAATTTTCTTCCTTGTAAACAGATGACTCTGCTGAAAAAGTTTTGAAAAAGGGAGCCTGTGCTGGGCTCCAAAACCTTGCTGTTTCATCCCTCTCATTAGGGACAAGGCATCTATTTAGCAGGACTGTTTCATGTGGGAGGCAGAGCTGCAAGCTGGTGGCAAACCAATGGGCCAAAGCACAGAAAACAAACAAACAAACTCAACCAACAGGCACTTTTACAAGGGCAACTGCAAACACCGCAACACATCACTGCGCACACGTACACGACCCTGCACCTTCTGAGTATGGCAAATATGTAAATGTGCCTCCCAGTGAATGCTTAATGATTCAACTGACCCTCCTGCTTATCATTAGCTAACTGATGCAATCTGTCCTTCTGCCTGCAAACCATCCCCAAGCTGATAGTAGCTCTCCCTGTCCTGATGCCATCTCTCCCTGCCCCTCCTGGGCTGCACATGGCTCAGCATGTGTTTGACACTTGACACTAGAGCTGCAGAGAGCATTGGTCTGATGGGCACCCAAGTGACACAGATGTGTGTGTTTTTGGATCATTGAAACATAGAACCTTAGAATGGCCTAGCTTGAAAGTGACCTTAAAAATCATCAGTTCCAACCCCCATGCCATCCACGAGATCAGGTCACTCGAAGTGCCATCCAACTTGGCCTTGAACACTTCCAGAGATGGCACAAGCAAAGACATTAGGCAGGACTGAGGGGCAGCATGGACAACAGGAGAGATGCAAGAGAAAAAGGATGTGGTCCAGATGTGCTAATTACAATTAAAATCTGTAAAGAGAGCTAGTTCTCTTAATGAGGAAAGAAGACTTCTTCCAAAAGCATGAGCTGAATAATTCAGCCCTCTACTCCCCAAAATCTGCTACAGCAGGGAAAGGCTGTTTCCTCTGAGGCAGATGATGTATTTAAGACACCTATCAAAGGTGTGGCAGCTGCTTGCTATGGAGCAGAACAACATCTTTTAGGTGAGCAGGGAAAATGGAGGCCAAAGTAGGGAGGCAGAGAGCCTGATGAGTAAATCTGTTGGTGACTTATCATCCAAGTTGGTCGTAGTTGGACTTATTAACAGATATGAGGTAGAACAGTGAAAAGCATTTGGTTTTGCCAGTTTGATGCAGAGTGAAGAAGGGTTTTGTATTTTTCTCTTTACTGTGATGGAGATACGGAGACTTTTGAAATTAAACAGAAAACTGTTTTGTTTGGAATCCTTTCCAGAAAGCACAGTGCATATTTGCCCAGCTTCCAGCAGCTGGGGGGTCTGGTGGACTACATCTTCACGGAGAGCTTTCTGTTTAAATTCATTCAGAATTAGGCCTTTAAATTAAATGTTGACCTGACTAAGTGTCACAGTCAGCACTGTGAGACAGCTACAGTCTTTGCACCTGTCTCTAAAGTGATTAAAGTGACTTGACTGAACGGACTTGTCACTCCAAGGCTCACAATTGATTAACCATGACGGGAGTAACACCTTCAGATGAGATGGTAAGGGAGAACCATGCACTGCTGAGGCCCTTGTTCTGTGTTTCTAACAGCCCAGTGAAAGGCTGGAATCCCTGCTGGGGGATGCCAAGGGCTGGATGAACATGTAGCACAGCCTCTTGCCCCACACTTTAGTACGCAGATTTATGAATAAGTACAAAATGTGGGTGAATTTTTCATCCACAAATGGACAAAGGGAGCTGAGAGGATCCGGGAAGAGGAACAGATTACAAAACAAACAAAGCAAAGATAGAGATTGACCATAATCAGGTAATAATTGTAGGGAATTCTTGTTTAAATGATAAGCCTACACAAAAGCGTTTTTCTTTCTTTGTTGACTGCATTGTCCTTGTTCTCCTTCCACACCCTTCCACGCTCTGGTAGCTTATTACATCTACTCATGTCACCTTAGCTTTATTAGGGATGTGTGAAACAACCAGAATGTTAATACTGAGTTTCTGGCTGGGACTGGAGGTATGAACAAACCAGTAAGTAGAAAATGTCCAAAACCTGCCACCTGATAGAAACAAACCTTTCTGTGGGAACAACAAAAGCAAAATTTTGGCCTTTATTTTCAAAAGAAAAGCAGCAATCAGAAGCTAATCCAAACAAGTAGATTGATCCCAAACAGATTACTTTGCTTTGGGGTGTTTCGTGGTTCAGACAGTGTTGAGTTTTTTTCCATTCTGAGTCAAACCAAACTTTGTAGCTGGAACTTCCCCACAAAAATGGAGTTCAAGTCCTTTCCCCTCCCAGCACAGCTTGGTATAGCTTAGTCTGTCCTTACTTGCCCCAAGCTAGTCTGCTGCTGTTTCAGTGCAGACCAGGTGTGGTGGTCCCAGCTCAGCATCTTCAGACAGAGTCAGGCCACACTCCCACAGGTATCTCCATCCTCATGCTATGAAAGCACCACTCCAATGGGCTACCGTGCACCCCTCATCCATTTCAGGTGCTTGGAAGTGGTTTCTGCTCCCGGCACAAGGTGACAACCCTGTATTTTGTTCATGGGGAAATCTCATGGTGTAAGGAGACGTGAGCTTGAGGGCTTTGTGGTTGGAACACAACCATTTTACTCAGGGGTCCATCCCTGAGAAGCATGGATACAGCCTAAGGCATACAAACGATCTGTGTTTTGGCTCTGCTTTCAGCACACATATGGTCTCTCTCTCTAATCTGGGGAAAGTGGCGTCACCTCTGGGTCTCCAGTAGGAGAATCCCTTTCTTCCCAGAAGTGCTAGGAGACATGGACTACGCTTGGGAAGGGTAACATAAAAGCTATGGCAGCTACCTTATCTCCCACTTTATAAACTAAGTGTATGGAAATTACCCAAGGAACAAAACCTGCAAAGTAACCTCATTATCCCTTTCTTTGTGGAGTTTACTGTAAACCGGCAGGCTTTGGGTCTTAATGTGCTGGGAAGTGCAGTAATGTAATTAGCTAAACTGATAACAAGATGAGTTATGTGAATTCTTCAGAGGAAAGGAGAAATGTGCTAGACAAAGAGAGAACTAAAAGGAAGAAGAAAAAAGCTTCCTTTGCCAAGAAACAAATTTTTTTCAATATGTTAATGATATTATGGAAGACTTTTGTTTAGGTCAGAGGGAATGCCATATACAAGTACTTTCTTACTTACAAAGGACACAATTTCTACAATTTCTAGAATCTCTAAATTATTTTTAAGAAATAAAATTCATGCATATTTTGAAACAAAGTACTTTTTTTTTTTTTTTTTCTCCTAAGGAACATCTTCCCCGCCCTGAATTTTTCCTTGCTTGCCTACAGCAGTTAAAAAAAAAGTCTTGGGGAAACTACCTCCCAACAAACACAAGAGCCCCACTTCCCACTGTCAATCCCGGGTCAAGCTCTGCCTGCGCCTGGCCCCCTCTACTGCCTGTGAGGCACCACGGGCTCTTCCCAAACACAAACCTTGTCAGAGATCCAAGCATCATTCTGCTTGGCACTGCCATCTCTGCTCGCAAAAGCTTTGCTGAGCACCATGCAAAGCTCCAGCGGTGTGACCCTCATGAGGCTCAGCCATGCACATCCCTGGGCGAGGGGCTGCCCGTGCCAGTCCTGGGGGCCAGCACAGGCTTACGTGGGCTTGTGAAAGGAAGAACGGAGCGAAGAACGGAATGAAGAACGCGTTTCTCTTGTCACTAGATGGCCCCATCTCCTTTCACTAAGCGCACACGGTTTTCTTTTTACAGCTTCACATCTGCAGCCCTACAGCTGTGTGCTTGCAGGGTCATCAGCCACATCTGGGAAGAAAAACCTCCAGGAGGTGGAAAAATTCACCTGGGCTTTTGATGATGATTTTCATCATGTCCTTGGTAACTTCCCTGAGTAAAATGAATACTATTGTAAGAAAACTCATGCTTTGAGATTTGAAAATATGATGATATCCTGATATGAAATGATATCCTTGAAGAGAAGTTCTGTGATTTCCTCCTCTCAGACTCCTCCAGCAGCTATGCTGTGCAGATTTAAACCAAAAAGGGAGGAATCTGAGTAGCTGCTGGGCATTTAACTCGGGTGCAGGCTGGTGGAGGGACAGGAACTTCTCTTCTTCAATCCTTTATTAGGTGGGAGACAAAGAGGGGCTGTTTCCCAGCACACTCCTGAGATGACACAAACTGGTGGGATGAGGCTTTCCAGGTTCCTTGTGCACCACCAGCCACCCCTGGGGTCACCTGGCCCCTGCCCAAGGGATGCTGCCCCCATGTCAGCAACTGCCATCCTGTCCCACACTCAGCCCCTGGGACCTGCTTCTCTGCTGCATCTCCTTGGGGGCTGCGGCTTCAAGGCACAAATTTACCTTCTGAAGATGCTCTTGTTCAGGGACACGGAGCTCACTGCCACAGCCCATGCACAGCAGCCTGGAGGAAGGTCTGAGGCGATGGAGGCAGTGGGGGACAGAGTGTTGCAGGGAAGCCATCCCATTCTTTGGCCCGTGACAATGGCAGGACACTCTTCTGGGATTTTGGCTTCCATGAGCTGGAGCAGGCAGGCAGCTCTGCCTGTTGGAGCAGAGTGTTGGCATTTAAGTGAAGGGACACTGAACCCTGACTGTGCAGTAGGCAGAGGACATGTGCTAAAGCCCTGTGGACATCTGCTGCCCCAAACCCTTACACTGACAGCCACATTTTCATGTTTTGGATGTCTCTAAGTAGCTGAAAAGCTACTGCAGGTCTGAATCTGGACAAGCAAGCAAGTCAGATTGTTGCTTTCCCCAGGAAAAATACTCTTATGTTGGAAAAAAACCCAGTATGTTCAGGGATTTCACTGTCTGTATTGGCTTAAGGCTGAGTATTTTATGAACTGCCAGATCTCCCAAGTGTATTCAAGCGATGTTTGAAACAAAATTCCTGCCTGGAAAAAGTTATTATCTGAGGGTATAATCCAAACCCATGAAAGACTGGGAGCATTTTTCTACTGATTTCAAAAGGATTTGGATCAGGCCCTGAGGAACTAGTCCGGCATCTCTCCCTCGTATCAGCAGCCTCTGTACTTTGAGAACACAACCCTTGTGATAACAACTATTTGCAGGGGTGTTTGAAGGATCACAGCTTCAGCTGCACAAATGACACAAGACATGAGTGACCATGGTGGGAAAGGAAGCAAATTTGCTTATTTAGATAATTAACAGGCATTTGAGACAAGTGTTGCTGTCTAACACATTACTGACAGACTAATAATTCTGTTTGATGAAGCAGCAATTATAACAATAGCTATGGTCCACCAAAACAACCATCTCTCCTAGCCACTGCTGCCAGGAGAGGAGGGGTAAGACTGTGCTTCTCCTTCATCTGAGTGAACAGACCACGTGCCAGAGAAGCATCCCATGGGGCCTGGCTGGGAGAGGAAGGGGCTCACTGAGCTACTGAGTGGCAGCTTCCGAGGATGCCTTGCTTTTATGGCCTCAGATAGCTGCAGGCATAATTTTGGACCTGCAATTTTGGTCAGACGGATAATTGCGTCCCTTATTGACCCACATCATGTGATGCCTCAAGAGGCCAGTACTGTGAGCACAAATAGTTGTGGCTTATTAGGAAAAGCACTGTTTGCAGAGCAGACATAATGCTGGGTGTTATGTCCCTTCTGAAAACTGGCTGTGCCATGAGTCAGTACAACCCTATCAATCACAGAATCACAGAATGGGTCAGGTTGGAAGGGACCACAGTGGGTCACCTGGACCAAATTCCCTGCTCAAGCAGGGCCATCCCAGAGCACATGGCACAGGATGGCATCAAGACAGTTCTTGAATGTCTCCAATGAAGGAGACTTCACAGCCCCTCTGTTCCAGTGCGCAATCACTGCACAGTAAAGAAGTTCTTCCTCACGTTCAGCTGAACTTACTGTGCATCAGTTTCTGCACATTGCCTTCTGTCCTATTGCTTGGCACAATGTCCTTCCCGCTCCTATCCAGAGCTGAGCTGGGGAACTGAGGAGTAACTCTACTCACTTCAGAGGACTACAATGGTGAAAAGGAGAACTCGGGCCCGTTTGTTTTAACCTGGTTTTGTCTGACCCTGTGTAATGGCTGGGTGAGCTGAATGTATGGGTAAGCAAATCCACCAGGGTGAATGCAGGAATGGGGTGAAGAGAGGTGTTTTCCAGAAGAGGGTCCCTCCATTATCCCACAGCCCATGGAGGGGTTGTGCCGAAGTTCTCCTTTCCTCCATCCCGCCCAGAAGGAGCTCATGGGGAACCAGCTTATGGAGTCAGGTTTATCCCTTCTTTACATGCAAGTCATGGGGGATTGGTAGAGATCCAGGACCCAGGCAGCAATATGAACTGACTGGCCTCAAACTGTGTAAGGAACACCTGGGACTTGGCTCTAATTTGCTTCGTATGACATACAGAAAATTTTATTAAAACCAAGTGGGTCAGGATAGTCGATGGGGGGGTTGATGGGCAGCAGAAGGCTCTGCATGTTGTTCCCCACAGCTCTGCTGTGCAACTTCACCATTGCTTATACCCCATGCTTGCCGGAGACAGGAGGAAAAATCAAGTAATGCAGATTTTCTCTGTTTCTTCTCTTCAGGGAATCAGTCTATTGCGAAATTCATTAAAATCCACTGTGCCCAAGATAGAAAAACATCACCTGACAAGAAAATGCTCTTACGGAAAACAAGTCTTGATAGCTTTACATGCTTCTTGAACACAGTGAAAGCCAGTCAATAACATTCCTTGTGGCCTAAAAGCAGAAACATCTGTCAGAGGCGGCTTGCTGGGCTGAATATAGCAGCAGGAAAGCCCAACTGATTAACTCCATCCTCTTCCTAACATGTTTTTGTGGTTCCCAGAAATCCCTAGAAAGGGCTTCTGAGGACACTGGCACCATTACAAGCCAGCTATAATTCAGTAAACAGAGAGATGAAGAAAACATTATCCTGGCTGCAGTTCACCTCTGGCATCCAGGTTGCATAATTCACATGTACTTCATCCTACTCTCTCTTAGCTGTGCGGCAGGCTGGTGATTTAGGGAAAATGAAGAGCGAGCCCATACTTGATGAAGGAAAGTATAAATCCATTGTTGTGAGGAGGAAAAGAGCTGGGGTCCATACAACCTTGCAAGTAGACTGAAACAGGGAAGATTGTCAGAGAAGATCAGAGCATTAATACAGTAGACACAGGAAGTGCTTCCAGTGTGCCTAGGCTGATCCTTCTTGGTGCAACCACCCACCAGGGCCCTTCTCCCAACCCCTGCTCTTTTCATCCACATTTGTAGATTCACCTCTATAAAAAAAGCTAAAATTACTTCTTTGCTATGTTTTACTTCTGTTTTACCTTACATCCACTGGTTCGCCATCATCATCAGGGACTTCTCCAAAAACCGTAGGAAGTTTCCTGGCAACTCTTGCCAACTTCATCACGATTTCTCCCCTTACTCTGGAAAGTAGAAAGCCCTTATATTTTTTTAGACATGTGTCTGGTCTTCCTGCAGGATTGTTGAACCACTAATGCAGTCAGGGTCAGAAAACTTACTGGGACCAGCTCAGAACACATAAATAGTAGTTAGTGTCATTCTTAAGTCAGTCTCTCTGCATCCGAACTCCAGTGGATGGGCCAAGAGACCTCCAGATATGGTGCCTCAAGCAAACAATATTCAGCTTGCCACAAATCTATAGGAAAAAGTAATCTTTCAGTTTCCAAAGTTTCTCCTGCAAGGGAATAATTTCTGCAATCACAGAGCTACTCTGGAAGCACATTTAAACATATTTATCTTCATTTTAGTACACATTGAAATAACTTCTGTGTAATGTTCATAAACATAAGAACTTTGGGCTTCAATTGTGCTGCATAAAGAGAAGCAACTTACATTGGAGATGAAGTAAATACCACTACTTACAGCAGAAGGGTGGGGTGGGAAAACAAAACAGCCTTTGATAAAAAAGGATATGTGGCCCATTCACTCAGCAGTTCTTCAGAGCGATATGAGTATTCACAGCACTACGTGAAGCCTTTCCCAGATTGATACTTAATTCTGAGTAGATCCTGGTAGCTTAAAGAAAAGTTTCAGAGTCTGACGGATTTACTACCCTGTGGGTGTTTTATGTGTGTGTGAGGGAGTTCAGTGTTTTTTCCTTGAGGGAATGAACTGCCTCCTTTTTCTGAGTTTTTGCTCCATTTCAGCTTACAGATTATTAAAATTTATCAGCTGCAGTGTGGACCTTGCTCCAGAGATGTTTACCTTCAGATTTAATTTTTCTCCATTGCGTATGTCTACCTCTTAGAAGGTTTACCTTTCACCTCCCACAGTGGAAAATTATAACATCAAATCTGAAAGGCAACCCACTCTCTTTCTAGCTCTCCTAGAGGACTCTTCAAAATCCTCCCTCTCACTAGTCAAGTCAGAAGACATCAAAAATACAACACAATGAGAATCCTTCTGGCCTTGAGTCACTCACCATTTATATATTTCCAAAACTGGATTAAAATTCTCAGAGGACTCTGCTGAAATCTCAAAATGGCATTGCATAGCACAAAACCCAATGTGATGAATATTTGTTCTCTGTCTAGCCAGTAGCAACATTTCCAAAGTTTTCTGCCTTGCATGCTATTTCCTCACCTGTTTTAGAGGGGCCTGAGGTAATAGCAGTTCACAGGAAACAAAAAAAATGTTGTCAAAGAGGAACATTTATAACTTCTTTTTTAACTTTCAGGTTTGTTTTTTATTGCAATTCCCAGACCAAAAAAACCTACAAACAACCAAAACCGCACCAACGTTTTCTTTTTATGTATTTTGGTTAGTATTTGTTAGAAGCTGAGATTTTTTCAGACTGACTACCCTGCCGAAAAGAAGCTGATTTCTTGCCCTTGCTTTGTGAGGGTTTGGCAGATTCAGCCCTGAATCCTGCTACAGATGAGTGAGATGAGAGACATCCCCCGGGGCCATGGGGATCTGGGGGATCTGCTCCTGGCCGGCATGAACTCCTCACTCTGCCGCAGTGTGCTATGCAC
>NW_008237436.1:5963331-5965174 GCF_000691975.1 Corvus brachyrhynchos | reverse complement strand
CCTCATCCATCCCTTCCCTCATCCAGTCCCCACAGATTGGATTCCTGGCCCTTATCTTCCCCCAGTTCCCGAAGCACCACCATCTGCTCAGGCTTTACAGCTCTGAGGACACAAACAAGGAAGAAGCATTGGGAATTTTTTCTCCACAGGATGGTTCCCTTGTCACATCATATTCCAGCTTTCTTACCCTGTTCCTCACACCCACTCTGCAGGAAGAATTGCAGCAGATGGAGGATGTCACCTAAAATAAAGCTCATGTGACAACTCAAATAGAGCAAAACAGAGCAGATGATGTCATCATAGAATCATTTAGGTTGGAAAAGACCTTTAAGATCATTGAGTCCAACCATTAATCTAATACTGCCAAGTCCACTGCTAAACCATGTCCCCAAGTCCCACATCTGCACAGGTTGGAAAAACCTTCAGGGATGGTGACTCAACCACTTCCCTGGGCTGCCTGTTCCAATGCCTGACAACCCTTTCCTGAAGAATTTTTTCCTAACATACAATCTAACCTCCCGTGGCACAACCTGAGGCCACTTTTTCTGGTCCTGTCACTTGTTACCTGGGAGAAGAGACATACCCCTACCTGGCTACACTCTCCTTTCTGGCAGTTGTAGAGAGCAATAAAATCCCCCTGAGCCTCCTTTTCCCCAGGCTAAACACCTCCAGCTCCCTCAGCTCCAAGTCAGTACCAGGAAGGTGCTGAGCAAGGTATCACAGACCCTCAGCTCAGCTTAGCCTCATGTCCTCTTCCTCTGGCTGTGCCCTCAGGTGGCCTGGGGACACAGCAGGACCACAGGCAGAAGCTGATGTCAGGAGTCCAAGAGGTTCCCCTGGTCTGGACCAGAGGCTGCCCAGCACTATGCAGACTCATCCTTGGACAAGGCAAGGAGCCAATCCGAACCTGCTTGGAGAGCCTTTGCCCCAGGACACACACAACCTGGCACCTGCAAAAGCCATGAAACGCTTCTCAGAGAGGCAGCAGAGCCCCTATGTCCCTAAAACCACAGGAGGGTTGTTACATATGGGCAGGGACACAGAATTAGACTTGTCGATCTCAGACACAGAATCAGACTTGTCATGACCCGATCTCCTCTGCCATGTGGTGGATTCTGTGCCTGGGACAGGGCAGCCCTGGATGTTTGTACAGTCTGGAGAATGAGATGCTGGAAAGCAGCGCCGTGAAACAGGACCAGGGTGTCCTGGTCTGTGGCAAGCTGAACATGACTCAGCAGTGTCCTAGCAGCCAGGAGGGCACACTGTGTCCTGGGGTGCATACAGGCACAGCCGGGCAAGGGAGGGAATTGTCCTGCTCTGCTCTGCACTGGGGCAGCCCCACCTCAAGTGCTGTGGCAGTTTTGGATGACACGATGTAAGAAAGACATTAAGCTGTTAGAGAGCATCCAAAGGAGGGCAACAAGGATGGTGAAGGGTCTGGAGGGGAAGCCGTATGAGAAGCAGCTGTTCAGCCATTGGTCTGTTCAGCCTGGAGAAAAGGAGACTGCGGGGAGAGCTCATTCCAGTCTAAAACTTCCTCATGAGGGGGAGAGGTGGGGCAGGCACTGATCTCTTCTCTGTGGTGACCAGTGACAGGACCCGAGGGAATGGCCTGAAGTTGTGTCAGGGGAGGTTTAGAGTAGGTATTAGAAAAAAGGTTCTTCACCCAGAGGGTGGTTTGGTACTGGAGAGGCTCCCCAGGGAAGCGGTCACAGCACCGAGCCTGACAGAGCTCAAGAAGCGTTTGGACAATGCTCTCAGGCACAGGGTGTGACTTGGGAATGGTCCTGAGCAGGGCCAGGAGTCGGACTCGGTGGTCCTTGTGGGTCGCTTCCAAGTGAGG
>NW_008237436.1:5953160-5962503 GCF_000691975.1 Corvus brachyrhynchos | reverse complement strand
CGGGGCATCCCGCTGACAGCGGCCTCCCGGGAGCGGGCGAGCCCCGGGGGGGGTGGGTTTGTGCCCTGGAACAGCTCCTCTCTTTCAGAGGCCGTATGTTTGCGATTATGAAGGCTGCGGCAAAGGGTTCACGAGGGACTTCCACCGCGCCCGACACCTCCTCACGCACACCGGGGAGAAACCATTCGAGTAAGGCCCAAGTTTTTGCTTCTCAAGCTGGAGTGCGGTTGTCCGTAAGGAAAGGGAGTTAAAACGGGGCGGGGGTACAGGGCATGCATGCCTGGCTTTGGCGTCATGGGCAGTGCCATAACAGTGCACACAGGGCGGGACGTGGGGATCAAACTCTCTTTCTGGCAGTGATCTATAACAGATGCTTAAAGGAATGGGCAGATCTCCCCCAAAGAATACATTATTAAAAGGCTAACTTAGCCTCTGGTTTTTAGTGTCTTCAAAGCAGACTTTTGTATTTGAGTTGTGAGTTTCAGTAATTCTTCTGTGTTCCTCTAGTACAGTGCTTTCTGTATCTGCCTGGGGAACAAATCACTGTTTGACAGCAGTGATAAAAAACGCGGTTCATTTACAGGTGCACAACTGATGGGTGCAATGAGAAATTTGGAACAAAATCAAACATGAAGAAGCATGTTGAGCGCAAGCATCAAAATCAGCAAAAGCAATATGTGGTGAGTAATTACCTTTGTACTGTACAGTGGAGGCTAAACAAGCTCCTTTTTGTGTATCTGGTGAAATACTTCAACTTGTTATTATGTGGTACTTATACAAGTTCAAATACCATGACTGGAATTTCAGCAAACACGTGAACTGAGCTGTCACTCTTTGGCCTCTAATAATAACTTAATTTCCTCAATAGTGTGACTTCGAAGGCTGTAACAAGTCTTTCAAGAAGCATCAACAACTTAAAGTTCATCAGTGTCACCACACCAATGAACCTCCTTTCAAGTAGGTGGATAATTTTAATACTGAACTTTAATGATTCCATTTAAACACTGTAGATGAAAATAGGTGCCTTTTTTCTCAGCCTTTTCATTGATGTGGCAGTAAAAAAAAAGATAAATCAATTTGTAGTCAGCACTGCAAGTTTATTTCTTATACTAGTCCTTTTCTCAGTGATCCGTTTTGAGCAACAGTCTTGGTGCTCTGTAACTTCAGCATTCCAGCAATTCCAGCATTTTTATAAAAAAATAACACAACACCCCCCCCTCCCTGCCAATTTTTAGTTCATAGTTTGAAATACAAGCATAAGAGCTTGCACAGTAAGGAAAAATACAGCTACCTTTATTTCCCAATAAAATGCAGTGACTTGGCTGACATTGAAGTGAGTAGTACCTAGAAAAAGAGGAAAGACTTGGACGTTAATCTTGGCAGCTGTGCACTGCAACTCCATTTGGGTAACACATCACTGTAGATCTGCTGAAAGCAAAGTTCAGTCTTGTATTTCTTGCACGTGGGTCACACTTAACATGAGTGTTCATTCCACTGAAGTGAAATGCACTACTATGGTTGGACATAAGGAGTCAGTGCTCTGCTGTGGCTCTGGCTGCTGGTTCTGTACAAGCCACTTAAACCTTCCACTTTCCATCCTTTTATGTTTGAAGAACCTGCTGTGTAGGCATGATACAAGGCTTGACTTTTTAGCTAAAGCTCAACTTGCTGTATACATGGAAATTATGGTATAATCCTAACTCTCAAAGGCATCCAAGTCTATTAAAAAAATACTATGGAATTTACTTTTACAAGGTGGGGACACACTGATCTCTAGGCAAAGGGAAACTTGGATTATTTTGTTCATTTTAATTGCTCTTGACTTAAAGAACAAAAAATACATGGATACAGTGAAAGAAATGAAACCACTGTGTTTTGTACCTAGATGTAATAAAGAAGGATGTGGAAAGTGCTTCTCTACTCCAAGTCGGCTAAAACGGCATGAGAAGATACATGAAGGTAAAAGTGTTTTTCCTTGCTGCTTAAGTTACGTTTTAGCAAAGGAAAAAGGACTGCTTCCAGTGCAGAGTATGCACAGATGCATGACAGATGTGAGTGTTCTGGGCCTAGTGATCCAGACAGACAAGAACACCCTTTTTGAGTAGTGAAGTGGGATACAACTGCAAGGCATTGCAGTGTTCAGTTACTGTGTGTTTGTGGCAGGCTGAACAGAGCTCAGGATTCCTTATTTCTTCTCCTGAGGTGCTTCCTTGTCAATAATCCATCTTTTGGAGATGGGCTGATGGTTAGGACATTAGCCTAGACCTCCAGAGCTTAGGATCAGTTGCTAGTTCTGCCACAAACTTCCTATGGAGCCTTGGCAGAACCACGTGTATTTTTAGTTATTAATGAACCTATGTGAGAGGTTTTTAAGTGAAATCATCATGACATGGCCTTGTATGTTTGAGATAATCCTGCTACACTCCTATCTATTCTTTCATTGACAGATAACCAGCTTTCCAGTGATAGAAAAAATCAAAACCAAACCAACCCAGCAGACTAGGAAGACTACTCAGAAAGCTGTGATTTGTACTGTGATTTACTTTTTTTAAGACAGGGACTTTTTCATAGTTCTTTGAGCGCTCCAGTCCTGGGATTTAAATAGTGTTGACTTTTGTGGTTCCTGCCTGCTTGATAGAATGGTAGAATCTCTTTACACTCTGGAATATTACTGTATGGTCAGTGTTCTATTTTTTTAATATGCAGGACAAATATTTATATAGAAGTAATATATATTATTAGTTATTTTCATCTATTTGAGAGAAGGTGTATGGCTGGGAGGAAGTCACTTTACTGAAGCAAGGAGAGAGAGTTTCACAAAATCATTTAGGTCAGAAAGGATCTCTGGAGGTCATAGGGTCCAGGTCCCTGCTCAAGGTGGTGCCAGTTAGACCAGGTTGTTGAGGACTGCATCCAGTGGTGTTGAATGTTCCCAGGGCTAGGGCTTCCACAGCCTCTCTGGACAACTGGTGTCAGTGATACAAAGTTTCTTACTTAAAGCTGTCAGGATTTTCTCTTGTTCTAATTTGTGTTGATTGTTCGTTGTCTTTTACCCCATTCCTGTGCAGTATGGGAGGAGACAAGGAATAACTGGCTTTTAATTTTCAAACACTGAAAGTGGAGTTCCCCCTTGTAAAACTTGACTGTTTGCCAGACCCTTTGTGCTTGTAAACATCTGTCCTGTCCAACAGGCTATGCATGCAAGAAGGAAAACTGCTCATACATAGGAAAAACTTGGACAGAGCTTCTGAAACATAATAAAGTCAGTCATACAGGTAAATTCCAAATGCTTTAGTAAACTTTTGATACAAATATGAAACCAACTGCTAATCTGGAGTCCTTGCTGAACTCATCAACTTGTCATTGTGTCTCAACTTGTCTAACTTTATTGGTAAAATGGTTGTCACTTCAGATCTTTGATGAAAATTCTGCTCAATATACTAACTTAGCTTTGTGATTCAGTTAACAAAAAATTGTTTAATGTAGGATTTCAGATCTGGATAATTCACATTGCATTATCCTCCTGAAGTCTCTAAGTTCCTTGCATTTCATGTTGATTTTAGCATTGTTCTAATGGACCACTAGGGTTTGATTTTGAGCTTCTGTAAGAAATCGTTAATTTATACTCTGCCTTTCTTTCTCCCACTCAGAGCCAATAGTTTGCAGTGAGTGTAACAAAACTTTTAAACGGAAAGATTACCTCAAGCAGCATCAAAAGACACACGCTGTGGAGAGGGAGGTCTGCCGCTGCCCCAGAGAAGGATGTGGAAGAACTTACACAACTTTATTTAACCTTCAAAGCCATATTCTCTCTTTTCATGAGGAGAAAAAACCATTCTCTTGTGATTATCCAGGCTGTGGAAAAGTGTTTGCAATGAAGGTATGTATTTTTTTAACTGTTCTTATCTGAATCACATAATCTGAAATTATAAACTTCTTTCTTTCTTTCCCCCCTGCTCTTTGTAACTGTAGCAGAGCCTAGCAAGGCACGCAGTTGTACATGATCCTGAAAAGAGGAAGCTGAACTTGAAAGTAAGTTACACTCTTGGAGAAGTCTTCTCAACCCTACTGTGTCGCTGTAGAGGAGAGTAAACATTATCTATTATAGAATCAGACTTCAGGCAGGAAAATAATATCTAGTTAATTTGTGAGATCCTTAATTTATGAAGCTCCTTTAGCTAATGCAGTCCTGGCCTGTACATTGATTTCTTCTTTCCCCACCACAGCAGTGATCTTTACTCCACAGATACGTTAAGTTTACTGATTCTGGATCTTCTTCTGCCAGGCAAAGCGTTCTCGGCCCAAGAGGAGCTTAGCCTCTCGTCTCAGTGGCTACATTCCTCCTAAAACGCAGCCAGGAAAGGATAAGGTTGTGACGGAAAGCAAGACAGTGGATAAGGTCACAGAAAATGGAATACCAACTGTTGAAATTCAGACTCTGTAGCAAAGGTTAACCGAGACAACGTTCTTCATGGAATGACCAATGCAAAACTCAGCAATGACTTTATCTAAAGATAATATTTTTATTTTGTTTTTTAATAAATTACTGTTGTTTACACCGCTTCAGAAAGTCACTGATGCAACTCATTTGACTTCAGATCTTCATTTTCATCTTTCTTTACTGTATTGTTTTTCTTGATTTCCATTTTCTGGTGTTCTTTCAGCTCTTTGTCAGACATGTGCCTCAAAATACAGGTACTCACTCCTTCTCTAGCAACTTTTGGCTTGGAAAGATAAGTGGCTTTCTCAGACACAGTCTCCAAAATTTGATCAAAAAGTTCGAGCTAAAAAAGAGGAGAAAAATGGAACTAAATGAATACACAAATACAGGCAGAAAAATATTTCAAGCTGCTCTGTAATAACATGATCTCCTGCTTAGTTTAGCTATTAGCTGAAACAAACTAGTCCTGGTTTGAGCACTTCACCTTTTCCTTTCTTAACTGTTTGTTCTTTACTCATAAGCAGGTTTAGGCAAGTCACTAGAGGGGCATTCAGCCATTTCCTAACACTAATTCACTATAGACATTACCAGGAAAAAAAATCTTGCATGGAGTATTTATAAAAAAATCCATTTGTGCAAATGACACTGAAGTCTCAAGGCCCTGCAATTATACTGGTAAGTTGCCATCAGCTCCTTAACATTTTTAGAGATGTTCATGTTGCCAGTCTTGGAACACTATTCCAGCAGTTTTTTACGTAGCAATGGACAACTAACCTTAGCCAAAGTTGCACCGATGCAGCTCCAGAAGAACAGTTGGTGAAATAATCCAGCTAAAATGCAGACAAATTTTTTTAAACCTCACTTTTAAAGTTTTCAGTGGGTGAGCCGGCTAAAGCCATAGATAACAAAATTGCACCAGCCCCATTAATAAGGTGGTGCTGCCTAGGAGTAGGAACTACTACTACTAGGACTCTGCTGTCCAAGCCAGTATTGCAGCTGGATTCTTAAGGAAGCACGATGTTTGAATTGTCTCTCTGAGCCTACTTCTCTACCCGTGTTTGAACAGGAGCAGCTTAAGGCAGGCAACCATTACTTGCACAGGACCTGGATCTTCACTGAGATGCTAAAAATGGCGGCAGTACTGAATAGGGAAGGTCAATACAGCTATTTAATGACATTGACTGGTCCAGCCTTCAAGAGTGCACTTACCATGTCTGTACTGCTACCTTTTGCTTGCCGGATGGTAACCTTAACATGGTGTTTCTTTTCAATCCACTGTGCTACCTGTTTAGTCTTGGTCTCCAAGTCGTTCCTGGCAATAGCTGAAGAAAAGGATAACTCCTTCTGAACCACCCCTGTTTAAAACAGAATTGAAACTGCATTGGCTTAACATTTGACAAACTTGTACTAGTTGCTCTCTTATCAGCTTAGGGTGCTTTGTCTGCTTGACTCCTTCCTCCCATGCTGCTTTCTCAGAGCACCCCGATCTCATTGTCTCAGCATGTATCACTCTCACCTTAAAGGGTGCCTACTTGATACTCTCACACTCACTGCCACAACTGGGAGACTGAATGCATGTTTGAGGCACACCAGGAAATCTCTTCAGGGTGAGAAGGCTTAAGGTATTTTTAATGACATTCTTGTTCATAGTTATAGTCTTGTTCTTGTTCGTAGGTCTAATGAACAGGTAAGCATTGGATCTGGAATTAAAGACTTAGCGTGCAAATTCCTGTGTTCTGCACGTAGGACAGCTGAAGGTAAAAGCTTTGATGTTAGATAGCTCTTCATCTCAAGCCCATTTTATTGAATGCTGAAGTGCAATATTCAGTTGGAAGTGCAACAATGCCTTGTAATATATTTGAACTATCCATGGTCTCTTCCTCCTTGAAGTTTCTCTAAAGTAGTCACCACCTAAATAATATTTTTGTGGTTTCTTTAACAGAGCAACTCATTGCCACAATATGCTCTCCTCTAAAATCAGAACTCTACCCAAAGCACAGCTATCTTTGGTAGCCTGAGGATAAGAGAGGATACAAGGTCACACGCCTTTTCTAAAGCCAAACTCAGTTTGTTAAACTGCTGGAGCAGGTTGTCTTAAGAAAAAAACCAAACTGAAAAGTGTTCAATATTGAAAAAGTTTTCTCTTACTCTGTACAAGAAAGGGCTCCAGATTTTGTCTTCCTAGAAGCAAATAAGGAAGGGAGTGTTTCATGACTACTGGTGACAAACTATGTAATTATATTGGTGTATCTGGTCCTTAGTTTGTAAAAACTGCCTGTCACTCTATGCCTTAGTAAAAGAACAGAAATTCAGTGAGTCTCATGGAACCAGAGCCTAGTTATATTCTCTCAAATAAAGGTATTTTTTTTTTAAAGTCAGCAGATGCCAAAATAGCAAATCCTGAGAGGGCAATAGAAGGCTTCTCTGGAAGACTGGACTAATCCAAAATTTTATTTTCACCACTGCAAATCCTTAACAGCACAGACTGCAGTGACATTACTTTGGATTTACACAAATACAAGTAAGAGGATTTAATCTGCTGAAACCACTTTTAATGCAGCATTTTTCAAAGTCCTCAGTGTTGTAGTGTTTACAATGTACATACCTGGCTTTGGACTTGCTTTTTTCTTCTCTGCACGTTTAAGCTGTTCTTCGTGAATCTGCTGCCCAGTCATTAGTCTGTAAACTGGAGGTTCTACATTCTCACGAAGTAGAACTAGTTTCAGGCCCTGTTGATCCATAAGTCTGAGTGCCTCTGCTCGGTGCATGTTTCCTAAGCTCTCTCCATCCTGGTTGATTACGTGCAAAACACGATAGGGAATTCTTCGCCCGACACTTCCAAATGCTGCTTTCCTTTTTGGTTGTGTGTGAGATTTTTCATCTGTACAAAATGGTTGAGTAAGCCCAAACACAGCTGACTTCCTAGGGTCGGGTACCAGTATCCAGAATGGAGAAAAGAGCCACTTTTGTGCTGTCTGTGTCAGAAGAGTGCCAAAGAACCTTTTTGCATATCTGTTCTCATTTCTGGTTGTTTGACATAAATGTTTCACCATGCACAAGGCAGTCATTCTGAGGAAGAAGAAAAAACAAGTTCTGAGGAAGAAGAAAAAACCCCATCAATCAGATTTTTCTAGTTATATTAGAAAGACTTGATTCCAGGTCAGTAAACCCTAATGTTTGTAAATACTCTTTTAAAATGATACATGGTGTTACTAAACAGAATGAGCAATCAACAGTCATTTTACAGTAAAAAAGGGATTAAACCCAGAGATAAAATCTGACAAATGAGCAAAATTTATGAGTTGATGTTACCTTCAGCATCTTAATATCTGAGCCCGAACGCCTTTAAAGGATCCAGGACTTCTAGCTCCTTTCTTGTCACTTTCAAATTTAAATTTAAATGAATTGTTACAGGTATCTATCCTGACAGGGTACTCACGAAGCTATAAACTTTCAAACAAGCTTCAAAATATACCCGTGCTTGAAGACTAGTGAAACTCATCTTTGAGACATTTTGTCCATTGGATTTTTTTTTCCCCCATTCTTCCCTGGCAATTTTGGTGCAGCTGACCATTACTTGCGTTTTGTTCAGACCTTCAGAAATCGTCCGTTTTCTAACAGCTGCAAAAAACTTTAGAAATAAAGAGCAAACTGTGAGTATTCTCTGCAGGTTTTGTATTCTATGTTTAAAAGGGAGCAATTGCAGGAAAAGCCAAGGACGATGGAGGGAACCAAAGACGTGTCATACCAGAGGAGTTGGCAAGAGTGTGACCTCTTTAGCCCAGGAAGGAACGTGACTCCACTCTATAAATACGTGCATGCATACACATACACATACATACATACATGACATTGTGTAAACATGTATCCATGTGCATACATACACATGGAAAAGGCATAAAGCATCAGCAAGGATAAAGAGCTGTTTATAATTCTAAGCAGTGCTGGCAGAGGAACAAGTGAAAAGACCTGCCTGTGAATAAACTTAGTCTGAAAAGGGGACTGTCTGGAGCCTGGGATGGACCTCATACCTCAGCAGTAGGGACAAAGTCCATGCAAACTGCTTGAAGAAGGAGCCAGATGAGTTCATGAACAGGGCAGCCTGATAACAGCTAGGTGCCACAGCTGGATCCAGAACTCAAGCTAACCACAGGACACAGAAGAAAAGTAACAGGATATCCACAGCAGTCTAAAACCAGCTAGCAGAGCTACTGTCCCTTCCTGCCCCGGGCTCTGTCTCTGTCCAGTCCAGACCCCTGTGAAAACAGCTTTTTGTCTGGCTGTGACAACAGCCCTACGACTGAACACCCACTGCCAATACCCAAGTGTCTTTGTGCATCATCAGTGCAGCCACACAAAAGCCTCGATGTCCTTATTTTTTAAATGTTTTCATAAACCAGCTCTGGATCATGCATTGCAGACTTGGTCTGCAATCCAGGCATCACTGCTGCATTATTAAATGATATAATTAAATTTATCTTCCTTTCAGAGGAGCCTGGCTTGCCTTTGAGAGCTACTGATTTATAAAACTAAGTAGCAGTATCAGCAATGGAATAGCAGCTTATTTGAAGGAAATGTCGATCTTGCTCTGCTAAACACATGGTGTTGCCTTTATACTCCTTCATTCTCTGCTGCTATTTAAATCTAGTAAATCCAGCCTTAGCTGTCTGAAAGAAAATAACCCTCTTCTTTATGGAAGGGTTTTTCTTCGCGTAACACGGCAGGTACGAGTGTTTCGCGTCGTGCATTTCGGTCATCCTTGTATTGGCAAGGACGGCTGACGTCGCTGGGTGGGAGCTCTAAGGAGCGGGCAGCTACGGGCATACTGGGAACCGCAGGAACAGCCGCGCTTCCTGCGGGAGCAGCCGCGGGTACCCTGCTGGGCGGGCCGCCCGGGCGGGA
>NW_008237436.1:5899917-5952889 GCF_000691975.1 Corvus brachyrhynchos | reverse complement strand
TTCTGTGTTTGCTGCTGTTGGGAGCTGCTGTTCCCTGCATCGCTCTGTGGACTCCCGGTGCGCCTTTGCTGCGCTGCGGTGGGTGTAAGGACCACGGCTGGGACAGGGTTCCCACTGTGCCCAGGGGCCGTCCCAGCAGGGCGGTTTGTTGCTGTGAGCGGGCATTACGTGGGTGCTGAGTGCTCTGTGTGTGTGCTGAGGCATAGAATCATAGAATTTGGGTTTGGGTTGGGAAGGGTTTTTAAAGCTCACCTACTCTAATCCCCCTGCAATAAGCAGGAGAGCAGAAACATCTTCAACTCGATCAGGTTGTTCAGAGCTCTGTCTGACCTGATTTTGAATGTTTCCTGGTATGGAGCATCCACCACCCCTCTGGGCAACTTGTGACAGTGTTTCGCCACCTTCCTTGTAAAAAACTTCTTCCTTACCTCTAGTCTAGATCTAACCTCTTTTAGTTTAAAACCGTAACTCCTTGTCCTATCACTACAGGCCCTGCCAAAAAGTCTGTTCCCGTCTTTCTTACAGGCCCCCTTTAGGCACTGGAAGGATGCTGTGAGGTCTCCCCGCAGCCTTCTCTTCTCCAGACTGAGCAGCCCCAGATCTCACAGCCTGTCTCCATAGGAGAGGTGCGCCAGCCCCCGGAGCATCTCTGTGTCCCTCCTTTGGAGTCGCTCGAGCAGGTCCATGTCCTTCCTGCGCCGGTGGCCCCGAGCTGGATGCAGCAGTGTAACACAGCATCCGTGTGCCGTCCCCACCCGCGGGGCTGCAGGCAGGGCTGTGTGCGGGGAGCTGAGTCTGCAGGGGTCAGCAGCGTGTGCGGCTCTGCAGCTGCATCAGTCACTCCGAAAGCGGCTCGGATGCTTGGATTTGTTACCTTCTTTGGGAGGCTCTGCCTTGGGTTTGTGAGCTCCTCCATCCGGTTTGGAGACAGAAACCTTTGAAAGAGAAGCTGAAATTCATGTGCAAGCGTTATATCCCCAGCTGTAAGGAGCACGCTATGGCAGTCAGCCGCTGGACAGCATGGGAATTGCTGTTCCTGTTGCTCTGGAGACACTGAGGTGTGCTGAGGACCTCTTTCCAGAGCCCAGGTGTTCGTGTCTATCGAGGGATGCTGTTTAGCCAGCCGGGCAGGAGCTGGAACAACACTCAAAGTGTGCTTGTGTTCGGAATGTAGTACAAAATGGAAGCAGGTGGGGGAAGGCCTTGTCTGCTGTCCTTCCTGCTTAAAACCAGAACTTTTTAGCTTACATGCTTTAGGCCACACCTAAGTGACCCCTCTTTCCTGTCCTCCTTTTCTGCCCAGGAGAAAGAAATGCAATGCAAATCTGATCTTTATCTTTTCGGGTTATCTTTCTCTTTCGGTCTATCTGATCTTTAGCTTTCTGTTCTTAACTGTGGTCTTAGGATGGTTTAGTTTCATGTGCTTGCTGTTTGTGTTTTGTCATTGTGGTACACACGTGAAAAAAGGGTCTGTCATTGCTTCATGCTCTCCATCTTCACAGAAGACATCATGTGGTAATTGTGTGCAAACCCAGAAAACTTTACTAAATCAGTTCACAATCTGAAGTTCATTCATATCACCTTAGCCTCATTAAAACTCCTCTCCTGCAGTAATGAATTTGGAAAAATGCCAGTAACAGAATTAGCCAAATAGATGGTGAGCTGTGTTAAGAGCCTGAATGACAACTGTAGCTTCTCCTATTATATGCAAATGGAGCCAGGTTTTTCCATCCTGCTCTTTTCTGCTTTTTATTATTTCAATCGGGCTTTATTTCTTTAGAGTTGTAAGCTCTTTGGGAGCAGGGATTACCATCACTTACATCAGTAGAATGCCTAAGAAAACCAGATCTCAGTTTGATGCTATTGAAACATGCATTATTGAAATTCTACAGTATCCAGATGTGGAGAGAGAGATATTCCTCAATAAGAAAAGGCGAGACAAAAGGGGTTTTTACTGCTCTTTTCATGGTCTGGAAATCAAGTGTGGAATTTGAATAAGTATGAAGGGAAATTTTGGCAGAGCCGAAGCCTGGAGAGATATTTTTTTCATCATCAGCTCGGCAATGTGCATTAGAAGAGAGCTTGTCAGCAGCCCTGCTTGCAGTTAGCTACTATTGCCACTCCGAGAACCATCCCCATAAGACAGATAATTTTCAGCAGTGTTAGTAGCAGCAATAAAGCTAATAATCCTCTTCACTGTGATAAAAACTACCTGCATGAAAGCAAGGTACTTCAGAGCATACAACTCACATTCCTTCTCTCCCCGTTATTTAATTCTGTTAAGTTTAAACCTGATGCTTGTTTTACTTCATCCCTTTCTAATTAAATTTAGTGTGCCAAGAAATAGTGCAGCCTTCTCATGCTGTTTGTCCTCAATTAACTTGATCTTTCTGGGGGTTCATTGTACTCTTTCTCCTTGTTCTTTGTCTCATGTCTGTTTACACTGTAATTGCCCTGGGGCCATGTTTTTGTATGTGCCTTCCACAGCAAGACTGCGGTCTTAATTATTTGAAAGACACTATCATAATAAGTGCAGTTAATAATAACTTTCTTCCTTCTACTTTGCCTGATGCACATCATCCTCTGCCCAGCCCTGACAATACAGTCAATCATTTGTTTGCGTTTTAATTCCTAAATCTTCATCTGCCTTTCTTTTTTTTTTTTAATTTGACATTTACTTACAAAGTTGTTGTTTTCACTTTGTTATTTTTTGAGCCTATTAAGGCCTGTTCTGCTAGACCTTGTGCCAAACCATAGACATTTCATTCCCCAGATAATTTTAAATGCAAATATATGAGAAGGGGGAAAGGATGGGTGGATGGAGAGGTTTCTTGTCCTCGTACATGAGCAGTGCAGTGATCTGCCAGTTTGGATGTTATTAATGTTAGTAAGTATTGTGAGGCTCTAGATGCTACTGAGAAGCTTCTTCCACATTAACAACTGATCTCTGGGGGATGGTTTCTGTGTCAGGATGTTGGAAATTGGTTCCAGGTCTTCTAAGTTTTGGGGTTAATTTCAAAATCAAAGAATCACAGAATCATCAAAGTTGGAAGAGACCTTCAAGATCATCTAGTCAGCCATCAATTCAGCACCAGCATAGTCCCCCCTAAAATCTCCCCCAAAAGCTATTCATTGTGGGTACAGTGAGCAGTTTGTGATGCCCAGCAGAGAGTGAGGATGCCTTTAGCTAGATGACAATGTGTTCACCTGGAGACCCAAGGCTATAGTTTACTGTCATTCAAACTTCATCACTCATTTTGTGGGAACAGGAAGCAAGCTGCTGAAGTGCCTTACACCTGCAAGGAGCTCTTACCTGCTGGCTCTGGGTGGAGGACTGGTCTTTCCTTGGTCCACAGTGAATATCTTGCTGCTGCCTAAACTGGAGCTGTATTTAGGAATATCTGGTCAAAAAAATTTCAAATGCCAAACAAGATAATCAGGAATTTATTGCTGATATTGTGGGGTTTATGCAGTGCCTGGGACCCTTGGACATGGAGCAGTAGCAGTGGGTGGGACAGCAGGTTTTTTCCAGTCTTATTACTAAATCTGTTATTAGTCTCCTGCACACTTGAGCTTACAAAAGTACTGAGCATCTGGAGGGCTGCTTACCCTGTGCACCTCTGTTTTCCTGTTTTTTCTGTATAATTCCCTCCTTCACATGGCATTTCAGTAGGGAAGCTTTGGGGAAGACGTGGAGAGAGTCTCCTACTCCTCCCCACTCCCCACTCCTGCTGGCAGCTGGCATAGCCCCCCTCCACCTTCCTGCTGGTTATAATCGTGGCTGTGTTTCTGCAGACCCCTGGTTCAGAGCGGGGCCGTAGCCTCCCCTTTACACTCCTTAGTATTCCTTTTCCCGTTAGTGTTTATAAAAGACTTTTGCACATAACTCAGATGAAAAACTCCCTTGTGCTGAGCTGAGCATTGCCATATGGCAGAGAACACGTCAGAGTAAACATGTATTTAAAGGACACAGAAATTCTGGGTGTGTAGTAGGTCCAGATTTCTGGATCTGCAGTAGCTCATTTACTCCTTTTCCATCCACAGCTTTTGAAAGTTGCTTCCTACACAAACTTCTCTATTTTTGTTCTAGCAAGAGACAGCAAAAAATTAAAGCCCAAAAATTTTGTTGTAGTGAGTGGTAAATGGTCACTGCTAACTGATGCTCTGTGCAGAGTATACAAATATAGTTGAAACAGATAGTTTTGTTTGATTTCTGAGATCTGCCCCTGTTGTGGGAATTAAAACAAATCTTTCGAAGATGCATGCTCTGCCATTAAATTGCTTGGGCTGAATTACTGAATCCAGGCAAAGAACCAATTTTGCTCCATGAAAAGCAAGGCTGACTGAATTTATTAAAATGTTAATCATAGAGCAAGCCTGTGGGTCCCTGGGGTGAGATGCAATTAGAGTTAAAACTTCAGAGTATAGAAAGTTTTTTAACTGTCTAGTTTTACATCTTGACTGTAGGGAGAGGAGTTTCCACTGTACATTGAAGACATTGTTCTACAGCCTTTGCAAGTTGCTGGGTTCAGCTGCGAAGATTTTAAAAGCTGCTTTTGTTGGCAGCCTAGGACACATCCGTGACCTTATTAAAGTGGAAGTGAAAGCTCTCTTCTTTTTTTTTCTTTTTTTTTTTTTTTTTGCAACAGTAAATCTACTAATTTTACAGTCAGTTGAACAGCAATAGATTAATTTGTTTAAAGTCTGCATTCACAAAGAAAATGTGAACTTCGCTGCCTTGAATACCCGAAACTACAGTGCGATATTTAAAGGGTAGAAACTATTACAACTTGCCCTAGAATGGTCCAAGCAGTTCCCTGTCACCTGCTTCTCAGCACAGGTGCTGACCTCCCCGTCTATTCTATCCCTCCTGACAGACTAGCAGCCAGGCTGGGGCTTTGTGTGCAACAGAGAGCGCTTTTCCAATGACTGGGCCAGTTTTCTTCAGCAACCACAGGAAGCAGAATAAAGAAAAGGTTAAGGGCCACCACAAGGGTCAGAATGGGTTAAATTTAGTTAACATCAGAGGTTATAGCTTTTAACAAGAGCATGAAGGAAACTTATTCGAAGATGCAATTTGTTTCTTCTTTGTCAACCATTATTTTTTTTTACTCTATTGATAGTGACAGCTTAACAAAGTTTTTATACGCCAGGGTTTTCATCCTTTAGAGGATAAAGAACTGTGATGCAAAAAAGAGATGCAGGTGGAAGACTTTATAAAGCCTCCATGATTTTCAAATTGAGGGTTGAAAGTAGGCTCCCTGCGTGGCTAAGTCAAAAATAATTTGTAAATGTTAAAAAAAATACACATTACGGACAGAGGAACTGCTTTTTTTTTTTCCTCCAGTGTAGCTTGCCAAGAGTAGTGCTTTATCAGAAGCCTTACAATCTGCCTGATTCGGTATGTATTTTTTTCCAAGGTAATCTTATTTTCTTTTTTATCGCCCTCTAAAGATGATCAAAGTCAAATGCCTCTAACAACAGTCTTCATCATCTCCCTTCAAGATATTTTAGTCTATAATGTACAGTCTTGGTGTTTTTGTGGTTTTTTCTCCCAATTTAGTGAAGAAGCAGAAACTAGAAAATGCACCCAGTGTAGTTGCAGTATCAGGTTCTCAATCAAATTCTTGGAATGCAAAATGAGGAAAGTTTAAATTTTTCTGAAAATTATTGAAGAAAAATAATTTTTAAATGGTGAAGTAGCATTTTTACATTTTTGTACACAAGAGATCATCTTCTGCCAGTCATTTTAAAATCAAAATAAATTAATAAAATCACTAAATTTTTTTGTTGTTTTATACTGGTACAAAGTAGAAACCTGAAACTAAAATTTAATTAAGTCTGATAATTCATAACTACAAACAATGCATTTTGGTGGGTTTCTTTTTTCTTTTTAACATGTTTTCCTCAAGGGAAGAAAAAAGCTAATGTGATCGTCCTGTCTCCCTAACCATCTGTCTCTCTGCAAGTTCTCTCAGCAGTTTTAATTGCTTGGACACTTCAGCCCAGTTTGGCAAAGAAATGGGAGCCTCAAAGATATTGTACATTTATAATAACTATATGTATTTCTGGCAAGTTTTGTGAGAGCAGTGGAGAGACCTTCGAACTGGTGTCTTGTTCTGGCAGAAGAGTTCGTCTGCTGACCAGACTGCATATGTGTGTGGGCTGCCCAGGTAGCACACAGGTATTACCAGACCTGATTGTGGCCTTTCAGTGCTTAAAGGGGTCGTCCTCTTTAAGTAAAAAAGAGCAAATTAATTTTTTACACTGGCAGATAGATATAGGACATAGGGAATAGTTTTAAATGAAAAGAGGAGACATTTATAGTAGATACTAGAAAGAATTTTTTTGCTCAAGAGGGTGGTGGGGCACTGGAACAGGTTGCTCAGAGAAGTTGTGGATGCCCCATCCCTGGAAGTGTTCGAGACCAGGTTGGTTGGGGCCCTGAGCAACACAGTGTAGTGGGTGTCATTCCTGCCTTTGACGGAGAGGTTGGAATGAAATGATCTTTAAGGTCCTTTCCAACCCAAACGAGTTTATAATTCTATGATGCCATGATCATCTACAGTCCACAGTATCTTTTGCCTTGCCAGCTGCTCAGGGGCTGCATAGGTGATGTAAGGCTGAGGGGGATTTACAGACAGGAGAAGGAGCCAGAACATTTTGAGAGACAGGAGAAGGAGCCAGAACATTTTGATGGCAATGGAGAGGTGTAGGGAATATGCTGGGGTGATTTGGATCTATAATCCTGGTATTTGATACTGTAGGTCTGTTGTAGAAGATAGGAAGACTGGGAACTGACAACACAAGCCTCAACAATTCAAGTGTCAGTTATTTCAGTGCTCACTTGCTCACAGGAGAAATTTCGTCTGATTTGTGGTGTCATTGCTATCAGTGTGACAAAGGCTTGAAGCTTCCAATTCACTTGCTGTTAACTCATGCTAGTGGTGGGTTCCCAGCTGTAGAACCAAGAGCTGGTTGTTCTCTCCAGAGGGCTGGATTGGGCCTTTTGGTGCAAGTGATCACTTTGACCTTTCTGGGAGAGTTCTGTTTGGAATCAGTTAGTATGAACTCTTTTGTTGGTGTAGAATTAATCCTTCCCTATGGGACAGCTAGCACATCTAGAGAAAGTCTGTGCAGATCATAGATAGAAGCATTTGCACTGGTATGAGGTACAGGCAAGTGTATGGACTCTTGAGAGGCTAAGGACTAGAGAAGGGGAAGGGGGAGCTGGAGAAATACAGGGTCTTCTCTGTTCCCGAAGATGAGGGAAATGGCACAATCCAGCCCAACCAGCTGAGCACTGTGTACCCCCTCTCTCTTCAGTCCACATGGGACCAAAGCCTCTGCTGAGGAGGTGACTTCGAAAGGCCTAACTGCAGTGAAAAACAAATGAGAAAAAGTATGGATCTCCACAGCCCAGACAGACTGGCCTGGAAAAACACAACAAAACCTCCCACTTACTATTCTGCTCACAAGCTGCCACCAAAACTCAGCTGTGAGGAGAATAAGAGCATCTTTTTAAAAATGTAAAACTGTCTTTTTTTCTTCTTCTTCTTCCTCTGAGCTGGTCTTACAGGCTTTTAAAGCATTAATTTCAAAAGCTTCACAAAAGCAGCAGGCATCAAACAGTCCAAGCTGAGTGGAAGCTCGGGGAGGAGAATTGCAAAGTAAGTTGTGAGGGTGATGGCTGCAGACACGGAAGCAAGGTTGGTTGTTTGTTACAAGTCAGTGATCATAGCTTGCTTTTAATGATGGAGCAGCAGAGAAAGAGAGTTAGAGCAGCCCAAAGAGCCCTGGATTCACACAGCCTAAAGTTCAGCTACATCTTTTGTCTCATGCTTCTGTTGTCTGGGTGATTCTTGGATTGGGAGTCAGGAGATGTGAGTTTTGACTGCAGTGCTGACGTGCCCTGTGACCTTGGACAAGTCTGTTCATCCCCGTGCTTCTCCTCCCCTCTTTTTGCTCACTTAGAATCTCTCTCCCTTTTTCCTTGCAGTGTCTTCCCCCAGTTATACATCTGGACCATGGCTATCAGAATGCAGCTGTGCTCTCAGGTTAGGCACTGCTATAGTCTGAGTGAACCATAAAGAAATACTGCACTGAGCACTTCACTAGGATTCTCCTGTTATCTCAGGGCTTTGCTGACAACCTTAATAAAGTAAAAGTCCTTCAAAAGACAGTGTTCCTGCCTACTGCCCAACTGCCTGCTTTTTCTGTAGCATCTTGAACAAGAAAAAACATCAATTATGATCCCTGGGTTGTCAGAAAAAAAATGATTTATACTATTTCATACTTCCTGATTATTGGTAACATATTTTTTGTTCCTGAAATCTCAGCAGTAGCTTCAGTACTTCACTGTGCCTAATTTTCTTCAAAGTGAATTATAAACCAGCATGCTGCTATATATCTTACTCATTTTTATAGGTTTTCCTTAATTTTGCTCTTTTGTGGGGTTGCAGTTCATGTGCCTGAGACTAGAGACAAAGCCTCCTTCAGAATTAATAACACAGTACCTCTGAAACGTACTCCATTTTATCCCCATAAGGATGGGGTCCAGTGCCAGGATAGCTTGCTCTGCAATGTGATCTCAGGAAAATTGAGTATGTTCTTTAAGTTCAACTTCCCTTGTATGTGCTTCTCTACCTGGTCCACGATGTCAACATCATATAAATAAACCCTACTGTGCTCTTGGGAAAAAAAATTTACATCCTTCAGCAACAAAGCATGCATACCAATAATCCATATCTGCCCTTGCATCTCCTTCTGTTCCAACCAGAATTCAGACTGGATTTTTCCATGAGATCTGTAAGGAAACTCATCATCCAGAGTTTTGTGTTTCATGTTTTCCTACAATGTTGTGTCTTTTTTCTTTATATCAGGTGTGCTCTCAGACAGCGTCTACAACAAACCTCTCACAGCTTTCAGTGTCCTGCATAAATTGTCTGATCCCAGAGTTTGTGCAGTTGTGATTTCAGATCCCACAGTGCATTACCTCATGCTTGACTTTGATAGTGTCCCTCCCCCTTCCCTTCTTCCCTCCCTCCACATGATATAGGATTATAAGAACAAGTTTATGGCTTCAGGAGAAATGGCTGTCAAAGATAATTTAGTACTTTGTGATAGAAGTGCAGAATTGGAGAATAATTTGGGTTGGAAGGGACCTCAGGGGGGGTCATCTGCTCCAGTGGTATACTAAGAATTTTGGAGTATGACCTCAACTTGGGTGAAAAAAAACCCCTTACTTATCTGTGAATCAGTTAAGGAATTAGCAGGACCTGAGTGGTTCTTCCCTTTTACATTCTAATGAAGGGTGGAGACCCTTATGTATACATTTTCTTAGAAGCAGTTACAGTCCTACAAGTTCAGTACACTTGAATATAAGAAAATAATCTGTATTTGAATAGAACATTGAAAACTTTTTAATAATTTTAAAGCACTTTAGTTGTGCTGGGACATCTTTGCATTCCCAGCAGTTTATGAATTTATTTGGATTCATATGCTAGTGATGCTTACATGGTATCAGACCATAAGTTATTTACATAAATTAAACATGGATGATGGAGCCACAGAAATGAGTCATAACTTTTTCTTTAAAGAACAGCAGGAGGTAATTGTTTTCATAAGGAATTCAGAAACCAGTTCTGCATCAGAACATATAATTGTACTCAGAAATCAAACAGATTATTCCCATATTCTGCTAAGATCAAGTAACCATCCAACACAGATGGCATTAGAAGGACTGAGCAGAATTTATTCATGCTGTAAAGGCTCATATACATTTATTCTGTTTAAATTTGTAGAAGGGAAATCATTCTGCAAAATATGCTTATAAAAAGTTCTGTAAGTAGTATTGACCACAGCACTATCTGAAAAAATATCTGAAAAAAAATTTATTAATCTGCAGCTATATAGTGTTCCCCTATGTTCAGTGTAGTATAAATTTAGTGTCTGGCCCTAACAAGTAAGGGCCTGAGCATATATAGGGAAACTGAAGTTTCTTGTTTGTCTGCTTACTTACAAGGAAATAGAGCAACAGAGCTGGAATCATATTTTCAAGATGCAAATCTCGTTAATCTGAAACAACATGTTTCAACATGTCTCTGAAAAAGATAAGAGTTCTTGTTAGCTATTTCATGTCTGGTTAAAAATAAAGTGGGAGAAATCACAGTATCTTTTCTGAAATGGCCAAAAAAGGGGAAAAGTTAAAAGCAAGCCTAGAAACCGGGCCAGTTGGTGCTTTATTTAGTGGTTCTTTTTCCATTAGCTCACCCTACTTTTGTAAACTTTGGACAGGAATGCTGTGTTATAACAGTAGCATTTGCTTTGCTTTTACAGTTCCGTATGCGGATAATGAAAAACAACTGTAATTTGTGAGCTCGAATTATAATTAACTGATGCCCTAGAAGGTAAAGAGTTTCTTCTAATTATGTTCAAAAAAACCCAGTCACGAGCCAAGCAAAGTGATTTATATAAAGTAAATGTATCAAATGTCTGAATAAATATATAGAGGCTATCCCACTGTTTTTTATTTTGTTTTAATTGTATTAATTGTAGATCCTTTGGTGTATTTCTGATAAAATTAAATATTATATATAATGTAGCAGTTCATTGGAGCCAAAGGCTTTGCTCAAGAGGAGCAAAAGGCAGGTTCAAGTTTTCACTCTATCAGCTTCCTATCAAAATTTTTGATCTCTCATTGCTCCAGGCTAGGTATGTGAACCTAGTTTTCCACGTTCACATGCAGTCTTCCCCAGATGTTCACAAACTGAGTGCAGGAGAAACAGAAAAAGCATACAGATTTTCCAAATTTGGATGTATTCAATGAGATTAAATAATTAGCTTTTGATTGGCAATCAGTATATTTTTGTACAGTGGACAAAGCTACTGATCTTTTTGTCTCAAACAGATTTTGTCCAAGTGTAGAGCCGGATGATTTTATATGGAAATGCCCTGAGGTTCTTCATACCTTCATTGCCCTCTGCAGGCTGGGTTTTCTAGCTGAACTAAATTTCATTAAGTACACCAAGTACTAATTTTAGTAAATTGTGCCTCAGTAATTAAGCTGAGCTCTGAAAAGAAGTAGGAATAGAAATAGAAATAGAAATAGAATAATTTCAGTTGGAAGGGACCTACAGCAACCATCCAGTCCAGCTGCCTGAGCTCTTCAGGGCTGACCAAAAGTTAAAGAATGTTATTAGGGGCATTATCCAAATGCCTCTTGATCACTGACAAGCTTGGGGCATCAGCCACCTCCCTAGAAAACCTGTTCCAGTGTTTGACCACCCTACGGTGAATCAACCCACTCAGCTCAAAGGATGCCCACTCTGAGTTCCTCTGAATATTCTGAATAGCATATCCCCATGGAGATGTGCTTTGTTTGGGACACAGTTCACTGGGACAGAAGGGGGACAATATTCCACAGACAGGAGACATCCTTTCAATTAGAAAAAGAAAAGCTGTTCAGTTTTAACTTGACGTTTTCCATGAAAACAGTTTCAGTGGAAGATCTTTGGACAAGCCCTAGATAATAACTGCTCACAAAGTTTGCCAGGAAAAAGGGCAGAACATCATTGTTTATTGACCATATAAGCACTTGTCTTTGTTGAAGACTGTATGGGTTGGAAATATCTGCTGTAGATTGAACAAATGTAGAGTCCTAGGGTGGTGTTAGTTCAGTCACTGGAATTGCATAATGTCATTTGCATAATCACTCCTGTAGCAGTAACTACTCAATGCCTCTGCAGTTATGGTGGTAGTTTTGTTGAATGCATAAAAGAGGAATTAAAGAACCTGCTTCTCCTCCCTTCTCGGTTCCCAGTTGATAGGAAAAGGGCCCATTATCTGGGGCAGGCACATAGGGATGTGCACTTCAGCAAAGGGTTATGATCTGTGTTCATTATATGCAAATTTGCTGGAGCATTAATCTGCTAGGCATTAACATAATATCACTTGGTGCATGGGAGTAATTCTCATCTGATCTAAAACATTCCTCATGTAAGCAAAACAGTTTGGCTACACAGAGAAATTATGAACTAACCATATCAAAATCAGCAAATATGAACCAGAGTTGAATGTGACCTGATTATATGTGCAAAACCCCACTGCCTTACAGGCAGTTTATTCACTTAAATAATCAAATTAAACAAGATAGTCCTAAATACATCTTGCTTAACTTGGTTAGTTAAGTAAGCAGCCATCTGGCATGAATGACACAGATTAAGTTCTTCCTTAAATTTTTCTTCTTTTCATTTTTCAACACCAGAATTGTTTTGCACCTTGTGCTTATTTCGTGTTACTTCTCTGCTGGAGTATCTCCACATAGAGATTGGGGGCAGAAGTTAATAGAAATTATTACACAAGTACAAGCTGAACTTACTGTCTCTACAACTTGATATTAATCAGCTGAAAGGAGTACATTAGCAACCCTATTTATACAATTATTTTAGCCACAGGGGAATCAATTTGTTGCTAGAGGAATACAGCTGAAATCTGTCAGTATTAGAAGGCAAGGAAGTGCAAGTGAAAATCCTAGCAAGTTTAAGTAATCCAATTCCCTCTTTGAAGTCAGAGACCTGATTTCATTGAAAGTATTTTTGTCTCATTGAAATGGAAACACTTTTTGCTAGTCTTTATTAAATAGAAAATGCTTTTGGGTTAACAAAGCATTACTTAAGGTCTGATTCTGTGTGTTAGAACTGCTTTACACATAGGGACTGTCCTACTGACTTTGAAGGCATAAAAGGCTTGAGATTGCTGAAGAGCTGGGACTGCTGAGGGGCTCATTGTCATGTACCTGCAGAAATCTTTGCTTAGAGCTTTGGATAGTCATAGTTACAAGGATTGTACTACAGTGAAATTAGTAAAAGCAAATGATGTTTAATTGAGGAATGTTTTTTACAGTGACCTCATATAGTCTCTTGCTGACAAATGTGTGCTGTGCTCTGCAGTGTCTGGAGAAGAGAGGATCCTCAATTCTGATCCTTGTGTAATCTATGGATAGTATGACCAGCAATTAATTCCTCTCTCTTGAGGATGCAGGCCTGCAGAGCTTGACCTAGTTCCCAGCACATACACCATTTCTGACATTTGGGCCTCTAAACATTCACTTTTACCAAACACATTCAGATCCCACCCTCTTTTGTTACGTGACTCTGGAAAGCCCACGTGTGAGGGTATTGCTGTGGTGTTCACACCAGCTGTGTCCCGGGCCTGTCAGCTGGATAATGTGCCCATCTGCCAGCTGTATTTTGCTGTGAATGATCTGATTGTTGCCATTCCCCTCCCAACTGCTCCCACTTTGCAGGTGGAGGGCTGTCCATGTGGAAAAGTTGCGGGCAATGCTGGCAGTTACAGATGTATTTGCACTTACACCACAAGAGTGTGATGGAGAGGAATTGTTAAAATTCTTTTCCCTTTGTATCCATGTGCAGCATAAGGTGAATTTCTAAAAAAGGGAAAAAATTGTGAGATGCTTAGGGTGGGCAACTGTGTCTGCTGGCAAGGTGGCTGCTGTGATTTAACCCCAGCTGACAGCTAAGTACCACACACCTGCTCGCTCACTTCACACACACCCTCTCCCCCTCCCACATACACACACACTCTTCCCTGTGGGTTGGGGAGAGGAATGAGGAAAGAAAAGAAAATAGAACTCGTGGGCTGAGATAAGAACAGCGTAATAATTGAAACAAAATAAAATATAATGATAATGCTAATTCTATTAATAATAGAAAGGAGAGGGAGAGAGGGTGATAAAACCCAAGAAACGCAAGTGATGCACAACACAATTGCTCACCACCCTCTCTGGCTGATGCCCAGCCTGTCCCTGAGCTGCAGCCAACCCCACTCCCAGCCAACACTCCCCAGTTAATATACTGGGTATGATGCTCCATGGTATGGAATAGCCCTTTGGCCTGTTCCGGTCAGCCGTCCTGGCTGTGCTGTCTCCTGACTTCTTGTGCAGCTCCTCCCTGGCACAGCATGAGACACTGAGAAGTCCTTGACTTAGGGTAAGCACTACTTAGCAACAACCAAAACATGACCTCGTTATCAACATTATTCTTGCACTGAATCCGAAACACAGTGTTGTACCAGCTGCTAAGAAAATGAACTCTATCCCAGACTAAACCATGACACTGACTCAATGAGAAGTTAAGATTCCTGGATTTAATATTTGCCTCCTCTTACCCGAAGACCTTTAAAAGTAATTTCATTTCTCTACACTGCCATTTCCCCCTCAACTGTTACCTTGTTGGGTTAGCCAGCAGGCTCCCCAAAGAGTTTTCACTGTGTTTCACTTGATGTTCATACAGTGACCTTCATCATAGAGATACACAGCTGCCATGGCATCAAAAAAGACTGTCTGTCAACTGAAGCACGGTTCCCTGACTGCACAGCTGCTCCTGACCTGTGGGACACACAAGGAAAATCTTTTAACACAAACCTCAATGAAAAAGGTTCAAGTCAGCATTGCTGATGGTTCTGTCATGCCAAGATCTTACTACATTCACCCCTGGCTCACATCACAGGAAGAGCTGGGCAGATCAAGATAACTCTGTGGGATGTTCAAGTCCTCCCATCCAGCCAGGTTCTTCACACAAGCAAGCAGGAAAATATCCTGAGCAAGGGTATCTGTAGAAAAAGACCTGAGTAGCACTGCTGTGGTATCGAACACAAATTAGTATTACACAAATTCAGTTTCCTTTTCCTAGGTCAAAATACACTTAACATATACACAGAGTTACGTAGGAATGGGTAGCTAGAAGATGGTCTTGTTCCTTCTCGTTTATCAGCTTCAGAAGATTTCTGCCATGCTTTGAATATATTTTTCCACCTACAGCAAAGATTCCAGTATGGAAGGAAAATAAAATGACAGGTTTATCTCATTCCAATGTTATTCTGAATTTAAATATTAATGTAAATGTAAGAATGAGGTGTCCTTTCCATTATTTAGTTAGAATAACCTTTCCTCCTCCCCACCCTGCACACACACACCCACTAGTGCTGTTAGTTGTAGTAATTAGCTCAATGTGCTAATGACAGTTTCCAGGGAAAATGCTGACAGGAGTAATTAATGGGTGAATTTCACTTTAGTAAATGTATGGGCAATTTTCTAAATGCAGATGGCATGGTCCACCCTAACAGGGGCCCAGCCTAGAGCTACTTAATACACCAAGTGTCTGGGGAAAGTGGTTAATTTGTAATATGCTTCAGGATACTGTGTTGGGTTTGCATGGCGAGGTTTTGGTAGTGAGGGCCTACAGGAGTGGTCTATGAGAAGCTGCCAGAAGCTTCTCCAATGTCCATGAGAGCCAATGCCAGCCAGCTCCAAGGCAGACATGCCACTGGCCAAGGCTGATGCCCATCAATGATGGTGGCAGCACCTCTGGGATAACACAGTTAAGAACAGGGAAAAAAGATGTTGGGCAGAAGTAAATGGCAGCCGGAGAAGAGGAGCAGCTCTGCAGACACCAAGGCCAGTGAAGAAGGAAGGGTAGAAGGTGCTCCAGGCACCAAAGATTTCCCTTCAGCCTGTGGTGAAGATCATTGTGGAGCTGAGATCCACCTGCAGCCCATGGAGGACCCCCCGCCAGAGCAGGTGGGTGCCCCAGAGAAGGCTGTGACCTGTGGGAAGCCTGTACTGGAGCAAGTTTTTTGGCAGGAGCTGTGACCCCACTGGGGACCCACACTGGAGCAGCCTGTTCCCGAAGGATTGTACCCCATGGAAGGACCTATGCTGGAGCAGTTTGTGAAGAACTGCAGCTTGTGGGAAGGACTCACATTGGAGGAGTTCATGGAAAACTGTCTCCTGTAGGAAGGACCTCACACTGGAGCAGGGGAAGAGTCAGAGGAGTGCTCCCCCTGAGGAGGAGTCAGCAGCAGAGACACCAAGAATTGACTGCAGCCCCCATTCCCCAGCTCCCTGACCCACTTGCAGGGAGGAGGTAGAGAACATCAGGAGTAAGGTTAGGCCCAGGAAGAAGAGAGGCGTCAGGGGAAGGTGTTTGAAGATTTGTGTTTATTTCCTATTTTCCTACTCTGACTTGGTTGGAGTCTATTTCCCCCCGCCCCAGCTGAGCCTGTTTTGCCCGTGACAGTAACTAGTGAGTGATCTCTGCCTGCCCTTATCTCGACCCATAAGTCTTTTTTTATATTTTCTCTCCCCCTTCCCAGCTGAGAAGGGTGATGACAGAGCAGCTTTGGTGGACACCTGGCATCCAGCCAGGGTCAAACCACCAGATACTGATTAGAAGAGAAATGATGCTTATACTTGCTTTCCAATGCATTATTCATTTCTCGATAGTATGGAAATGCAATGTCCTTTTTTATGTTCACCTTTTCCAGCCCTGTCCATTGAATCATGAGAAAGGAATGAACGTGCAGTGTCATTAGAGCAGTCTCACATGTTTTTCCTGCCAGCTTGCACCTCCCAGTCACAAGGTTTATTTTGTGTCATAAAAGGATGCTCACTTTGGCTATAACAGAAGCTGAGAGTGTGACATACACTAAAACATTTGTTTGCAAGCATCAATCCTGCCCTTGCAGGTCCAAGGAGATTTGGACCCTCCTCCTGATGTTTGCTAGCTCTTATGTTCCAAGCTCCCCTGTAAACATGGTATTTATTGACTTAATTTTGTCATACAAGATTCCAAATCTCCGCATGAGGACAGAAAAGCAATGTTCTTACCTGTCAGATCCCAGCAGAATTCAGGATTTTGCCATTCAGTTTCCTTCTGGCAGGGTTAATCAGCAAATGAATAAATTGTGGGGTTTTTTTCTTTTTTACCACGCCCTTCTTATTTACGCACAGATGCAGTTCTGTGAACAAAGATGGTCACACACAAAAGCACCTTCTCTTGCTGAATGCTCATGACAGCTGCCAGTGTCCCAGGAAGCAGTTGTATGTGAAGAATCAATTCCAGTGAGAGACCTGAGGGCAGAGAACAGTGCTTGACATCTGTGACAGTGACCCTGAAAGGAAGGGGAGGGACACAGGAATGAGTCTTGGGAGAGAGAGGCCCCTGAGAGTGGTCAGGGTGGATGTTTACAGAGGGACGTACTGACAGAGTACGTGGTGTTTCTTCCTTGGTGTACCCTTTTGGCTTTGGAATAGTTGTGTTTGTGAGCATTCATATTCATGTTTGTACTTACACATCCATTCCTGTTTGTGGCAACGTGTATTTCTATTTTTTCGAACTAAACATTGCATTCCTTTTTTTTTTTTTAATAGAGTTTGGGGTTTTTTTTTAATGTTATTTATACTTTATCCCTTTTACAACTTATCTGTGCCTTTATCTCATATCTTGTGGCAATTGCCAAATGTAAGTGCTTTTCTGCTCCTTTGAAAACCTGTTCTTTGAGAAGCAGCAAATAGCCATTCTCTTTTGTTTTCTCAATGTTATTGATAATATATTATTAATAATTTATTGATAGTAATTATTAATATCAGTCTTCATTCTTTTAGTAAATTTCAGAGTCCTCATATTTGTAGTCACTTCCCATAAAAGTAATTCCATAGCTTTAATGTCCTTATCTCATCATTTGTCAGCTCTAGCATATGCTTTTAGGGTAGTGAGACAGAACTGATAGAATATCCAGGGTCTGAGTACATCCATACCAGGGCATAATGGTGTTTTCTGTTTTGCTCTCTCTTTGCTTCCTAATAACTCCTGACATCATATTTACCTTCTTGACCACCACTGAGTAATAAGCTGTTATTTCAGAGAGCTGTTCAAAGATCTTTTCCCCACTGATAGTACCTAATTTAGAGCCCATCATGGAGCATCCATAGTTAGGATTGTTTTCCCTCATGCACATTACTTGGCATTTTTCGGTGTTGGATTTCATCTTCTGTTTTATCCTCAAAGTCACTGCACAGCATAAAATCCATCTGCAGCTCTTCATACCCAGTTGTCATTGTTACTCCCAGGCAATTTTGCAACATCAGCAAACTTTGTCACCTCACTATTCACCCCTTGTCCAAATCACTTACGAAAATCTTGGCCAGCACAGCTCCCCGGTGGCTATCTCCTTCATTGTAAAAAACTGTCTCATCTTTTTCACCTTTTGTTTCACATCTTTTAACCACTTTAGATTAGTCATTAATCCTCATAGGAGGATCTTTCATGACAGCCCCACTTCTGTAAGATTCTCCATAAGGGACCTGAGTGGGAGCTTTTTGGAGAAAATAAGAAAAAAAAAGTAACAGCACAAAGTTCCTTGTGCCCAGAGGGAAAAGTACTTATGAAGGTGGGTGAAATAAAGCTCCTACTGGCCTTGTTGTACCTGAGGTAAGATGAAAGCAAGTGGGAAATGAAATATCTACGGCAACTCTTTGGATGAAAAGATTCTCCATGGAGGCAGGATGTTCTCCCAGGCAGCCAGAAAGTCTCAGTCCTTGCAGAGCTTCAGACTCTGGCTGAAGAAAGCCCCAAGATATACGTTTTAAATCCTACTTTTCAGCAGTCAGTGCAAAGTCCACAGGCTCCCTCCACAGCAGTTGCGACTCTGAATGTTTCATTTGTCAGGTTCTCCTGTAACTGTCCTGACCCAAGATAGCATTGGCCTAACCTGTGATGGTCCCCATGAGCAACCCAAATCATATCTTTGAGCAGCACCTACATAATAATTCATTTCATGTCCCTCATTTTAGATAGAAAATTATCTTTCTCCCAGTCAAATCTGATATTAATTGTCATTTATTACCACAAATTATTGCAATTAGGGATGGCTTGCTATTAATGGGCTGTAAAAAAGTGAATTGCTGTTTAATTCAAGCTGCCATTTCATGATTTAGTCATGACTTGCTTGTGTCCTTCAGGCCAGTGGTAAAGGTGCTGTGCAAAATGCTCTGTCTGGAGACTGCAGTGAGTTCCCCAGGTGGGACTGAGGCTCTGGGGTGCAGTTCATCACCCTGGTACACCTGGTAGTGGAGAAAGGGATTTATTTCTTAACTGAAAGGACACAGCAGTGTGAGCAGATAGGCCCACTGAGGAAAGAGCATCAGCTCTTCTCTCATTCTCCATGGACTGCAAGGGCACAGCTGCCTCACCATGGTCTGCACCACAGGCTGCAGAGGAATCTCAGTGCCCGCACCTGGAGCACCTCCTCTCCCTCTTTCTTCACTGACCTTGGTGTCAGCAGAGCTGTTTCTTTCATATATTCTCACTCCTCTCTCCTCTGGCTGCAATTGCTTCTGCAAAATAACTTCTTTTCCTTCTTAAATATGTTATCACAGAGTCATTACTACTGTGTTTGATGGGCTTAGCCCTGGTAAGCAGCAGGTCCATCTTGGAGCTGGCAAGATTTATTTATTAAGCCCTATTTATTATATTAATTTCTTTATTAAGCCTTATTATTTATAGGGCTTGATTTTTGAGATAAAGTTCATGGAGCACAATATCACAAAACAATTTATATTCCATGTTTATCTCTTCAGTCCCCGTCATGAAGTGTGACAATGCACCTCCCCTGCTTCCTTTGTTTTTATCACACCAGTCTTAAAAGAAACACAGACTCCTTTAAGAAGCCTTACATCATTAGCCATTCAGCAGATTGCACTTGCTAAGCTTAAAGGGGTGTGGGGGTGTTGAAGAATATTGTGATTATTGTTGTGAAGTCTTTTGTGGACCCACACATCCCACTTTGGTCCTGACTTGGAGTGCTCAATGGTGTTACTCTATGAAGCAGTCTCAGCAGCTGCTGTAAATTGCATTTCCCCGGTTCCAGCCCATGCTATGTCACACCACCCCTTGAATTGAGTGGGAAACTTACGTCTGTGCTGGGAATCGTGACTGAAAAACTGATCCCGTTTAAAAAGAAACATTTTGCGGGGTTTTTTTAGAGATGAGGCCAAAAGCACCAACTCGATTCACAATGTGGCTGCAAAATGGTTGCTCCAGACCCCCAATGTACCAGGGTACCAGGTGGGCAAAGGAATGTGCTGCAGGAGCAAGGGGGCAGAGATGCTTTGCTGCTCTCCACAAAGCCGCAGCATCATGTGGAGACAGCTCTCCATCAGCCACTGCTCTCCTCTCCTTGCCCTGCCCTTTCATGCCCACCCACCATGCTACCACCTGTGCTGTACTGGCACAAGCAGCTTCATGACTGCTGAGCCAAACAGCTGAGAAATGACTTTGCAAAAAGGTGGGTTATTTGTCATCCAAGTAAGTACAGGGATCCTGTTCACCCTGTGTTGCACAAGTGACCGTGCTGGCACAGTTGGTGGGCAGCCTAGAAGCAGAAGCAAATGCTGAAGATGGATTTAGGGGGAAATATGGATTGACTGTCTTGTTAGTGGCAATGTGAAATGTACACAATACAGGCACATTTGAAATGTGTACAGCCCAGGAAACATATTCTGTGCTTTCCATGTTTCCAAGGTCCTACCATGTCTCACATGGAGACACCAGGATCCCCTACGCAGTGCTGGTATCAGGAATGTTTGGGCTTTTGATACTGTCAGGTATCCCTATGGCCCCATCCCTGCTCTGGAGACCAAACACACAGGCAGAGTGTCAGCGGCTGCTCCTGACGCCTGAGAATCTTTGTGCACAGGTACTTGTGTCCCACAGCTGCTGTGTGATAAAGTGCTTTGTTCAAACACCACAGTGGCACACTGATGTGCTCATGCTAATGCCTTTCCCTCTGCTCTTAGCAGGTTTCCATGTCAGCTTTCTGTGTGTGTGCACCTTTCCTCTCCTCAGTGTGGCCAGAATAGGTTGGTGCTCCAGCCCTCCCCATGAGCTCAGGCACACACACAGATAAGCTGTGGAAGTTGACAGCCTGTGGGTGCTCCTGAGCCCTCTGTCTTGGCAAGGTGTCTGTACCCTGCGTGCCAGCAGAGCTCTGCAGGGATAGGGACAGCAGGTCCCTCCTGCAGCCCTGAAGCAGGCAGGTCAGGGTCCCCTCAGCCATGGCAGGATCTGCTCGTCTCCCCACAGGCAGGTACACCAGAAACCTGTTTCTCTAGACAACTTTGGTGCCAGTTCCTTTCCTTAACTTGATGAAGCAAGTCATATAATCCTCATGTCACCCAACACTGCTCTGAAACTCTCTTGGACCAAATAATTTTTCAGTTTAGAGTAGTTTGTTCCAAGCTGGCTATAAATCACACAGACTGAGTGTGTTGTCCCCCAAATCCCTCTCAGGCCAAGAACACCCAGGTGGGTCCTTCTGAGAGCATTCCCAGCCCTGAGGGCAGCAGACCCCAGTGGCATCTAATGTGGGTGAAGTGCTGGGACATCCCAGGCACAGCTTGGCCATCAAAGGCACAGAAGCTCCTGATGGTAACAGGGCACTGGAGAGAGGCTTGGACAGCCCGTCACTGCCTGTACACAGAGGGTGTAAAGGAAGAGGCTATCCGCTGTCATCCTCTGGCCATGAAATACACTCCATGGCAAAGCCTCTCCAAGGTCACGTACTCACAGGGGCAGCAAATGTGGGCTGCAGCCTCTGGACCCACCTCTGCAGCCTTCTCAGGAGGCTTCTCTGGAGGGAGCAGGAAGCATTGCTGGGATTAAAAAGCTCCATCAGTGGAGGGACAGTAATTACTGCCAGGTGATCCATTCATCTAGGGGGAAACCGTGTTCACTAGCTGTAATTTGTAGTTGGTTCTATGGAAGGGAACACACTTTCGTCCATCTTCAGAACGGAATGGTGATTAATTTTTCCTGGGGGAAGGAGAGATGCTTAAAGACAATTAAGGAGACTACAGCTTTTCCTCTAATACAGCCTGGCACACCCTGTACTATGGAACATTTTCCTGCAAAAGAGGCTGAGTCTCTGCATCCAGCCTGGAGAAGGATGTAATAAGCAGCTATTAGCATCATGTCTGCAGGTTGCTGAGCACCGCAGTGAGCTGGTTGTCAGCTCTGCACTAGGTTCCTGCTGGCTGCGCTCTTTGAATGGAAAAGTCCTTGAAAATCCATCTGTTTCTTAAAATGGAGAGCTCTGGTGAAATTCACCTGACAGTAACTATGCAGTAGGACCAGTTTGATGCTGTTTGGTTTGCTAGTACACTCCTGTACTGTCTCTGTGCTCACAAACTTCCATTTTCAGTCAGCTGCACTTTGATGACTTTGGATTTTACTTCACTGCTGCTTAAATTACCGTGCTAGCCCATGCCTTGGAGTGGCTTGTGCCAGGCTGCCTGCAGACTTTGACCACCATCTCATTGCCTTGATCTTGGCTTGCTTGTGTCAGCTATAAGTAGAGGGAAAGAAAAAATACTTGGGGTAGTGGGAGGAGGAGATTTCTTCCTGACTACCCAGGTTGTGCTTCTGGGGTGTAGAGGGAAAGATTAAATGCAAACTCAGAAAAGTCCAGAAAAACATAAACCAGTGACCACATGGTTTTCTGGGTTATTCAGGCTGGATCTATTGCAAAGCATCAGCTTGGTGGGTAGGAAATCTGCTGGTAATTTTCTGCACTGTATGTCATGGCAGAGGGACTTGCCAGGTGAACTGGGACTTTCTGGATATTGCACGAGCAAGTGCAGGGGCACGAGGGAAGAGCCAGCCATGGTGATACTGCTGTCCTGTGTCTCCTGCTAAAGCATGGAAAAATGAGAAAAGCTCTGTTCTATCTTTCTCTGTATCCTCACCGGTGCTCCTGCAGCTTTTCCCATTGTCCGTCTGTGTCCCTTTCCTTAACACACATACACAGATAAAAGCAGTTTTGGCAAGAGGCAGGATGAAGGCTCGGAAAAGAATATTCGCTTCCATACTTGGGTCTGTTGCTGCAGACAAAGTGTTAATTTTTATTCCTATTGCATAAAGAAAATGCTGAGCAGCCTCCACGGGGAGAGAGGAGCCCCAGGCGCCTGGCAGCGCAGCTGAGGTGCGAGACGGCGCTGGTCGCCTGTCGGGCATCTGACGCTTTCTGGCTGGGTCTGCGGCTCTGCACCGACGGCAGGCGCAGCGTCCGCGGCTGCCAAAGCCGAGCTGACCTCCAGCTGCCTTTATCGGAGATAAAGAGACGAGAGAGGGTGTCTGTGGGGTTGCATCGGTTTGTAGTGGAACAAGGGGAGTTGGTGTTTAAGCATGTAACTGGCTCCTGTGGTAAATCTCTCCCTTCCTGCCTGTCCACAATCCTGTGCTTGCAGAGGACCACACACACAAAAAAAATCCTGCTTTCTCAGAAACTTCCCAGGGCGTATTTTATTTACAGAGCTTAAATTCTGGAAAAATCAGCAAATGTGCTAATGCTGTGGTATTTCCATCCCAGTCCTTTCTGGTGTGTATTTTCAGTGGGTGCCCAGGTGAGCTCCTTGCTGACCCAGCTCTTCAGCCTGCAGATCCTTCTCATAAACCCGCAGTGTTTAAGGGCAGAACGGAACCTCAAATCGCTTGGGCAGACTGCCTGTCTATCACAGGCTATTACATTTCATTTGCTCACCTCTGTCTGGAGCTCAGTTACTTGTGTGGGAATACAGGCATCCAACCTTGAGCTGGCAAGAGGTATTGCCTTTGGCACTGAGAGTTAATGGTTAAGCACCCTGGCTGGTGGAGGTTTGCACTCCACTTCCAGGCTGAATTTGTGTGGCTGCAGCTTCATTCCTCAGTTTTTACTATGATTTCCTCCTCTATATCTGTTCCTTTGCGACCCCTATTTTCCCCCTGAGCAAAAGTTCATACAAATTGTAGCAAGGTCAGCTCTCACTATCCTTTATAAGCACTTCAGGTTTTCTCCAAGTCTTGAAATGTTCAGGATGTTTTTTTACTGTAACTTCTTAAATATTGAACAGCTTCCAGAATTGCAGAGGCCAGGAGTGGATAAAGTGCTAAGGTGATCAATGTGCACAGTTAAAATACCCCTTTCAGTTCCTTTGTGTATGCAGAGACCATTTAGGCACCCAAGGGACGTTTTCCTGCTTTTTCCCTGGACTCCTCATCCCTCCTTGGACATAGTCTTGCTGTCCTGCTCCCTTCCCTACTGCTCTGCATCTGGTTCCAGACTTCAGAAGACTTTTCCTTGTAGGGCTTGGCAGACTGAGAAGTCCAGCATGGCTGTCGTGTGCCTTCCAGCTACTCCTGAGCCACTTGGGAAGGTGCTGCTCTCCTGGTCATCAAGGAGACTGCCAGTCCCTGCTGTCTCCTGTCGAAGCCACCCCATCCTGCACACGACCGCTGAGTGTTCTGGTGCTGCTGACAGCTGCTGGATGAGGAACCAGCAGCCGGGTCATCACCCCTTTCAGGTGTTGAATTTTAATTCCTTTTAGCATCTTTTTGAGGGGGAACAATGCAAGTATCTGTCCAGGTAGCGAAAAATGCAGGACAAAGCACAAGGGCCAAAGACTGTAACAAGACAGAAACCGAAGTGAAGGTCCCAGGGGCTCAGGCATCCATCTGAGTGACTGAACTCACTGAGCCCCTGCTGTATGATGGCTGCCAGGCTCCAGCTGCTGCTCCTGGGAGAGCTTTAGGAAGGTTTTAAGCACTTTTTTGAAGCACTCACTTAGGCAGTTACTGTAAAAAAAACCATTAGGAAATATCCTGTTGCAGGAGCTCCCAGGACCTTTTTGCATGCCCACACAACCTGAGCATGTCCAGCCTTCGGAAGCAGCTGTGAGCAGGGTGGATGGTTCAGCCTTCCCTAAATCAATGGATGCATAGTCCATCACAGGGACATAGAGCCAAATTTGCAAATAGATGCAGCTTCTGTTAAATCCAGTGCAAAACTGGTCATATAAACCAAAGCTGGATTTCAGCTGGAGTCCCTTTATTCTGTAATAAATTCCTAAATGGACTGTCAGGTTTGATAGTCTCTCATAAACGTCTAATTAAGGAAAAAGAAAACCTCTGCTTCATAAAATCCCTGACTGATAGTACTAATAAAATGTCATAAATAACAATGAATGTTGTGATAATGCTTTTATAGACTAATTACCTTTCATTATCATTAGCACAGAACTGATAATCACCCAAAAAAATCTTGGTGTCACAGTGGTGTTGCCAGATACAGGACAGGGAATGGCCCAGCTCAACCCCTTGCTGTGTTTGAAGCAAGAAGGAGGCTCCTGGCCCAACTTGCACGTCCCCAAGTAGGGAGGAAGGCAGAGCTTTGCTTTGCTGTTCCCCAGCAGGTATCACACCAGAGAGCAATCCCTGCAACTCGCACTGGCCCCACAACCCAGCTGTACGGGGGCTTCAAAGTTGGAGATGGTTCACTGGAAATTATGTGAAAATATGCAAATTATTTCTTTATGTTGCTGGCATGAAATGGCACACACGGAGCAGATAAAAGCTTGGCAGCTACAGAAATGGGAAAAGTGAAAAGGAGTTCAAAGAGGGATGCTAAGCTTCCTCATCCTATTTTTGCCCTCTGTGTGAGCAAATGAGGTGAGGAAAAAGACTCACGGCTGGCCAGGGAAAGCATGACATCTCCACCTAGCATTCCATGGCTACCTCCACTGTGCTTGGTTAATGCAGCTGAACATGGATACTTTGGCTGGAATGTGTTCATGTGCCAAGTGGCATCTGTGCTGTGTTTGCAGTACATATGGATCCTTCCTTGCCTTGTCCAGGAAATTCTAAGTGGTAGAGTGTTTTCCTTATCCTCCAAAGCAGAAAGTCAAGACTGGCACTAAGAAAATACGTTCTTTTTGCAGAATTCTTTGTCCAGCGCAGTGGGCAAAGGGGTGCTGGAGGTTTGAAGGGATGGGGCGGTGCATGTGAAACACCTGGAGTTACAACATCAAGGAAGTGTTGAAAGAATACACGTAAATCTTCCCAGGGCATTCATTTTCTCCACCCTGGCTGGTGTCACACTGGCTGTTGGTCAGCTGGCTACTTTGGTCCCACCTCAGGGCTGCCAGCACTGGCCTGGCATTGTCCTCACCCTGAGCTTCACAGCTGACCCGGGAGCCAGCCTGCTCCAGCATCCTAACCCCGGCTGGTTTCTGTTGGCAGTGTCCAGCCTCATGCTTGGAGCCTCAGCAATTAGATCATTTAATAACCATCTCAATTTGAGCTGGTTTGTGTAAAGCATTTTACCTGGCTTTATTTCTCGCATTGCTTTGTATTTCTTCAAACTCCAACCCCGCAAATCGATGTGGTGCCACTATTGTTGCCTCTAAAATGTTTACTCCTGGCTCTCTTTAGGACCTAAAAGGCTGAAAACTGCATCGTAATTGTCCAATTAGTCCTAATGCTGCGTAGTGTTGACTGTTTAGTTACCATATATTGTGTACAGAACTAATTGTGGTGAAAGTAAATGAATGTGAAGGAAACAAACAAGCTACTAGAAAATAATTACTTGGAGTGTTTCTTTTTAGTACCTGTACAGCAGATTTCATTATAGTCAACAGCTTCTAAAGCTGCTTGAAATAGCGGTATTTGTCATTTTCATAGAAACTTGATAATGACATTAATTTATCTTAATGGTCTGTTCTATTGTTATAAATAGTAAAATTAGCTTAAATTGTCTTGCTTTTGCTGGTTTTGGATGGCTCCAAAGGGCCCCACAACAGCAGATGAGTAGATAATTTGGTGTGCTTGACAGATTTCCAATAATTTGTTATGTGGAACATGAGGTAATGCTAGTACCATTAATGTTCATTTTCCTCTAAATTCATTACTGCCCTTTTCCCTTTTATCTTTTTTAATGTCTGGGCCATTTTTCTATATTTCAAGTGGAGCTACAAAGCCTATTCATATTCAGCTATAGTAGCTATTAACATTCTGCACATAGAGAACATCATGTAGGAAAACAACTCTTTATGAAATGATGAGGCTGGTGGCTATTTATGCTGAAAAGTAGGCAAAATGGGTTGTTTGCTGGTATTAGGGATTGGCTGTAATTAAGTCAAATGTAATTTTAAAGAAATTTAAATGTTTTCATTTTTATAGCCAAGGTAAAACACAATTCAGGGAAATTCTAAGATGGTGTAAATGCATTAATAAAAACTATTTTCCCGGTTTTCTACCCCTCCTGATTAAACTTCACCGAGGATTTTATGCATAGCTAGTTATTTGCGCAATATTTTCTACCCAATTTAAACCTAATTAGTCTTGGGAAAGTATTAAAATTAATGGTACTTTTATGTAGGTTTGCTGATATGATAATGATCTGAACAAACATAAGAGCTTTCCATCGGGGAAGAATAATTTTGCCTCCTGCTCCTTTTCTTTCTTTTTACCTTTGTCTCTAAACAACATCAGTATCCTCTTCCCCTCCAGGTGCAGAGCCATGGAAAGGGAGGAAGGGATGAGGTTTTGCTGTCCGTATCTCACCGGTGCGCCCACAGTGTATATGAAAATCCAAACAGAAGGAGTGAGACATGAGGCTGGCTGCCACGGGGTGGCTATGGAGGGATGCCTGGCACCATGGCCACCTCCCCATCATGTGGCAGGGAGCAGGGGCAGGCCAGGAGGGGAGGGAGTGCTCTGGGGAGAGGATGATGCCCCGGTGCTGCCTCCCTGCTGAGCACTGGTGGTGATGACCCCCTGTCCAGCCAGGTCGGAGGAGGATGATCCTTTCTGCTGGAAAGTGCTCAGTGATCTGTGGATCTTGGCAGGCTTCCATAAAAGCGTATTTTCATGACATTTCAAACACAAAGTGCTCCTGAGTGATGGAAGTATTTTTGAAAAGCTCAGTTGTCTTTCAGGAAAAGCTTGATTGGGAACATTCTTAATTTCTGTATTATTTTTGGATTTCATCAGATCACAGAGGGTGACCTCTGAAGGTCATTTAGTCCAGCACCCTAAGCCAGTTCTCTAGGACCATATCCAGCCAGCTTCTGAATATCTTCAAGGTGGGAGTTGACATTTCTTCAGTTTAGGTGTAGCAGGCAGCATGTGGCTCTGAGAAACCATGAATTACCATGAGAGTCAAACCAATGCATTATTTTTGTGTTTAAGATCAGCCACTGCTTATGCCTGATGTAAATGTCTGCCCTCTAAACCTACATCACAGCACTGTTGCTTGGTTGTGACGGTGTCATGATGGGCCCCCCTCGCCTGGGTTTAGGGCTCAGCTAACCCCCTCATCGGTCAGAGGGCAAGCTTGCCTGGCTGCTCTCAAAGCAGCCCTTCTCAGAGGTTTTAATTCGGACTAACTTGGACAACTCCTCCTGTCTGTGGTAGGACTCCTCTCACCGAGATTTAGACACTATTGTGTAAAAGTTGGTACATTGGCTGCTCTGCTCATCCCCACTCCCTTTCAGGAGAGGGGAGAAGAAAAGCTATGCCCACAGTGTGAATCCTGTGATTTGTTTTAGACAACTACACTAGGATGAGGCAAAGAGCACCTGAAAGTGCCAATTTCTCTCCATTAAGGAAAAAGGGAGCTCAGGCTCCCAGGTATAAACTTCAGGTGTCAACATGACAGATACCTGTGCCTGGGCAAAGCATCTCTATCCTTGTGCCTCACTCCCAGACTGTGGGTGGGAGAAGTGCTCATCTGGTGCAATTCTTCTCCATCATGAAGGTCCCGGGTAGCCCAAAGACTGCACAGCTGTGTTTTACACCGAGCTATGGAAGTGCAACATAATTACACAATGGCAAGGTTTTCCAGACTTCCAAGGCTTATGTATCTTTCCAAGTTTAGGCTGAAGCTTACGTGCAGTTTCCCTATAGGTCTATTTTGCTCTTTCTGTTTTGTATATATGAGTTTAAATTTATATATTTTTAAAGATGTGCTTATCTTATTTTTAAATTTTGGGGATGTTGCCGTGCATGCTGAATTTTAAGCAAATCCTTTTTTTTTGTCTGTCACTGCTTCTGTACTGAGAAATGTATTGACTTGACTGAGCATTTATAATTAAAATATCTGCTACTCGAATCTTTCGAAGACTCACCGAGTGACAGTCAGACACACCTGGCTGAAGCTGGAATCGGCACATTTTGTCTGTTGTTTGCAAGTGCCTGTCACAACGTGCCAGGTTTGCTCCTTGCTCCCTGCTTAGCTTTTATGTGTTCGACAATGAAAAATCACGCCAAACAAAGGGGAAATTTGCATCACAAAGATGCATCTCTGCGCTCAGCCTTCCACCTCGAGATAAAGTAGATACGTTTCCCATTTCGGCATCAAAACCCATAGGATTGGTAATCAAACACTCTCAAGCCCAGGTGAGCATCTCCTGCGATTGGGAGACAGGGAGAGAACAACGCAGCATCTGAAGGGTACGGCTGACAAGGCATTTACCCTGAACCGAGGAAAATATCCATCTACCTGCTCATTTGGAAAATAACAACTGAAGGATGAGCCCAAGCCTCACCTCTCATTCACTCTGACTGACTTTACCTGGAGTCTCTGAGAGGGAGCTGTGGCTGGGGGTCAAGAAGACCCTGCCAGCCTGGGGCAGCCGATGGCCACCACAATGCCACCAGCACTGGGCAGTGTCATGACTGTGAGGCCAGTCATCAGAGTGGCTCTGAGCAGGGGACTGGCAGCATTGCCACTAAAACCTCCTCTTTCAGGACTTTAGAACACGTGTGTAAATGTTGATTTGCTTTGGAGTTCTGTACAGGGGAGTTTGTTTGGGGAGCGAGTTTTTCGTGTAATTGTATCTCCAAGAACAGGCATTTGAGTGCCCCAGACATGAGCACCAGCAATAGCTGAAGAGGTGTGGCTTCTTGTGCTGGCAGAGCACGAATTAAGGCACAGTCATCACAGAGACCTCCTGTTGATAATCCAGGTGCAGAGTAGTTGTGTGGCACATGAGACCATAACATGATGCCTTTTCCTGGTCTTGAAAATCAAGAGTCAAACACGGTTACAAGGGAAAAAGGGATTTTACCTTGGTGTTTATTTTAAGGGTCCTTGGGTGCACTACATCCAGGTCGAATGCACCTCAATGCACATCACAATGCACACCCACAATGCACACCCCCAAAAGATCTGGTATAACATTATAGGTTTTACTAATTAGCATGTCTATCAAAGATTCCCCAATGAGAGGCTCAAATGAGCCCCCCTCTCCAAGGAACCTTCCCCTGGATGGTTCTATCTTAGTTTACAGAATGTGTTCTGGAGAGGGCCTTGGGATCTGGGGCACACTAACTCCCACCTACGAAGCTTCTAAAATGTTTAGTCTCCTAGCAGAACAAACAAGTCTAAGAATGTAGGCAAAAAGCACTAAGAATACAGAAGTTGTAAAAAGGTATAACAGGGGTATAAAAGAAAAGGCAAAAAATCATCATGGCATCAACACGTACGCACAAAGACATGGATGTAGCTGATCTGTTTGCTAACAGAATTAACCAATCATAGCAATAAAGGAAGGATTTTCTAAAAGCAGACAAACACGTCAGACCTCATTAGATTAGGCAAGATTTCCTCTGCCTCACAGAAGATGGGATTGCAGCAGCAGCAGCTGCCAAAAGATATTTCTGTGCTGCTTCTCAATTGACTCCACTCCTGATGAAAAACCCCTCCCTGTGCCTTCCTTGCCAACAAAAATAATGAGACACAGACAAAAAATCAAATAAGTGTAGACAGAAGCATTGCTGCTGGATGCCTTCAAAGCCTGTCCTGGGGTTGAACCACCTGTCCCAGCTGTACTCGCAGCAGCAGTTCTGGTCCAGACTGGTGGGGTCAGACCTTCCTGGGTCTTGGTCCTTTGGAAAAGATAGGCTGTACAAATAGTGAGGGAAAGGTGAATTAGGAGAGAAGAAAAAAAAGGAAAGCTGAGTGTGGGTAGTTTTTTTAACTTAGCTGAGGCTGATTTACAGCTGTGTAAGGAAGCAGAGCTGTGCCTTGAGGAGCTGCAAGTCTGGAAGGAGAACAAGCAAGCAAAGTTCTGTCTTGCCCACCAGGCCACCCAAAAGCTGCAAACCTTTAGGTAATTATCTACAATTTGTAACCTATATCATATAGGTAGTTTTAGTTAGTTATACAGGTAATTATAATATATGGGTAATACATAACATATGGGTCATGAAAATATCTATAAACATGCTAGAAAACAGCCTACAGCCTCATGTGCAGAGGTTTTGGTTGGTGGCACACCCTCATTCTTGATCAACCTGCCTGGGAAGCAGGACGTTGCTGAAACCTGTCCTTGTGCAAGAACTGCTGTTACAAGTGGTTCTGGGCCCAGGCCAGAAATTTTGGGTTGTTGCTGGAAACTGGTGCCTCTCACCCTTCCCAAGGGTACCTGAGGATGCAGGTGAATTACAGGTTTGCACACATGGCCACTGACTGAGGGAGTATTTTCCTGTGATTTTGGGTCCCAGGAGACTCAGCTGATGAAAAGGATTCCTCTGATTGATGGTCTCACTGGATTTCTGACAGATACTTTTGGAGAGAGAGGAAAGAAAAGAGCAAATGTTTCATTCAAGAAACTCCATGCAAAACACAGTTTCTTTAGATTGCAGTTCAAGTTGCTTTGGACAGCTGAGAGATTTGCCCTGAAAACACAACTATTTTTGATGTCAGGGAAGGTAGTAAAACTTGGATAGGTGATGCTATCACCCAGGGAAAAGGCAGTAAAACTTGGATAGGTGATGCTATCACCCAGGGAAAAGGCAGTAAAACTGGCACTACTGACAGATGAGCAGCTCCTGGCAGGATATAGCACGTGGGAGCAAGGACCAACCCTGCAGGGTGGGAGGACAGCCCATGGGAAGGACTACTTGGGCAGGAGGTGGGAATGCTCAGGGCTCTTCTTGCCTTGCTAAGGGAACCAGGATCAGGGAGCCAGTCCCGGTGTCAATCCCAGGGAGCTGCTCAGGGCCCTCAGTGCCCTTTCTGCTGCAGTATCATGGTGCAAAAAGGTGTTCAATGGATGTGAGATAAATCTGGGGACACTGAAATAGCGTCTGTAAAGATAGGGTGGCCCTGCAGTACATCTGCTCCATGGTCTGAACCTGCTCTGCATCTCCAGTATCCCCAGGGCAGAGGAGAAGTGGGACTGGTTTCACTGTGAGAGGTGCAGAGCTGGATCCTGGTCCGTCCTCTGCCCAGTTCATATGAAAAAGGCACTGGGGACAGAGAGACCACTTGCTCTTCCACTCCCCTGGAGAGTGATGCACTAAACGCGCCTCTACTCCGTGGGCAAGAATTTATGAAAGGAAGCTGATGCAGCAGAAGGTTTGTGAGCTATTTTGCCCCTGCCTATGGGGCAGGTTAACCAGGATGCAGGAGAGGGGCTGGCTCCTCTCTCCCTGATACCGGCTGCAACTCACCAGCAGCACTCCAAAATTTGCCAATTCTCAGAGGCTGAGTTTAACTGAGCTGAGTTGGAGATGGAATAACTGAAATTCAACAAGTCTCAGAATATTTGTGGTTCTGCCCTGCATGAACTCACACAAATCTATTTTTCAAGGTTCATGGTAAAACCCCCTCATGGAGCTCAGACAAGGCTGGAGCTTCTTTCTGCATCATTAATTCCTTGACTTGTTTTTCTTTTTCCAGAGTTCTCTGCGGATCATTCTTTTCCAGTGCAGCAAAGGATGGAAGAGCACATTGAAACAATTATTGATAAATAGTTGCATCTTGAAGCTACACAGAGCCATTATTTCTCAAAGATGCAAAGACAAAATGATTTTGCATCGTGCGAATTATTGTCGTATTTGAAACACAAAATCTCTCTCAAATAGCTTTAAAACCCTCATTGTAGTGGAGCATCCAGTTTGTTCCATTAACTACTCCCAGAGTCAACTGGAGAACCACTGTTATTAATTTCAATGGAAAGCTAAAATGCAGTTCATTTTCTGTAATTGCAGGCCCATCACCTGAAGACCCAGGAAAAGCTTTTAATCCGAGGCATTTTTAGAAGGGTATGATTACATCGGATATCTTCATAAGGTGCGTAATTACCAGAGCGCCAATCACAAAGAAACACGAAGAACCAAACTTCCCGGGCTGTTAGAGAGCGGTCCCAGCCCACCAACCTGGGGCCACTGGTGTGTGGGGTGCTGGGGTGGGAACCAGAAGTGGGGGACCTCTCCAAGACCCAGCCATGATGGGTCCCAGTCTTCCCCTGGCTGGGGAGCAGAAAATCCAGCAGTTGTCCTGGTGCACCCTGAACCCCCAGCACCATTACTGCTGGCCCAAAATAGCCTTTACACCACCCTGTGTGCTACATGTCAGAGGATGATGCAGAGAGACCCTGTGAGCCTGAAGGAGGCATTGGTGGGCTGGAAGATGCCTTGGAAAAACCAGCAATTAAGGCAGTTGTAGGGAAGCAGCCAAGGGCAGTTGTAGGGACTGCAGAGGGTCAGAAAAATGGTGGAAAGTTTGGGAAGAAATATCTGAAGGTAAATGCTATTTAGCTAAGGATGGGAAAGACTCTGTGAGGTGCAAAATATTCAGCTAAATAAAATTTCACCCCAAGATGAAAACCACAGACAGGTTGGTGTGGTTTTCACCCTGGGGTGAAAACAGGAAAAAACCTACTGCATCTGGACAGCTGACCCAGGATCCCTGGGCCAGCTCCCCAGGATGGCATGAGGGCTGCCGTGGCATGGTGCCTCCTGGCTGGTCCTGACTGCCCTCTCAGCCATCATCCTGTGCCAAGCTGCCAGCCACGCTCACACTGCAGCCAGAAGGGACCGCGTGGTTGAAATTTAAGGTCTTTGGTACCCCGACTCTGCTCAGTCAAAACAAACCGCAAAGCACCTCCGGCACGTCTGGGGGAAGAGGCAACTCCAGTTGGAGGGAAGAAGAAAGGAAAAGCTTCAGTTTTGAATTATTGCTTGGCTGTTTTGCTCAAGGAGGTGCAGCCACAATCGTCTGCTCCGATTCAGGGCGGCTGCAGCCCAGAGGCGTCCTGGCAGGACTCGCAGTCGCGGGCAGAGGTTCGGTGCAAGACCACTGACTCCAAGCAGGGTCCTTTGTACTCGCAAACCTGACTCGCAGAGGAAACTCAGATCTGCAGGAACAGAGACGCCAGAAAATCAACCCACTTAAATCAGGCGTTTGAAATGCATTAACATCCCTTCCCTTTGTCTCTTGGCTTCAGTCCTCTCTGGCTTTAAGCACTGCTGGATGCTGAGCACTGGCTGCAGCAGTGGAGGGGCAAGAGAGCCGAAGCTGTTTCTTTCCAGGGGTTTCACCAGTGAAGAGGAGCCACCTCTTGCTGCATCCTACAACAAGGGACACTTTAACTGATTGCAAAAAGAGTTAAGTGTACTTAGCACCTTGGCAGATGAGGGCTAAGGTGGGTAATAGCCATAGCAGAAGTACCTGCTTGGGAAGCAATTTAATGAATAAAAATGTAAGAAATAGAAAGGTCAAGTCTTGCCTCTGCTGTGTTGCGTTTAATCTGCACATGTACACAGGACTTCAGCCTCGCGGGTGTTGTTTTTTTTTCCTCTGGCACATTTCCCCAAACACGATAACATTTTTTAACTTTAGTGGATGACATTTTGTAATATGTTTAAGGATCTGTAATATTTTATGCTTACAGCTTTTTGCTATTGTTGTTCCAGTATGGCACTGATGCTGGTATTAAAGTTTAATATGATTAGAAAGCTCAATTGTATAACCAAGAGGTTATACTCTTTATCTATTCTAATCTGATTAAAAGGCTTCTCTTCTGTAGCTTTCCACAATCACTTTACATCAAAACCTGGGAGCAAAGCAACCAGCACTTTGGTTTGTCCCAGATCAAACAAAACACCAAATTGATTCCTTAATAGTGTACTTCATTCCTTACCCTACAAAGCTGCACCCAAACTGCAAACCCAGCTTGTGTGGCTTTAGTGGATCTGTTCACTGGAACCAGTCAGATGCCCAGGCTTGCCCTGAGGCTGCTTAAGGCTCAATAGCTGCCTCTTCAGGGGCAGAAAAAAGACATTTTGGGTCTTGCTGCCTGGTGGTTTTGCACCACCATACACTGCTTTGGGGGTAAAACAGGGTTGGCAGATGAACCCCATACCCAGCAGAGGTTATTCTCTGTGCTATGGATCCCTAGCATTAGCAAGTTGAGCTCTGACACCAGTTAGAGAATGCTTCTGATGTGTTTACATCAACTCCTGCACCTCCATCTTAAAAGCAGGGGGTGGTTGCCCTGCAGACCACCTCCCTGCAAGACCCCCCAAGACTGAGTCACCAGTGGGACCACCAGCTCCCATGTGGCTGAAGCCAGTATCTGCCACGACAGCAGGGTGCTGTGGGATGTAAAGTAGCCTCAAAGCTATTCCCTCTCCTCTCTAAACCTGAGCCATGGTCTCTACAGGGTCTCTACTCCTGGTTGCTGTGGCTAAGCCAGGGTAGGAAAGGTCTGGGAGGGAAGTCGAAGCTACTACTTGTGAAGGAGAACAAAGAGGGACAGCCCCTACTAGATGTGGTATTTGCCCTTTAGAGTCATAGAACAGGCTCTGCCCTTCTATTTCGTGCCCAATTCCTTCCCAGCCTGTGATGAGAGCACTTGGCCCTCATCCCTCCTTGTGCAAACTTGGCTTTCCCCACTGAGGAGCATGCTGCTTGTTTGGCTGTGCTTGCAACCCACAGATTCCTCCAGCCAGCCTTTACCAGCATAGTTCAACAACAAAAACCCCCAAACCCAAACACATTCCTTCTCCTTCTAAACCAGCTTCAGGCCCAGTGGATGCCACAGCTGAGCAGGCTGCCTGTAACCAGACTCTTGGGCCAACTTGATTTCTGAGTTCTGTGAGACTCTCCGGAAGGGAGTTCATCGCCACTGTACCTGCTGCAATGCATCACTGACATGGGTGTTGCATCCACACTGTCCTGCTGATATTCAGGAGACTTATCCATGTGTGGTATGGCAACGAACAGGACAACATCAGCATTTACTTAAGAGTAAGCTTTCTTATCCATACAATGTTATTTGAATTGTCCCAGAAGTATAAAGTCGAAAGCCTTCTCATCCTTTGAGCAACAAGTAATTTAAGAATTGTTCTTCACTAGCTAGACTGACTTATTTCAGGTGTGACAAGGTCTCTCCTTTCTCTATGTGTCTACAAAGAACCACTTTTTAGATAAGTAAACTCACCTAGAAGTTGCCTGAGACAAATGGGATGAGGAGGTTCACTGACCTGCCTTGGCATTACACCACCTTCTTTCTCAGGCCATGTGGCATGTATTGCCTTAATTCCATGTTTGCCATCACTGCTGTCCTGCCTGGCATACACACACTTTTAAGTCATCAGGATCTCCTACCTTAGTTTGTTAATAAATGTTTATGATCCATTAAAATTGCCTCAGTAGTACATGGTCAAGTTTCTTTAAAAAAAGGAACTTGCCTTGCTTCTGATGTTGTCTGCGTGACATTCTGAGAACCAGGCTTATATTTTCATTATAGCCACCCCAGATCTATTACAGAATTTGGAAATATATTCTTAATACGTATTCTTAATTATTCCGTGACATTGATTTTTCTCCTCAGTTGCTCATGACTGTAAAGAGAAAGTTTAGAGTGGCAAACGAACTCTCTACATTTCACTTTACTGGCGTGCTGTGATGTGGCATAAACTTTTACATTCTTAACTGGAGATCCCTAGGGTTATTTGGAAAAGGTGCTCCTCCCATGAAGCTCCAGCACACAGATGACCAAGTCCACCACCTTACACAAAGCTCTGTGAACCTCCCCCCGCAGCAATGAACTCATTCATCTGCCTGTAAACCAAAACTCTGATGATCTGGCTCCTACCTTACAAGAAGTACAAGACCTCATAACCTACTGGCAGACATGGCAGGTTTCTTCTGCACTTCTGTACACAGGCATGGTTCTCTTTTAAAGGAACTCAACTATTTGCAACTACTGCAAGGAGCAGTAACAGAGTCTGGGCAACTTTACTGCAAATCATTAAGAAATTGCTTTTAGACTCATTGTAACATTGCAGACATCTAAGGATAGAGCTTACTTGCCTGCAGGAGATGGGAATTGATAACCAGGAGGGTCAAGTTTCAGTTGTAAAACTGATGTTTCCAGCAAGACTGTCTCCTTGCATCAAATCTCTGCTGTGAAAACATCCTCCAGCTGATCAGTACCAGCTGGCACGGAAGGGGAAAGAGGAAACACTACTTGTGGCAAAGTACCATACGGCACAGATCTTACCTCCACTTTAGAAACACTTCTCAGTGCTGGGATTAATGGGACCCTGGCAGGATGAGCATACCCTCAGACCCCTATGGTACATTCACTAACTGTAATTTATGATAAATCACAGGAGAAACCTGTGATTAAACCGAGTCTGCACTGAGCTCCCCATGTCTTTAGCAAAGAATGAGACGATACTTCTGAGTTATTACAATGTGTAGAATGAACTTTTATTTTCATTCATCCTTCATTAATACCATACAATTATATAGCAATATTTGGAAAAAAAAAATCTTGAAATAATTTAAAACAGAAGGCACAGAAAACCAAACCCAACTATTCTGCTACAAGAGAAAGGGGAAAAATGATTTGAGAAGTGAATTTATTCTGAAAAGTTTTATCGCTAGATATTCTGATCAAAAGCTACAGCACACAGAAACAAAACTGCACAGTTTAAGCTAACCCATGCTTTTGTTACATTTAACGTATAAAAGGAAAAAAAGTCTAAAAATATTTTTTGCAGGATTTTGAATGAAAAGTGTAATTTTTAAAATAAAAAACACTAAATCTAGTACATATGTCAAAAACTTCCCTACAAAAGCCTACACACTAAGATGTACTTCACAAAAAAGTTTGCATTAAGGGCAAAGCATACAGTTAAACACCATCTGGGGATGGGAGAAAACTGGTTCTTAAATCAGTTAAGAGTATCAAATAAATTTGGTGTTTGCTTCAGAAACAAGGATTCTCACTACGGTAATATACTGGAGAGGACATTCTTTTGTATTTTAACATTATGAAATTAAACCAACAGTATACATTACAGAGAGGAATCAAACCATTCATATGAGATTTTTAACTTTTTTTTTTTTCTTGCAAAAGAGTAACTTTATTTCTTTTGAAAACAAAGCTACTGGAATTAATGACATGCGATAATATGCCCCGATATTATACCAGCTAAGTTTGAAAATAAAGTTCATGCTTCACAATTGAAATATGCTGTGACTCTCAAATACATTCTCTGGTAATTAATAATACAATACAGAGGTCATTCATAAAATCAGTTCAGGTTGGGAACCTGGTTTATAAATGAAGCTCTTTTCAAATATTGAGAACACTGACAACACACAGGGTTAGCTCCAGGTCAGCACATTCCTTGCTGCGCTCCACCCCCCTTTTCTTAAACAAGTGGGTGCTTAGCCTGCAAATATCATGGAAAGGCAAAGTCTAGAAGTTACAGGTTGGTTTGTAAAAATACTAAATACAATCAAAGACAAACAGTATTACTGACAACTTAATAGCAGGTGCTCTCTAAAGGAAAAAAAAATATCCTGAAATGCAAAAGAGATCTTTTCAGCATTTGATATCAAGGCATTTGCACATTTGTCAGGAGGTGACAGACAGTAAAAGTGAACTTTGCAGCTTACTTTGCAGTTGGACTTGAAATCAAAGAGCTTTCCATCTAGCCTGCTCACCTGTAAACCATAACGTATGGTTTCTTAATAGCTTGCTTTTATCCCTGGAAATAATTCTCTCATTTAGAAAGTACAAGTCAAAGTATTGTTTCCACACTTGAATAAAGAGAGCTGACAACTACAATAGAAACGGTAAAAATGATCTTCATAAAAATGTTCATCAAAATTCTCTGACATAGCAAAACATTCATTTGTAAAGTAAAGTCTAATACTGCAAGCCATTCACTCAAAGGCGACCTTGGGCACATGTATCCTTGCCAGCATTGCAACGGGAATTGCTTCCATATTTCTTGTCATTATAGGGTACAAACTCTGTAATATATTAAAGTTTCCTAACAAAGAGTCCAATTATTGCACTTTATAAAAATTCTAGTAATATCAGGCTTTTGTCCTACTTTTCTATGAACATTGATGCCCTGCAAGAAAAATTTGGGGGACCAAGTAATTTTTGATGAGTAAGATGGAATACTTGAATCAGTCCGAAATATGGAATCGAGAATGGGAAGGCTTACGAAATGAAGAGATGCAACCTTTGGAAACAGGTTTTGGTTCATAGCAGCAGGCATGTGTCATTCTGGTACTGACACACGTCCTCTTTGCCGCGAAGAGCGGGCACATGAATGTTACGTTTATATATCACGACTCAACTTGAGGACTTTGCAGAGAAACCCAAAGAACCGCTAAATTCTTCTGCTGACCCTACAAGCCTGATGGGAAAAGCTCAATGACAGCCATACTGGAGTGGGGGTTTCTCTGTGAGCTCAAATATATTTGCATTTGTGTCAGCAATAGATACAGCGAACAGAAATAGCTATTTTAGGATGGCAAAATAGGTAGAGTAAGTCTGAGAGGCCTGAAAAAAAGGAAAATACAGCAGTTTTGGCCCTGCTTTTAACCAGCTGTATCAATAGGGAAAAAAAGATAGAGATTTTTGTGCCAGCTATCTAGAAAAAGACGCTGCTTGAACCGAAGTGATTCACAACTCTATATGAGGCTTCCAGGCCAGCAAATCACAGTTAAAGTCACTTTGTTCCTCTGCTCCTTCAGCATGGGAACGAGTGCAGAATGACTCATTCCAACCGTGGATAGTCCATTTACAGCAACAATCATATCACCACACCTAAAAAACACAAGAAGAAAAAAAAACACATTATGAGTCCCGCTCTGCAGTAAGTAGCACACACCAACAAACAGCACTTCACTGCTGGGGTGGTAGGTTTGCATGAGGCTGGAGAGTGTAGCTAAAAATCCCAAAGCAGTTCAATTTGAAGTCTGTCCTACTACTGAAAGATGCTCCTGCTCATTGCAGGAGTGTTAGACTAGGTAACTTCTAAAAGGTTCCTTCCAACTTCCAGCTATTCTAGGATTCTCTGAAACTCATCCGGGAAATTCCCAAATCACTCTATTTCAATTCTAATACCAAGATAATTCTGCGTTAAGAGCTGACCTGTATAGAAACACGAGAAAAGAGATTTGGAAAGACCTAATAGAGTCAAGAGAAGATGAGATAGCATGTGCATGACAGAAGCATTTCTGTTTGTTTGTGTGGATTATGACACATTTACACCAAACATGCCTTTACTGTAGGAGGTGTAAGTAAAGATACTTATGGTTACCAACCAACCACATTCCAACTACGAACCTTGTTTTCAGTGGTTTATGATTTTGTCAAATATAACCATTTGGCTTGAAATCTCTCTCAGCAGATGGTTCAACTGAGAATTGCAGCATCTCTGCATTTTGAAATGGGTAACAGAAATTTTGAGGGTGCCATTTGCTGGCCCTGAGAAAACTGACCTTGAAGGGTTAAGTTCTGGTTTTTAAAACCTCAGAGAAATTTCAAATATGGACCCAATTTCTTTCTGTACTGACCATGTCCCATCTCTAGACACCTCTGCTTTGCAACTTGAGTGTGTGACATTCCCCAGAGTAGTCAAATGTGACTTGGAGATCAAACAGGACTTTTCCTGAAACTGATCCACTCAAGTATTGAAAGCACCAAAATGGATGGCAAGAAGATGCTCTCCTGAGCTTTCCCTACGGCAGAGCCGAGGAAGAGGAAGCAGAGTTACCAACACCAGTCAAACGTGCACTCCAAAGTCCTCTTCTGCCTGAACCAAGGGACCCCATCACCCAAACTGCAGTGCTACCGTTCACTTCAGTACATCCCACAGCCTTTCCGATGAAGTCATTTTGCCTTCTATAAAATCACACCAGACAGATCATGTAAGCAGAAAACTGTCTAAACGATTGAACTGTGAAGTTATTTACTCCCTTCCTCTCCAGCCTAACATTTAGATAATTAAAACAAAACAGAACAGCTTTAGAAGAGACCTGCCCCACAATAACTCACGGTGAGGGTTCTAAGGGGCTCTCCCTTGTTGATGGCCCATTTTTGAGTCCGCATTTTCAGTGGAACAGTACATTTGTAAAGACAGTATTATATCACATTATCACACAAGAGCATCTTTTCCATATGTTACAAGGGGACAAATGTGATCACAATGATTCTTCCACTCTTCTTAGGAATGATGCTTGAACTTCCTTTTGTGTGAAGACCTCTAGTTATTAAGCCCCCAACGTGAAATTATTTAATTTGGGTTGAACTAAGATCTTTAATTTAATCCGAACTGTTCCACAGTTGGAAAAAAAATCGTAATTTTGTGTTCAGCCAAGTTATTTTTTTCATTTATTTATTTAGTCACTGAACTGAAAAATCAATTACTGTCAAGGCTCTAGGCCTAAGTACATTCTTTTCTTAAGTCACTTTGTAAGAAAATCTGCATGTAAAATTCATGCCACAAAACTTCAAGTTGCATATTCTTGACCGCCACCTTCACAAAAAATCAAGTTTATGAACAAGAGAACCTTTAATGGGAATTTTAAGTCCTAGTTCTTAACTAATCCTACATGAGGCTAAGACATATATCTGGATACTGGACCTGGAGGCTGCATCCAAATGTAATGTGTAAGTAAAATCATATAACCTTTAATGTCACAAGGGACCTCAGGAGGTCTATAGCCCAACCTTGCGCTGCAAGCAAGGTCAGTTGTAAGATCTGACCAGGACTCTCAGGGGTTTACCTAGTAGGGTCTCAGAAACCTCCAAGGGCAGAGACCATGCAATTTATGTTACTGCCTGACCATCCTCATGGGGAAATACTTTCTTCTTATAGCCAGTCTCAAAGCTCTTTTGTGCAATTTGTGCCCATTGTCACGCATCCTCTCACCCTGCACCACTGAAAAGCCTGGGCTCTGTCTCCTTGATAATCTCCAGGTAAGTACTGGAACGGGTTTTGGCTGCCCCTGAAGCCTTCTCCTTGCAGGGCAAGTGCTCCAGCTCCACCATCTCAGGGGCATCTGCTGAACTTGCTTCATTTATCAGTGAACTTCCTGCCAACTAATGACAGGGTAATGCCATGGGGACTTGGTTCCTTAACAATATTTTCAGAAATCTTTATCACTTGCTTTCTTGCCCTTCTATTAAAGCAGCAGCACTCATCTTCAGTACCAGTTTCCAGCAGTGGCTTCAGAAGGCTATGTGAAAGGACAAAGCAGTTTTGCCCACTTTGCAGAAGTTAAGTTCTAACTTTTAGCTGTTCTATAGGAAGACAAAAGCTAGCTAGCTCTGCACATATACACTGCACATTGTCTCCTGGCTGAAAGAAGAGTTCGACAGGAGACAGCAGGTGACATCACCAGCACAGCTGGGGAGGAGCACAGGAGATGCCATCACCTCTGAGAGATGCCCCTTCCCCAGCAGAAAAACCCTGTTACTTCCCTGCATCCCACTCATCAAGGAGGCAAAGCACTACAGGGCTGCACCATCCAGCAGCACAAGATGCTACAGCGTACTTCCTTAAGCAATTAGTTGCACATAACTGTTTAAAAGTGCTTTATTATTGTTGCTGTTATTACTATTTTTATTATTTCTACCATTGTTGCTTTGGCTTACTTTAATCTTCCATCAAAGTAGGCAGGAGTTCCAAGAACAATTGTTTTAATGAAGAAAGGCTGGTTTGTGTGGTTCTCCTCATAGCCACCGACGATGCTGAAGCCCCAGCTCCCTAAATTGCTCCGCCGCAGCACCACGTCATGGCAGCTATGCAGGCAGCTGTGGAATGGAAGCACAGGATAACAAGAGAAAAAGCCATGTATAGCCTTACAGTAGGCACAACATCTGCTGTCTCATCATTACCACTGCACCAAGAGTGGAAGAGAAAGGGAGGGATGGTGATTAGACCTCTGTTCCCAGAGTAATTTTGCAATAATCAAACCAATTACCGAAAAAGCCTCACAATCTTGAGACAGGAAAGTGTCTTAAAAGAAATAACACAGTGCTAGAATAATTACTTAAACACAGTTAACTCTGCAAACTGACAGTAATAGAACTGCATTTTAGGAATTTCACAGGTGGCAACAATGTGGGTGAAAAATCCATACCTGATGTGTTCAGCTTGCAAGTCAAAAATGCAGAGCATTTGTCTTCCACCCCCATTCAGTTTAAGCTTTTTCTACTTCAAGTAAAAATTAAAAATCCATGCACAATCTTCATTACCTCTGAACTGATTCACCACCAGTAATGACAATATAAATGACTAACCATTTTATTACACAGAATGTAAATAATTCAGATCACACTTCACTAACTGTACTGCTATGTTATCAGCCCTAGTGAAAATTAATTCTCGCCAATGAAGTTGGCAATGACTGTAATTTAAAAAAAAACCAAACAAATCTACATAGAAATTAACTTTTTGTCAAAAAGACACCAAGTTCTTTACTGTTGTTCAACACTGCTTTAAAGCCCCATGCAGAGCATAATGTGAGGAGCCATACACTGGCATCTGTAGCATAGAAGAAATAAACCACCAGGTAAGAAACCGCCGCTAAAGCATGAAAAGGAGCCATTTACTGAGATTACTCATTAATACTTTAATAGAAGATAAATTAATTGACAGTTAAACTCAGAAAAAGAGAAACCTCTGGAGGGCCAATGCATGGTTGTGTTATCTTCAGTTGCATTCTGCTCCCAGTCTGACTGGTTCTTGTTGTGGTTTTACACTTTAAGTACAGACCTGGCAAATTCATCAGAGGGAAAGGAATTAACCTGTATGCCCTGACTGAAGTTAACAACTCTACTAGCTGTAGTAGGAACTCTTCTTGATAGCAAGTGATGCCAGAATGAGATTATAGCTGCAGCCTCAAGAGAGTGAGGAGTACAAATGATGTCCAGCAGATTGCAGAGTAGTTAAGGGGAGGGAGCTTGCTGCAAACGTCTAAGAGTTTCTGTGTTTGGCAGAGATGGTAGTGGGTTCTTGAGAAAAAACAATGTGAGCCTATAGTTACATGGCAACAGTCTTGGCACAGGACATGTCAAGAATCTGTAAGAATGGCCAAAATCTGATGCAATATTCTGAAGTGAACTATTTGGCCTCATAAACTTAGGTAGCAGATTAGCAAAGAGACAGATGGATATACACTTTGTGGTTTTATTAGTAATTGCTCTGGTTTTAGATATTCTACAGAAAGTTACAGTACAATAAAACAAAAAAAAGATTAATTGTGCCTGAACAGAACATTCCACATGGGTAGTTACTATGGTTTGTGAAGGGATAAATCCAGTCTATTAATCTTTGAGTTTCCTAAGGAAACACCGCTCCTGTTCACAGCCTGCTTCCTAAGCACACTGCCAACTGCATATAGCTGAGATGGTCAAGCAGAAATAAGGGCAGATGTGCTGCAACTAAGAAGGTCTCTGCTTCTTTATGTCTCTCACAGGACTTAGCTTACAACAGCTAAGTAAGTACTTTATTGATTAATTCCGTACCTCGGAAGTCCCAGCCACATGACCCACGACGGTGACCAGCTGGCATCGTATTCATTTTCACTGATGGTACTCAACTGTTCTTCAGTAGCCTGGGGCTGTTCTTCTACAATCTGGACTTCCAGGGCTTTCAGGGCAACTACTGAAGAGGCAGCACTAGCCTTCAGCATGGCCACCGCCTCGCTGTGACTCAGGTTGGTCAGATCAATGCCGTTGATGTTCAGCAGCACATCACCTGTGCAAAGATGCGAGGGAGAGCACATCAGTCTGACAGTCCTGCCCACCCACAGCACCTCCCACACCAGGGTTTCATTCCAAACTGGAGTCTTGGGACCTAAGACAGTCTTAACTAACAGACTGGGAATGCGAATAGCTCTGAAGCCTTATATTGTCAGTTTGAAACTTTAACGTACTGAGCTTTTATCAAGCTGGATCAGTGTTTATTTCCACATAACACACCAAATACTGTGACTCCTATGTATACTGCCCTGAAAATCTGGAATAGAAATTAACTAAGGACCTCACCAGTTTGGCTGCAACTAATACTGCAGATGCCATGACACAGCTGTCTCCAGACATGGATCTTGGGTTCATTCTAACTTTAAAAGTGAAGGAAGAATGATGGCAGGAACAATGCAGGCACATCAAAGTAACCAATTATTGTACAGGTAAGGTTGCACAGAGTGCTTTAATTCATCTGGTTTTAACAACTTGTTACTTGGGAGAAGAAAATGGAATTCAAAATCTACTGGAAAGTTTAGTACAAACCCCAGTTAATTCAAAGACAGAAATGGAACCTCTCTACAAAGATAATTTGGAAAGAGTCAAAGCCAGGAAAAAAATTTCCACAATTTTAGCCTTATGTTTTTTAAAAGCCTCAGGATAAAACCAAAAATGTTATTAACTATCCAGTGGCAGACTCCTTTTCCACACAATGTCTCACCAATGAAAGCCAGAAAAACCAAAGCAAAAGTGCAAACACCCAGGTCACATTTGGAATGAGACTCAGTTTATAGAAGATTTTCCTCCCAGTAGCTTCTGTGGCTACTTTAATGTTACACAATGGAAGAACAATAGTGATTCTTCTACCAAGTGTGTTTTTCATAGTAGTACAGAAAAAGAAAGCATACCTGCTGGTGTGTGGGTGTAAATCTCCCTTTCTCAGAAGCAAAGAAGGATGCTCCCACACTGTTCTTTTAAATGTACAATCTGTGAAGTTTTTTTCCTAAATTTCTTTCCTGAAACATTCTCTAATTCTGTGAACTGTCTCAGAAGATCTCAGAGATCCCATAGGCAGTCTTTGATTCACATATGACATAATATATTTTAATGATCAAATCCTTTGCTATCAATTATGCAGGACTGCCTTCACCTAAGCTGAGCCTAACCTCCACCTCCCCGTTCCCTTTTACAAAGCCAAGGAACAAGGGCAGGTGTTGCAGCACCCCTGAAGACCAGCAAGTTCATGCTATCCCAGAGGACAAGAAAGCTTTTGGGAACCGGGATCAACATTGATGTAGCTCTTAAGGTAAACTCTGTGTGGGTGAGCTGTGGCCTATCATCAGAGCTTCTCTGCTGTTCAGATACTACACTGAGGAGGAGAAATTCCTTGGACAGAGATGTGGTCCAATCCACTAAATTAAACACAAAACCAGGGTGTGTGTGCATCACACCAGACCCCCAGCTCAGGGGACTACCATCAGCTGTAAAGAATTTAACCATACATTTCCTGATCTTATCCACTTCCCCTGCTATCATGCTGTAAACATCCCCTTCCTATGAAAGGTGAAAGTGCAACACTAAATGCTGTATTTCCATTACTGAATCGTGGAGAAAAACAACCATCCATAAGCATTCCCCTACATCTGCGAGAAGACTTTTTGACACCACCTGACTCCAGAGAACACAGTGATCAAAAAGCAATCAGAGGTAGCCATGCCACCAGGGAAGCCAAACCCCACCTCGTTTAATCCTGCCGTCTCTTGCCAAACACCCGTGAGGCTGCACACTTGTCACAAAGATGGGCAGTTCGCCACTTTTGCTGCCTCTGCCTCCTGCCACTGTCATTCCCAGAGATTCATGTGGTTCTTTTTTCACAGTAATGTGCTTTTCTTGGCATGTAACACACTGGGAGAGATCCTGTTTAATAGGGATAAAAAGCATTTTTAAAACTAAGGAAAAAACCCAAGCAAACCAAAACAAAAAACCAGAACACAACAACTAAATGCACGCCAAACCCACGCTTTGACACTTTAATGGAACAGTTTAAAAGGACTAAGTAGAAGAAACCAGCTTTGGCTGGATTTCTTCCAGGTCAGATCCTTGCCCCCTCAAAAAAACAACCCCAAAATCACCAACAAAAACCCCATGGATGTAGATACTTAAACACAGATAGAAAGTTTGTAAAGGCCCATCTTGAAAATCCCACTCTAGTTTTTCTGAACATCCTACACTGGAACAGGCTAAATTTTAGGACTGCACTACAAAACCATATGGTCAACACTCTGCAGACAAACCAGTAACAAATCTTTTTGATGTCTTGGTGAACATCAGCATTACTTCATTTGTCAGTAGAATATGCCCCAGAACTACAAAGAAGCTGCTAAGAAATGAAAACATGATGACAATAAGAGACCCTTTAAAGCCCTTATGCATCATGTTCTCTTTTGCAGCTGGTATGTAGAACCTCCCAGAGCACAAACTAAGGCCAATTGATGCTAATGGCTTGTAATGGGTACCTTGGGCAGCCTTCCTAATGATTATAATGAAGACTCAAGCTTGAAACAAGAAGAGATCCTGTATTAAATTTTCCGACAACTGAATGAAGTTCAGTCTGTATTTAGTTCTGCCAAATGAAAAAGATCTGAACCTAAATCAAAGTAAATTTTATTTGCTGAAGCCTTTCCCTCAGGCTATTAAGCGAAAGATTCAAACCACTGCACATACACCTGTAGTAGCATCTTAAATTAACAGAATACTTGCAAGGAATCCAAAATAATGAAAGAAGTAAGCTGGGATATTCTTCAAAGTGTATCTATGTATATATTCCCCTGCCTTCTCTTGGAAAATGACAACATTGTCTTCTTTGACCTCCAGTGCCATGTGCTCCTTCGGACTGGCTCTGCTCCACATATACACATTAATCATGGAAGTAGCTACATGTAAACACACCATAGCTTATAAAAACAGTTCATTCCTAAGGCTTCAGGCTTTAGAACTGGCTGCTGCCACACAATCATATAAACATATTTTAAGCCACAAGGCTTCTAAGCCAACTACAAGTCAATGAGAGAAAGATAAATGATACAAAACATGAGAAACGTCCTCTTGCTGTTACATGGGACTTCCCATTTTCAAAGAGCCCACAGATAGCATTGATCCACGAGGGAAATCCACTCATCCAACTTTGGAACCATGGTAAGAGTACAACCCATGCTGGCACATGCAAAGTTGGTTCACACTCTGACATCAATGAACTAATCGTTGTGTAGGTATGGCCCAGCACTGTGGCAAGTACCCACAGCCATGGTTTTAAGGAGCCTCACCTTTGTCCCTCAGGAGGAAAACAACCTTCCTAGAGCCTCATTCGTTCTTTTCTGAAATGATCCCCGCTTTTAAAAGAAAATATTACTAATGCACGTAAATTATCCTAACAGAAGTACGACAATAAATAGTAAAGCAAATAGAGTGGACAGGAGCAAAGGTGGATTTGTTGACATGGTCAACATAACAATTATTTCACAAAGTCAACTTCTTAAGAGTGAGAAGTTGTATTTTTTCTAATTACAAGAACATCTCAGGCACAGGCTCTATTTCTGCAGCTCTTCCAAATAATTTGACACTAGCTTCATGAAAGTCTCTTCATTTTGCCTTTCTCTCCCTGCTTGAGACCCTGCAGTACTCATCAGTCTTGTAGCCAGGACGGTGGACTCATGAAGGAGATGACACATCCCTCCAACATGCTCTTCATATGCTGGATGGTGGGCTCCTTCCTGGTTGCAGCCAGCACAGCAGCAACAAAAACCGTAACATTCTTGAATGACAGCCCTTCCATGAAGGAGTAACACCAGCCACTGTCTTAGACAAGGTCTAACTACAGCTGTATGAGCCCACAGAACTTGCTTCTTTCACTGTAGTCAGCAAATCAAAAAACATACTGAGAACCTGTTTCGTATCTTTTGTTCCTACTCCAGACATGATGCAGCACTTGAGTACTTGGAAGTCATCACCATTGTTTTATTAATTAGATTAAAAAGAAGACATAATCCTTTCTTCTAGCTTTGCCTTGCTACACACACCACCACATGAGTAAATGAGTATTTATTCCTTTCAGAAGGAGAAGCACCAACCTTATGTGAGTTAGGTCTGCTGTGAAACAGCTGCTGGGACTGGTGTTGGTGTGAGCTGCTGCTGTGAGTCCCGGTGTCTCGGATAATACTGACTGTCTGTGACTTCAGGGGTCTAGAGATGATCAAGTTCACTCTCTCCCCACTAGCCTGTTGAGTACATTAGGTCATCAAACGTCATCAAGTTTGATAGGATACTGATTGTTAGAAAGGGAGGAAAACATATGACAGAATGCAAAACCAGACAACAGAAGACTTTGTTTTCCAGTTCCTTTATAGACTGCACAGTCTCTTACTTGCTTCTTTTTGCAATTCCCCCTGGAATGGAAGGGAAATTAACACTCTTCCTTCTCCTCTGATGTCACCTTTACATCAGCTGAAAATCCTTTGTCAAAAGGACCATTTCTCACTTTGTGTTACAAAGCTTCAAATATTAAAATTCACCCCATTCGATTTGCAGCCTCTGAACTTCAGCAACACACAGCAATAAATGGAAGAAATGCCTATGTGATAGCCCCAAGATCTGCAGATTTTGATCAAAAGCTCTGACCGCATCTGGTACTTCCCAAAGACACTTGCAAGAACAATGATACACATGAGCATACCATCATACTCTGGATTTTGGGGAATCCTGGGAGGCTCCAGTCTGGAGTTACCAGATGTTAAATAAAACATCAATTCTTTTTATTGCTGCAAAGCCACACCTTAAAAGGTAAAAGTTATGCGATATGAAATTCTGATCACTGTTTACAAAAATTGGGAAACTAAAATTACAATTCCCAAGATCGTTGTTATTTTAATTTCACTGCAAGGAAAACTCTTGAAATGACTCCTGGAACAAGTATTTATTACTCATTTGTATCAGAGTTCTCTATGTGGTGCTTTAAGCAAGGATGACCAGACTGCAGAAACGTACTACTGGTATATTCCAACTTTCCTAAAAACAGAGCCATTTTCGCTGCATTTTTTTCCTTACAGACTGGAAGAAAGGCATGGAGTAAATGTTTTCCTGTGGGGACACAGAAGGGTCATATGTCACACTGCATCAAGCTTTGGGTAATATTCGTGTCCGGAACATAGCCAGACATTGGAAACAGCCCTTTTTTGAACACTCAGAAAATGAGCTGTAACATGCAGAACTCATGGAAAACCTATATTTGACTTATCAGCTGCTACCTATTGACTCTACGGTCTGACAAATTACTTTCTTGTTTTAACTCAATCCCATGCACAGGCAAATCAATAAAAACCAAAGCCCACTTCTATAGAGCTTACTGAGAGACTAAAATACAATACATACATAAACAGAATAATAATAATCCTGGTTTTTTTTTTCTTCCCTGCTAAGCAATAGGCTACAATAGGCTACTCTCCTCGCTCACATGAGCTGTCTTCTAATCTTCAGGCTGCATTCCAGGGAAGACTAATGCATTTTTCACTTCTGAGGGGGTGAAGTTCATCTGGTAGGTGCCAAAGCAGATCCTGTTCTTCACTATTATTTTCAGAACATAAATCACTGTAAATTACATTGACACAGGCTTTTAGGCCTCACACAAGCTGCTCTGCCTAGGAACAGACTCCAGCCCAGGCTTTGCCCAAGAAATAAAGCTGAGCTAAGGGCTCAGGCAGGGAAAGCAAATTACCTGTATAACCTGAGCAGCAAGCTCCGGTGTGCCGTGCTTCAAGTCGTGTCCATTAATGGCCAGCACGCGGTCATTACTGCAGAGCCTGCCGTCCTGAGCAGCCAAGCCCCCTTCCAAAAGGTCGAGGATGAAAACTCCTGGCTCATCTGTTCTGCGCACCAGCTTGATGCCGAGCTGCTCGCTCGAGTCGCGCTTGTGCAGGGTCACCTGGAAGCTGTCGTCCCGCCCGGAGCCCGGCACGTCCGCGTGGGTGTGCGTGCGGCTGCCGAACCGCCGCTCCCGCAGCACCGTCAGGTGCAGCACCGAGCACGGCTGCGACAGCACGGCTCGAGCGTGGTTGTGGGACACGTTGCTTATGTCAAAGCTATTGACCTGCAAACAACAGCAGCAAAAAAAGGTCACAGTGATGTTTTCGTATGTTTAGCTGTTCCTGGTTATGGAAATAAGCCCTTTCCAAAGTAAATGCACTCACTGCAAAACCAGCCTTGGAGCAACCTACATGTCTGACCCTACTAGGCTTCCTCTCTTGTCCTTCCATTCTCTCCTGCAAACTCACATTGGATGCTCAATCTACACATTTTTATTTTTAGGTTGGAAAAGATCCTCAACATCATCAAGTCCACATGTTAACCCAGCACTGCCAACTCCACCACTAAACCATGTCTCCAAGTTCCACACCTACATGTCTAAACAGCTCCAGGGATGGTAACTCCACCACTTCCCTGGGCCGCCAGTTCCAGTGCTTAACAACCCTTTTGCGAAGAAATTTTTCCTCATATCCAACCTAAGCTTCCCCTAGCACTGTTTTAGGCCTTTTCCCACAAAGGTGACAACATGTCCTCAAAAGTTAACACCCTCTGCCATCTGTCCTCTTAGTCTCCTATACTTGTCTTCCTTAGATCTTTACACTGTTTGCTCCCCAGGAGAAGAACATGGCATGTACTTTCAGTGCCAAGCCCAGCATCACTTAAAACTGCAACATAATAGCTATAAAAAGAATGCATCCAAATCTCTGAAGAAAGCTTGTGTGTTACAATACGCCATACTTGCATTTTGTGAAAAAAACATTTAAAAAAACTGAAATCCAGAATAATGAAATTGCTTCATTAAGACAGTAGAAAAAAGGTAGTTGTACTAATTCTCAAGTCTTAACATGAACTTAGATTTTCCACAGACTTCAACTAGGTCAGAGTTTCAGACTTATAACCTGTACCACACAAAATCCAGTTGTAAATGAAAAACAGATTTAACTTTCTCTACCTACAACTAAGAATTGTGTTTGTTGTATGGCCCACTGATACAAAGATCAGTAACCTTCAGTCATGTCCTGCACTGTAAAAATAAGAACTGACAGTGCAATGAGATTTGGCAGAAAAGACGAACATGAAAAAAATTCAGCACAAAAGCTGTGTTTGCCTTGTTTTGTAAAAAACGGTTTAAAGTCAACACTAGAATTTCATCCTTAGCATGTATTATTGAGCCTTGGTGGAGGAACCCCTGCCCCCCAATTTCAGCAGATAGAAACTAACACCAAATGGTCTATACTGATTGATGTGCCTTACCTAAGCCTTTCAATACTCCCCATTGCAACCTAAGTAAAAACAAGCATGCAGCTTCTCACCATCTAATAGCAATATTAAAATTTTTTAAATATATGAAGTAATGTACAACAGCTGCCACATTTACATCACACATCTGAGCTCAGGGGCTCCCAGAAGTCTGTGCCAAACCATTTGGCTGCGGTGGTTTCCAAATGGTAAAGGGGTACTGCCCCCTCCCTGAGCCACCTCCAGCCCAAAACCCAGCACAAAGCCATAGCTGCTGGCAGCACCATGAGCTCAGACAGAACCACGGTGGTGTCCTGCTCTGCTACTGCCCTGAGACAGGTTGTAAACCTTGGGCAGAGGGAAAAGAGGCATAGCTAGGAGAAATAACATTTAGAGCTGCCTCCTGCAAAGACCACTAGGGCTCATCCAGCAAAACCCTTAAATTAAATCCATTTTTATTTTTAACTGTAGTTAGCTGAAGTAAATACGTAAAATATAGGAGCACTCAAAGGGCAAAGAAGAATATATGCAATAAAATGTAATTCTTCTTTCTAAAAGGCAGTTTAAAATTTCAGAATACAACAGCCTTATCACTTCTTGGGGAAAGAGATTCTCATTAGGACATGCTTCACATGAATTACAGTCACAGTCCAGCACAAAAAAGCGACAATTTGTAGAGCACTTGGAAAATGTTAGGCACCTATCTGTACCTTGCAGACAACACAAGCTTTTATGTAGCTGTTACTAAATGCTGTTCCCACAGCTCTTAAAAGGATAATACTTCTTGTCTGACTGGGCAAGAAAATGCTGTTTCATCTCACAGTCCTTTCTGGCTCTTTCTTTTAGACCTTTACAGCTCATAAAAGCCCTGGAAAACATTTTCAGAAATATCCAACCAAAGTGTGCATGCTGAGCTGCACCTAAGTGCACCTAATTACAGATGGCAGAGATTGAACCTGATCATTTTAATACAACAGCTCAGCACCTGCACAGGTAAATTCAAAGAAATAAAGCTATTCTAGCTCCCCTAAAAATTTACGTTTTGCCCTCTGTACCTCTCCCTTGGCATGAGAGGACGACTCTCATGGACACCCACTTAGCATCTGACAGCCCCACTGCCAGGATGTTGATAGGGAAGACTCACTGCAGTTCGTAAATTCCTATTTACAGTCAATTCACTGC
>NW_008237436.1:5884290-5899904 GCF_000691975.1 Corvus brachyrhynchos | reverse complement strand
ACTCAAGCTCCCTATTCTGCCAAACAAGTAGAGCCCTTAGTATAAAAGTAAATGAGGCAGCATTCAATCAGTGTCTGCAATTACTTGTTGAAAAGGCAACATCTTGGAAACCTCTTGGGTTGTTTTCTTGGCCAGCCACTATGCTTACACTCCAAGAGAGGAAAAAGGCACATTTCTCAAAAGAGACTTTATTTTCTGAAGTGCAAACTGATTTCCTTCCAAGGATAACTAACTGTATTTAAGCTACTTCTATCGGCTTGATTTCAAAACAGTGAAATGAAGAAGGCTTACAACTACATTTGGACTGATCTTAGGCTGCCAGATCAAAAGCAAACATTCTTACTGAAGTAATTTTGAATTGACAATAATATATTTGTTTCAGGTGGAATGATTAAAAATAGAAGCTGGATGACTGTTCTGTTTATGCAGCATGCAGTTACTGTCATTCTGAAGTGTCCTATAAACAACCCCTTCCCCAAATATAAAAATTTAAACTTCAAAATTAATAGAATTTTATCTTTTTCTACTGCCTGTGGCTAATTACTTAAAACCAAAACAAAAATACACAATCAATCAAAACCAACTTACATTTTGTTTATTTTTTTTCTTTAAACACTTACAGCACCTGGCTTTAAATCATTCCATTGAAGGCTATCACTGAGTCTTTTATACATACTGAAAGATGCCGGTCAACTGCCTCGGCTTTTGGAAGGCAAGAGTGAAGCCAGATTAAAATAACAGTTTAGATGAAGCCAGCCTTACAATCCACAAATTGCTTTTTACATAGGACAAGTTACGCCAACTTGCTAGCCAGAAATAACCTTGGGCTCCTTCGGAATGCATGCATAAAGTTGAAATAAGGACCAAGTCCCACAACATTTAAAAACAGAAAAATAAACTTGTATTTTAAACGTTGACAACAGATGTTAGGGAGGAAAGATAATGCCAGAGACTGGTCCGACAAACAACATAAAGCATGATAGCCAAAAGTGCTAGAACAACAGGCTCTGCTCTGAATATTAATTTGCTTTCCAACTGATAATTGCAAAGCTAACATTGACACAACATAGTCTGACAAGGAAAATCTTCCATCTCATTTTAACAACAATTCTGCAAGGAGTGAATAGAAAGCAAGCAGACAGAATACGTAATTAGGTTCCATACTTGAAGTATTTGGTCTCCAGCAAGAAGTCTTCCATCTCTGGCAATGATCCCATCTCGATAAACCTCTTGAATGACAATGTTGATCAAAGGTGTTTCATTGCCACCCACTATGCTAATTCCTAATTCAATATAAGGATTGGACCGATGAATTTCAATAGTAGTGATCTCTCCTTCAGGCAAGGTAGGTGGCTGTTGATTTGCTGCCAATTATTTTTAAAAAGAAAGACAATTAATATCTTTTCTACCTCATTCGCTTTCAATAAAATAAATCACCAAAAGATAATGTAGACAGGTCACAAAGCAGCAGTTTAACAAAAAGCTAAACCAGTGCAAATGAGTCCGTTCCACTACTTGTTGAAACCCCATGCTTGTTAGAAACAGCTCTCTAATGACTTAGCAGCATCCATGCTTCCTGAAATGGGGTCATTTGGATTGGAATAGGATATTCTGAACCCTTTGGATCCCATCCTTTATAATAAATTTCATATACTTCATTGGGTCACCTGGGGATTTGCATTTGGTGATGAGGATAAAAATGTATTTTAGGGGTTACTCCACGATAACCTCTTTGTCTTGCAATTGCATTAGGAGCTGCTGTTGAGTTACTGGGTTAACTGAAGGAGCCCATTTCTGAAGCAAACATGGATACAACTAAAAAGGGAAAAGGAGAATGCTAAAGGATGGCAAATATAGAGGAAAGGGGACAGGACCATTTTCCTCTGTGGTAAGGCTCAGCACTTCCTCTCGAAAATCCCAGATGCTAAAGGTGTTACTGCTCATTTGGTGCAGCTGGATGCAGGAGTAACTCAGCTGCCTATTTTCTCGAGCAGGACAGCGCTCCATCTGTGGGAAGGCTGTTGATCCAGTTGGGGGGAAAGGGTGAAGAGGGAAAAACAAATCTCATCTTAGAAAACAACTTTTGTAATTTTACAAAGGTTACACTCCTTCTATCTCACTTGTGAGGCCAGTTCCACTAGCAGATTAACAAGAACTACTGCATCGTGACACAATAAATGATATAGCACCACAGTAGCTGGCACACACTCAGATATTTCTTTCCTTCCTGTGACTTTATCTCAGTTGTAAACTTGCACATAATCGAAACCCACTAATATTTCTCCAGAAATTGCAAAAGAAAAGAGCTGAAGGTGCACATTCACAGTTGGTAAGAGACAAGCTCTGACACCACAAATGTTTCCACATCTGATAAAAGAGACTTGAGAAGATAAGTGATGACATACTGTCTGCTACTGTGTTCTCTTCAAAAGGCGGATTGTCGATGCCGGGCTCATCTGTCCACACGGGAAGGGCGGGTGAGGTAAAGCTCTGCTCAGCTGGCACTATTCCCTGATCAGCGTCCGGAGATAAACTGCTGGGCTGCTCCAGCCCGCCGAGACCACTCTCGCCCTCTGCTTCTGCTTGCAGCTTGCTCGTTTTCCTTCTCTCCAGAGCAACCCTCCGATGGGAAGCCCCAGGACACCTGTGAAGACAACATTTGTATCATGGTTCAAGTCTGCAGCCCTATTTGTAGCACAAAATGCCCAAGTACTTCATCAAATTAAATTAGTCTTCTTCAAAGCCACAGCTTTAAACACAGCCTTAAAAAAATATTAAACACACTGAATTTTAAGGCCAAAATATGTTTTAGTGGACAAAACCCCATTACTGCTTTCCTCACAAAACTTCTACTAGGTAGTCTTTTGGCCATGAACTCAATGTGCTATAACACCTTCTGAATGTAGACTTACTCTGTTACCATAGAATGGTTTGGGTTGGAAAGGGCCTTCAAGATCATCTAGTTCAAGCCCTCTGCCATGGACAGGGACACCTTCCACTAGAAGGTGGATTCTGTACATTTCAATTTCTGGAAGATAACCTTGCTGGAAAGATTAAACAGGATGGTCAAAAAAAATCCACAGAAGAGAAGCCCTGTTCCAAGACACAACTGGAGACCCACTGAAGCCATCTCCTTTCACCTTAGTAAGCCAGAAGAAGTAAGCATCATATTTTCCTGGGCTCATTCAAGGGATTAAAGAGATGAAAATTTTACCTATATTGCAATCTAAGCATTGAAATACTGAAAGAAAATTATGCTTGTCTAGGAATCTGTATGAAAGGTTTAGCAAAAGTAACAGCTCTGTTCATCATCTCCTCTTGGACCAGTAGAAGGCGTTTACATCTCCCTCCTGTCTCCTGTTTTTAATTTCTGACTTCACATAGGAGGTGCAATTTTTTGTTTCCCTCATGCAGCAATGCTCCCTCAGCATTTGATGCTTCTCACTACAAACTCAGTTTTTTGAGTTTCCATTACTCTTAATGCAGTATTTTTTTTTTTTTTTGGGTTATGTTTAAAAGCCTACAATAGTTTATTGCATAAAAGGGCCACAATGTTGCAAATTCATGGAAAGTCTTCATTTATTGAATCATTTTGCACTTACACGTACATAATTAGATGTGGACATCAATCTTACATATGCCTCTGTGACAGTTCTGCCAGTGTCTGATAAATCACGTCTTACAGTATTCGATGTCCTTAAAGTTCCTGCTTCTGAAGGTGCTGACCACCTAAAAAACACTCATACTGTAGCAGTGCCAGAAAAAAAGGAATCACATTCTTGAAAGGACTCAGTGTTTGAGAATTTGGCAGATTGTTATAACAAAAGAAGAAATTATTTATTTTTGCAAGAGAAGAAATGTGTCAACAGAGTAAAAGACAGCAGAAGCCTAATGACATCCTAACTTGTTAAACCAGAATGTTTTGAGAATCATGACTCTGTTCTGACATTCTGTAAAAGGGATTTGGTAATTATATGGTTAGACTGTTTCAGCAGGGATTTTGAAGATAACCTGCTAACAAAGTTTTCAGATCCAAAGAATGTTGATAAAGCTTTTGTGACCCCCAGCCATGTTGTAAATACATGATACCTATTTTTTTTTTTTTTCGATATACATAGAACGATAGAAATGGCTGTGGCTGGGCCCCATCCTGCCTGTCCTTGAACACTTTCAGCAATGGGGCAGCCGCAGATTTCTGGGAAACTTCTTCCAGTGCCTCACCACCCTCACAGAACAGAATTTCATCCTATTATTTAACCTAAATCTACCCTTTTTCAGTTTAAAGCCATTCCCCTTGACCTATCACTACATGCCCTTACAAAAAATCCCTCTCCAGCCCTCTTACATCCATTTTAGATACTGAAAGGTGCTATAAGGCCTCCCTGGAGCTTTGCCTTCTCCATGTTTAGAAGAAAAGAAAAAAGGTAATCAAATATGCTCTGAAATACGCAAAAAACCATACATTAGAGACAGTTCACATTATGACATGATGCATTTCAGAAATAATTCCTTGGGGCTTTTCCCAAAGCAACTGCTGGTCATTTTGTTCTTCAAAGCTAAGAAAGTGTAAGCATGAAAGATGAAAATTATTTGACAGGTTTTGCTTTGTGAAAATGTTTCTATTATTTTAATGATGGAACACAACCCTATCTTTTGGCTCTGCCCAGACAGTATTTACTACAGAAAACCACTGGCACAGTGGGACTGATTGGCCAATATATCTGTCTGGTGATAGAGACACACAATTACAGGTGAAAATCACCAGGAAATTTCTATCACTGACCATTTCACAATGCAAATCTCAACATAAAAGTCCCAAAAGACCAAGAAAAATAAGGATGCTATCACTTCCCTCAGTATTTCTAACATACTTTAACTTGACGGGTTAGCCACATGCTCCCTCAAATCTTAACATGGTCAACAGGGAAAGAAAATAAAATAAAGGAACAGTCTCCAACATCACTCACTTCGGCAGCAACACAGCAAGGGGTAAATGCTCTTGCAGAGAAAACCTTTTGTCTGCTGGGAGCTCTGACAGACATGCTCTCACACACTGATTCACAAGAATTTAGGACAAAACCACCCCAAGCCGTGTGTCCTTGCTGTCCCTGAACTGCTGTGCTATAAAAGTGGTGCTCCTTCAGCAAGGAGGCAAATGAACAGAAACCAACACTGTCAGAGAACCACGCTTCAATCCCACTGAGCCTAACATCAGAGTCCAGCCTTACTGGACTACTTCCGAGAGCAAGATACTTCCTTAGATACCACCTACCAAACCACTGTGCTGTTGTTGACTCTGACTCAGCCATCTCACAAGGCCTGAGGAGCTCAAAAGACCTGCTCGAGGTGGCAAAGCACACCTTGGAGTTTTGGGTTTTTTTAAGCTGTGTCAAACCAGGACAACATGAAACTCATCCCTGGAAGTGTCCTATTTCTGTCAAAGCCTCCTAAACCACAGCCAGGTCCTCCTCCACCCTCCTTCACAGAGCACATTCTCCCATCATTACCTGCCAGCTGATGAAAGTCATCACACAAAATATAAATAGATTTGAGGTTTATTTTTGCCAATGATGTTTAATTATCATTTCAAAAGCTAGCGTCAAGAAATGTAAACAGCCTCCTGAGCACACCTACTCAGTTCAGCGGAATCCCTTTTGCGCAGCACTGTATGAGGCAAAAAAGGGGAAAACCCCACAGATTCTACCCCAAATTAACCAGTAATTGCAATAGACTCTGAATTTCAGTCTAGTATAGTGCAACTGCATTGCCAAAAAAGTAGTTGTCTAGTGGAGACATTAATTCATGGGATGCCAGTTTCTAGGTCTTTAAACACAGCATGCTGCCTACCAAGCAGCCAAGCCCTGTACTGGTATTCAAGCAGATCTAAACGGAGATTTTTCCTTTTCACTTGCAACATAAAAAGATTTTTACTGGCAGTAAGAATGTATTATTCACAAACAGCAAAACCATACAGCAGTTCTAACAGTTACAAAGTGCCAATAAATCTCCAGAGGTGCACACTGTCACTAATACCAAATATCTGGGATAAAAAGCATTTTGGACTAATCTTGTAACAAGTTATGTACACAGATGGGCATCTCATGATGAAAACAAGCTTTGAAGGTTGGATTCCTTTACTCATGAAAACATTCTCATAAAACAAATTGCATAAATAAGGGTTGAATTCAAACTTATAGAAATGGCATCTTGAATCTACCTACAAGGCCAGAATACCTCGTCTAGGAGCAAGAACAAAGGCAGGACTGTTTTAAGAATATTTAGAAATTCCTTAATTTCTTTCATGAAACAAGACGCTCAAGAGAAAGATTCCAACTCAAACTATTCTATGCTAAAGCAACTGAGTGATATTATTTAATGGGAAGATTGAAGGGCAGTTATTCTACGGATGTAAAATTAGCTTCAGCTTATATTCCACTTCTTCCTCTACCCTCTTTAGCACCAGCTTCTGCTCAGTTCTGGATGGTGACAAAGTATAGCTTTTACCTTCAATTTTTCTTAATTCATATCAGACAGAGAAGAAAAATGGCTCTTTTTGTTTGGTGGGTTTTTGTTGGGTTTTTTTTACTGCCAAGTCTGCTGGATTTCTCATTTAAAAGCTGACTTCTTGGAACACTAGCAGCAATCCCTCTTTGCTGATAAAAAGAGCTTTCATACAAAATTAAGATGTAGTTTACAGGGTATTTCTGTGGAATAACAGTAGGAGCTTGAAAAACACATTTGCTCACTGACTACTGAAAAGAAAGAATTCATTGTAACCTACGCCATCAGCTTCTGCCCAGTCTAGTGGTTTGATAAAAGCAAACACACTAAATAACCTCAGACCAGTTGCACTAAATCATTTTCCAAGCAGGAGCTGTATTTAAGCAAAGACTGCAAAGAAGCAACCCCAGTGCCTTTGCTATTGCTCATAAAACTTTGCCAGCAAAACGACCTTAAGCAGTAATTCTGGCAAGATTTACAGCTGCAATTCTAAGTAAAACCTGATGCTGCTTTGGAAAGTTAAGTGTCTGGGGGGTTTTTTTTGACAGGAAAAAAAAGAAGGGAAAAAGAGAAGAAAATGGGGGAAATGAGGCACCAGGAGTTACCTAGGTTTAGGAGTCAGAGAAGACTAAGGAAAAATAAAGAAAGAGTGGTTTGGGTGCATACTTCTCTCTCCCACCCAAGAGCAGCTTACAACGTTGTCAACAAGCTTCAGAGCAGAGAACAACCACAGATTGTTTACCTTTCAAGCAATGGATAGAACCCATAGGGCATGGAAAAACTATCAATCTGTTGCCTATCCACTTACTCAAAAGAGGGTTAAATCCCATAGATCCTCTTCACTTCTGGTGTTTGAAGTGCCAGGCAGGGACAGTGCTTGCAGCTAACACAGGAGAGAGTGGGAAGAACAGGACTCACCAACACTGTCATAAACACCAAAATAACTGGGATTGCCATGATTTTATATGATAAAATTGTGTACCTTTACAACTTGTTTTCCCATGGCTTTTGTTACTCTAAATCCATATATTAAGCATGCTGAGTGACACACAATGAATAGCCCAATTGTTTCTTCAATTCCAAAAAAGGCAATCCTATATAAAGTTCAAACTTAACTTGACATAAAATTATCTGCAATGTTTCCCAGTCAGAAAAATGTCTCCATCCAAAATGATAACTTAAGCTACCATAGGGAAATACAGGAGGTGAAAGCTAAAGCCCAACTCAAAAGCCATAAACACAATACCTGACCCTCTCATTATAAAGTTGTATGAATTTCACAATATGTTTTTGTACAATGGACTTTTTTCAGTTCTGAAAAACCCGTAAGAATTTAACCAAATTAAAATTTTACACAGAAAATCTCAGTAACTTTTTGTTGGATTTTCTTCTCATAAATTTACCTTTGATATTTAGAAATCACAGAATCACAGCATTAACTAGGTTGGAAAAAACCTTTGAGACCATTGAGTCCAACCCATGACTGAACACCACCACCATGTGAACTAGATCATGGCACTGAGATCCACACCCAGTCTTGCCTTGAACGATTACAGGGAATGAAACTGGCACTTACTTTACCAAACATTAACACATTTTCTATACCAAGTGACTGAAAAACAGTACATTACTCATATGGTCCTTTCCTTTAAATCGTATTACATGCATTGTGTTTAACTTTAAAAACCAAATTTGCAAGTGAATGTAATGAAACTCAAGAGTTTAAGAAATCAAGAGTATTTTCTTTGTGCAACAAGGTATCATGGAGTGCAATTAGTGACTGTGAAGTAATCAGGTTTGTGTCTGATGCCTCTCATCTCCTTGTGGGAGCATCTTGCGGTAACCTTACAGTCTGAGGCACCTGGTGGATACAATGACATTTTCTTCCATCTTTTATGTTCAAATGGAGGCAATTAAAAAAACACTGGAAAACCCCAGTGTGAAGGTTTTTAGACAGTGAAAATTAACCAGCCATACTGCTTTTCTCAGAAACAGAAACCAGCTCATGTAAAGCCGTGTTGAGACTGGTTTATATTAATCAATGCTGACAATTACAATAATACTGAATTTTGTATTTCTTTCCTAAATGTAATGATCAGCAGTAGAATTTTACTGGATTCACTAATCCATATAGAATTAAATTCAAACTACGCAGTTACTGCCATCATTTATGTCAGCAATGACAATTTAGAGGTGTTCAGATGTTTGCAAATAAACTTAGTTGGAAACTGTAAATCACCATATACTCAAAACGTGTATCAGCCAAGATAACCAAGACAACAGAAGGAATTGAAAATGAGCAGCCTTCTGCAACGGAAAGCTTTTTTCCAGTTGACAAACAGGAAAAGCCTGTGACTCAGCTCACTTGGATTCCATAATAACCTTGTGCATTAAGTAAATGGATATTTCACATATACTTAAAGAGGGCATACATAGTGTTCTATGTACAAATAAACCACATGATCCTGTTGTAAACAGCCCTAATATCATTCAAGAAGATGTCAGCCAAGGAAAAAGGACTGAAGAGGTGAGGGATATGACCGTGAGAAACCAGAAGACGAATCAAATATTTAGCAGCAGTCTTGCTAGCATTTTGCTTTTTATTAAAATTGAATCCGTTTAATACCAGGATTATAAATCATGAAATAGTTAGGCCTCCTCATGACCCCCAAGTCATCATTTAGATCAGAAACTTGCCACAAGGAAACAAGCAAGTGCTTAAGCTAACACGGAAACCACATGGAGAATTTAAAGAAGATAAAAATCTAGAGAGAAAGGCTCCTCATTAGTCCCTGTACCTCCCTGACATGGACACCATACTACAACAATGAAAAATATCCAGGCAGATCCAGGCTCACCACAGTCCACAGGGCTGCTGCATGTTCTGCATGCCCAGAGTCCTCCCAAGCTCTGAATCCCCAGAATGCTCAGGATGTGTGGAAAAAGGAAGAGGGCACACTGGAAGTATGAATGCAAACGAACAGTTTCCAAGGCAGATGGTATCTGTCCTTTTCCCCTTCTCTGCAGAGCACTTGCCTGCACACACACCCACACCACGCACATGCTCCCAATGTCCTCTGCAACATCATTGTTCACCTGAAGATGGTCTCCAAGAGTATCCAAATGGACAAAGACCAAGACCTGGAAAGGAGTCCATGGAGAAGGTCTGTGCACCTCTCAAATGAACCCTTCTGTCTGGGTGGTCACCAGTGCCACTGGACTGGACTAAAGGCAGGCAGAGAAGGCCCACCAGTCCTGAGAGATACCATGTCCATCTGCCTACCTCAGAACCAATTCTGATGTAACTATTCCTGACGAAAATTTGTTTAACGTGTTCATAAACACTTCTAAAAATGGGGAATGGACAACTACCACCTAACCAATCTATGCTGGTGCCCAACCATTGTAAAGCTTTTTTTCCTAAAATCTGAACTTAATATTCTTGCTCCTATTGCACCATTTCTCTCCTCTTTGCAGACAGAGTCTGCACATCTCTTAATTCCCCCTCCCCAGCTTTTTTCCCCCTAATCAACTGCCATTGTATTTTATTTTTCTTGATAAATCATTTTCTTCAGACCTCTAATGATCTACGTCATTCTCCCTATGGCTATCACCAAGCATTCTTCACTATTTTCTGGTGTGATGTACAAAAAAAGGGTAATCCAGTGCATTGCCTGTGCACAGTTACAGACTGACCATTTCCTACGGTCTTTTGCCGTGAATTTAAAAGCCACCACCAACTCTCTCCCCCTCTCCTGCCCCCAATTTCTACTGGTACACAAACTGGCCACAAACACGGGGGTAGGGAAAATGCACTGCAAGCACCTGCAGCGCTCACCTGTTTTTAAGATGTGCCGCTAGGTCACATCGCTGCATCACTTCCTGACACACAGAAGAGAAGGGGCACAAAACAAAGAGCTTGTCTAACAGTTTATGAACGAGGATGCTGGATTTTTTGCAGAGTTTAAAATGGAGTCTTTTTCGATCCAATGGGCAGAAATCCTTCTCCTGCAGAAAGTTCCTTAGGCACTTGTAGCAGAAAGTGTGTCCACAGGGAGTGTCCAATGGCTGCAACAAGGGCTGAAGGCAAATGTGGCAGACCAAGTCATCATCCACTTCGTTCTGGTAGTTGTAGAGATGGTTCTCCCTTGTCCAGTGCTGCTGGCCACACTCAAAGCACAGAGGGTTCAAGGAGGCATTCTGCTCCACTGCAGCCATGTCATCACCTGTAGTCCCCATTTTACAGCTAAGAAGGCTGACGGATCCTTCTCCTCTTCCTTCTCATAGGATGGGGATACTCATGTAAAGCTCACAGCGAAGCAACTTCTTCCAGGGTGACTTATATATGCTCTTCAGTCAAGTGTCATTTTCTACAACAAATAAAGAAATAGAAATTATTCATTTTACAGGAAATATGGAAGTTCTCTTCAAAACATCTGACTTCTGGGTTTACCAAAATACAACAGCTAGATAGATCGGGGAATATTCCTGTTTTCTGTGAATTTGTCATAGAAAAGAACAACAAAAAATCCACAAATACGAATCCTTTTACAACACAAACATTTTACGGCTTCATAAGGGCTGCTGCAGTGCACAGTCTTCACCTGCAAGATGACCATTTTGTGACAGCAAGGACACCACATTATGCATTGTCACACTTAGAAGCATGCAATTAGCAGCTGGCACAAAAATACCTTATCGTGGAATGATGGTTATATGATCAAATAATTAAATGTGTTCTTTAATATGAGATAACAATTTTAATCTGGTTCTACTCTATTTTTAGGATTTTGACTATACAGAATATTAGATTATTAGCAAAGTTCTAAATACACTGCATTGAAAATAACAGCAAACGGCTTACCCTGGTTCCTTCCATTAGTAATATTGCAGATATATCATCACTTACTTCTAGGTTTTCTCTGTGGATTGCTACATAGTAAGAAGGACTAAGTAATCCTTCTTATTGCTACACAGTAAGAAGGATTCTATCCAGTATGCCCCATCTGATTTAGTACAGAGGCCAGTAGTAAAAGTATGGAATAAACTAGTAATATGAAACTACGGATTTCAAACAACTTCCTTGTTTTGCTTTTTACCTAACAAAGTTACAGCATACTCAGTGTGGCAAGAAAGGACTGTAGGTCTGTCACCATGGGATTTATTTTCTAAACTTTTTATGTTATTAAACTTTGCCCCTCTTAAAATAGCTGCCTGGGCAGGAAGTTGTGCAGCCATCAGTCTGCAATTTCAAACACTAAATCCTTATCCCTCCCAGCCTTATTTACCCTTCTCTCCCTTACAGAATCACATTGCCTGACACACACAGCCTCATGATTTAAAAAATAAAACAAATTTCCTCACAGTCTTAAGACACCTCCATCTTTGTTAGTTTTGGTAAGCGTTCTCACTTGCGAGGGAAGGAAAAAAAAAATCAAATCAGAGCAATGCTTACTTTGTGCCTAAATTCTTTATTGCAATTCAGCAAGCAACACTCATGACAGACCTACTGTTTTCTAGCAGAGTAGTAGCAAGCATACAGAGAAATGAAAACTAGTAGTCTAGGTATCAGCCCATCATCTTTATTCTGGCTGTTGAAATGCAGTTCTAAACATATTCTGAAATTCATGTGGAACACATACATTTCCCCGTCTTACATTCTATGAGATTCCCTATTTTGATTTTTGCCCCTTAACCTCACACAGCCAAGCACAAGACTTAGAGCACATTTTACAAGGATTATTATATCCTTTGACGCAAAAAGGATTAAATAGTAATTTGTAATCCAGGCTCCTATTCTGCCATGGAAATTGATGCTCATCATTGCCCTGTCTTGTAGTAGATAATGTGCACCTTCTGGAAAGGATTTCACAAGGGAAAAACATAGCAGTTCTTTGTTGCTGGAGACTAAGAATGCAAAATGAGACCCCAAAAGAGATTAGTCAAAAAACCAGTCTTAAACATATTATGTAAGAGCTCAAAGACTGGAGAGCAGATAAGGAAAGCAGCGCAGGGGGCCCTCGTGCTCAAACCACAGCTCTCTCGCTCTGCATTCATGCTGCTGGATTAATGCAGAAGGGATGAGACCCACCTAATGGCTGGTCTTTATGTAATGCAAAATAAACCAGATAAATGTTCTAGAAAAAACACAGCACTGATTTATGACTTTACCAAATTATTTTGTGACTCAAGGCACCAGGGGAGGAATATATGGCATGAGTTGTATTGTGCTCGGGGGTACCTGCAACACCAACAGGCCCTGCAGAGCAAAGTGACACGCAGAACAGGCAGCAAAAACCACTATACGAGTGTGCTGTCCAAACTGTAGACCTGTTGCTACTACTGACTATGACCAGGAATCTCCCTCCTTCTCCAAGCAACCAAAATCCCAACAAAGGACCAAGTCCTGTTACACAGAATCATAAAATATTCTGAGTTGGAAGGGACCCATCAGGATCATTGAGTCCAACTCCTGGCCCTGCACAGAACACCCCAAGAATCACACTGTGTGCCTGAGAGCATTGTCCAAACTCTTCTTGAACTCTGTCAGGCTTGGTGCTGTTACCACGTCCCTGGGGATACCATTCTAGTGCTCAACCACCCTCTAGATGAGAAACTTTTTCTTGATATCCAACCTAAACCTCCCCTGCCTCAGCTTCATGCTGGTCATGATGAGTGCGGATATCAGTACTTGCCCCTTGACCTTCCCCCATGAGGATGCTGAAGACCATCAGCGAGGCTATGGAAAAACCCAAGCACCATTCTGTGCACTGCTGTACTGGAGATCCAGTTAGGACCCCTGAGAGTGAGCATCCCAAATTCACCTCCTTGAAGGCTTCTAGTGTTTCTATCCTTTGAAGTCAATGTAACTCACATGGCAGTCTGTGACAGAGCACAAGGCAGTGTCATACAGTAAATATACCCATGAGGTATTTTGACCTCTATGACTGGCTATGGTCAAAGACACCTCTCTTTTAGGAGGTTGTAATTAAATCCTTTTCTGTGTTAAAAACTTTAGCAAGTCTATAAATTTTGAACAAAAGGTAAAAGCAGAGAAGTCACTGAGCAACCAGGCATTCACTGCCATGTTATAATGACAAGCCTTCTCTCTTAGAGAAGGTACACCCAGAGACAGGCTCTACTTACTGAAATCACAAGAGCTTGTCACTTTATTGCCCACCACTGCAGGAGGTGAGCAGACACACCTGTTCCTAGGGCTGACCCATCCCAGTGTCTGAATGCTGCTGGTGCAGGGACAAATGCCCTGGGCTGCGCTTTGCTGCAGAGGTGCTACCCTGGGCCAGAGACAGGCTATTCCTGGTGGCAGCCGACATTGCCTCGGTGCTGCCAGTGCCCCGGTAGTTTAAACCATCAATAAATGCCATATAAACTAAGTCCACTACCTCTTCTGCAGTGGATGTGACCACCCTTCCACCACCTCTCTGCCAGCAGTGCTGTGGAAGAAAGGAATTGTGGATTACAGCATGAAGATTCAAAAGAAAAAAAAATCCCACTGGCACTACCCAAAAAACCCCAAACCAACAAAAATAAATAAATAAATAAAGACACCACCACCCCGACCCCCCCAAAAAAAAAAAATTTAAAAAATCAAAATTTCTTTACTTTCACACTGCTGTGCTGTACTTGGGGCAAGCCCATTCCATGACTGAGGGAACACTCACCAGGAGTTTTATTGTTCATACGCTGTGGCTGACTCATTATTGATCTAAGGACTTTTTACCATCTGTTCCCAGCGCAAAATATCAATTTATTTACAAAGTTCACAAACACAGAATTTGCGGTCTGAGCAACAGCTGGGATGACTAGCCAGGACTACACTTCCCTGATGTAAAGTACTATATCTCTGAAATCCACAATACCAGAGCACTGCCATTTAAAATACCCTACTTCGACCCTCTTTCTGCATCCCTTATATTATTTTCTGTATCTCTTATCACAGCAGATCACCAGCTCCACAGGATGATAACAGCCCAGGAAAGCTGCAAACAGGAAAAATAACCAGAATTATAAAAAATATGAAGTGGGTAAAAGAGGCAGCCAGGCCTGTTATTCAAGTCATGCAATTCCCTAGAAAGTAATTTTCCCAGGACTTCATTGAAACAGTCAAATAGTGCAGGTGGTGCCCTGTTTTCAGTTTTAAATTACAATCTACTTGGGAACTGGACAAGACTGGACATCCAGCTGTGCAAATTTTTATTTTATTTTTTTAACTGGAGTGTGTGCAAGAGAAATTTTATAGTGAAAAAGACAGCCTTATCCTTAGGCCTCCTCTAGTTCTGATTTATTGATTCAACAAACATTCTCTGGAGAAGCTCGACACATTTTTACAAAAGCAGAAGATGTCAGTCTTTATACCTACATCAGATTTCACAATGTTTATTCCTTCTGTCTGAATGGGCGCTATTAAAATTAAAAAAAGCAAACCACAAGCAAACTGGAATTGTAGCAATAATTTAACCTTTTAACTCTAGTTGTCTTTACGTAAGTCACAAATAATTAACACTAGTTCCAGTTTGAAGTTAATGGAAACATGTATTTTGCAATTAATAGTCGCAGAGATTTAAGCAACCTACTTCTAAAGTATCTTATTAAAATCCTAGAGATTTACAGCCCATTAACTGACTGTTCAAAAAACCCAAGTATACCCCAGAAGTAAACAACTATGCAAAACATCCATCTTACTAACTGATCTCTTTAAAAATTACCTTTAATATACCCCAATTTTCTATTTTGTTTACAACTGTCTATACAATTTTCTCAACCAAAAGCAAATGTCAAAAGAACACCCTGAGATGAATGACACCCCTGTTCCTTTGCAGGACTCCATTGTCCCTGTATCCCAAAATGGCTGGGATGCAAATCTCATTTCTGCACCTGAAAACTCTAACCAGAAGGGATGTATTTGCACAGAGATCTCTCTAACCACTGAATCAATGATTAATTTCTACGGTGTAGTTTAAAGCAGCTGCAAGTGAAAAACTGTCCACTTGTATTTTCCCCTTGATTAAAGGCCACTGGGTATTGGTTCTCCTCTTCATCCCAGAGGAGATGAGATGCCAAAATTTTGCTGCCTGCTGGCATCACAGGAATGC